>NC_049907.1:15012972-15385472 GCF_001411555.2 Juglans regia | reverse complement strand
ATATTGAAACTATAATATTTTGTTTTTGCATTTTGAACTCTGTGAAAATGCTCATGTTTACATACTAGCATATGTTCATTGCTTACTAAGTTGTTTATAACTCACTCCTTATCTTCATAACATTTTTCAGATATTTTTATGGTCCAACTGGAGATCAAGAGTAGGAAGTATTGGAAAAGTCTGATGATCATAGATGAATGAGTGCTAAGGGTACACGTATTTTGGAGGATCATATTTAGTAGTTTTATCTCTAGCGGTTATTTTGGTACGTCAAGGTGTTTGAACCGAAAGTCCTGCAGGAGATAAAAGACTAGATTCTAATGATTAGAGAAAGGATGAGAATGGTGCAAAGTCGGCAGAAGAGTTACGCGCCAACAATAGAAGAAGAAATATGGACTTTGAAGTCAACTTTAAGGGAAAATTGAGTCCAAGGAATGTGGGATCGTACAAGATAATGGAAAAAATGAGAGCGGTTGTGTATCGTTTAGATTTACCAACTGAAATCCATGGAATCCATAATGTGTTCCATGTGTCCTCCTTGAAGAAGAGGTTTGGGGATCATACTCCAGCAGTCGTGGACCTCGATAGTATACCATTGCAACTAAACCTAACATATAAGGAAAAACCAGTGCCAATTATTAATTGGAAAGAGAAGGACTTATGTAATGGCAAGATTCCACAGATCAAAGTACTGTGGCGGAATCATAATGTATAGGAAGCAACTTGGGAGAAAGAAGTTGATATGAAAGACAAGTACCCTCATCTGTTTGGATTATAGAGTAGTTTTTGTTTTGTCTGTGAAAATGGCCTAGTTGAATTTTTATTAGCTATTTTTGTACGAGGTTGCATTGCATCAGATATTTTTTGTACTTCATTTGTTTGGATATCAAATAAAGTATGTTTACCTCAGATTTGTTATGGCCCCATATATGGTTTCTTCTATGGGATTTGTTTTTTGTCATTGACTTTAACTTTTATAGCTTTCATGGCAGGAGAGAGGAAGACTGCACGAAAGTCTACACTTTCTGCCTAAAGAGTGAGAGAAGTGAGAGAGGAGCATTGTAGGAGGTGACTCATTGATCTAGACAGGCAGATCGCTGCCTACTAGTAGGCGATCGAGAAATCACCATCTCACCCATGTCCTGGACATAAATAGTGATAGGAAGGGTTTTGAGCGGAGGGCCCTCCCCCATAAGGTGCGATTTCTACCTTGCCACCCCTCTACATGGATCGCGAGAGACAATTTTCACGCTTGGAGACCGCTTGACAAGGTAGAGTCAAGCCACATTGCCAAGAAGCGCAGTTCCGTTCCTAAGTCTGAGACATCCGAATCATCGATGTTGTTGACACATCGAGGACGTCTACTCATGCAAAGGTATATACCTGATAGCGATGATGACGGTTATTCAGTAGGTTATCCCAACGCACTTCACCAACATGATATATGACTTCGACGATGCCACACTATACTACCTACCCCAGGATACCAGTACAGTGGATTCCAACTCAACTCCACTTGCATCACCCGGCGATTCTACTGCCAATGATGAGCAATAGCCTTTGTAAGTATTATTCCTTCTTTTGTTGTGGTGTTAGTTATATTTTTATATGCGCACTCAAATTTCAAGGATAAATAGTTTTTTAGGAGGGGAGGATATAATGACCCGAAATAAATTCGATACAAGAATTTCTTTAGACTTTAGAAACACCGTGAAATCTTGAAAGGATTTCACTAATCGAGTGATTGATTAGGTTTTAGTCCGTTAGCGTAGTTGGATCCCGATCCACTATGGTGATGGAGTTTCCTTTCTATTTAATTAAGGCACTTAGGAATATAATTTTAAAAAATGAATTGCACCATTAGACTCGTATGAATATTTATGATTTTATCGTGCAATAAAATGTTTTGAGTTTGTCAGGTGAATAGTAACCCTTTTGGAGAGCATCACAAGACAATTATTCAAACATATGTCAAATTGCCATGTAGGATGTCCAAATACCCTTAGGACCTCTAGAAAAATTTTACTTGGACACATGGCACAATCCAAGCCATCCACTTCAAAACCCTAGGATACTTGCCAAGAGGAGGACAAAGTGTGTAAGAGATGGAGTGGGAATCATGGTTGTCATCATATTCTCTTACACCAATCACTATTCTATCCAACCAAATACCATTTGGTCAACTAAAATAGGGTTTCAATCCTAATGAAACTCCAAATCCTTGAAGGCCAACCGAAACCCTAAATTCCCTTGGAAAAGCCAAAACCCCAAGCGGTTTCAAAACCCTAAATAGACTTGGTTTGTAGACTTGGTTTGTAGTTAAGTGCTTACTCACTTGGTTTAGTTCCTTCCACAAGCATCCAACCACTCAAGTACACACTCTTACACCTTTATCCACTCTCTTACATCTTGGTAATAATATTTGACCAAGAAAACTTTGATTGGAACCAAACCCCTATCTAACTATACCCTAAAGAAACACCATAAAGTTAGCCCCATTTTAGTCCCACCGAAACAACCCCTTTGCCCAAGATTTTTCAACAAGTTTCCTCCTCCTTATAAGGCCATACCATGGCTGTCATGCCACCTCATAATCAGCCCCAAATACTGCCTTGATGACAAGTTAAACAAGCCCGCTCAACCTTACCCACTCAGCTAGCAACATTAGAAAAATAGCCCCATTCCCTTCAACTTTTGTAATGACTCAGCCCAATATTTCTAAGGTCGGAATATAGATAATCTTATTGGGCCTAAGTTAGGTTTAATGGACCATTTTAAATAAATTGATGGGCTATTATCTATTTAGGTTTGTATTATGTGGAACCTAAATTCGACCATATAATAAGTTTTATTTATTTAATTATATTTTAAATATTATCAGAAATTTTTTTAATGGTAATATATTACTATTATGATTTGATCAAATTCTATTAATAAAATGTATAAATTTTAATTCAGGCTATCATTATTGTTATTGTTATTGTTATTAATTTTAATTATTAATAGGATAAATGTATTTAAGTATTTTAATTTCTCTCTCTCTCACTCTCTCTCTCTCTCCCCCCCTAGTGATCCCTCATCTGCAATATAACCAACCACTCATTTTTCTCTCGATTGGTCATAAGTCTCGCCTTTGCGTTTTAAATCTCGAAGTTGTGTTTTAAATTTAGCAAATGATTTTTAAATGGAACCCAGTGTTTTAAAGTCTTTGAAATATTTTAAATGTCCAAAATTATTTTAAATAGGTTAATTTTAGTATTATTGAACCAAGCCCAGATTTTCAAGGAAGCCTTTTTATATTGTGAAGCCCTTAAAGTGATATAGTTTTAGAAAATCATTTTATTTAGATGATTTTAGTTCTTTAAGAGTATTATTTAATATTCATTGTTTCATTTTATGTTAAAAACTCTATTCATTTAGATACTTTTATTTCTCTTAGAAATATTTATAAAACTCATCATTTTATTTTATGATGAAGATTATTAATTTTAATGAAACAAAGCTTGAGTTTTATTTATCCCCATTGTATTTTTATTTCTTTTCCTGTTAATTAGTTATTTTTAAGTGTTTAAATCTCCACCGTCGGATCTAGGTTAGGGACCCTTGATGAAGGGTTGGAATTAAACCCCAAAAATCCTAACTTTTCCCCCTCACTTTCTCTCTTCCCTTTCTCTCCTCCCCTCCCTCCAGCCATTGCCCTCCCCTAGAGAATTTCTCTTCTCCAGCACCGCCCACCGCAGCCCAACTGTGCCATCACTAGGCCCAATCACCGGCCACCCCCTCCTCCTCCCCCAGCTCCACATCTCCCCCTCTCGGATCCATGCCTCTCTCCCTCTCCTATATTTCACTCTCTACCACGGCCTTCCTATCGTCATGCGTCGCCTCCAGCCACGGCCTCAGCCATCCACGACACCCCCAATCACCAACCCCTACTCCCTAGGCTACCAACGTCCCTCTTAAGCTCCCCATCGCAGGACCTTCCTCTCGGCTTCTTCTCCACCCCACAACCTTTCCACCACCACCCACAACCACCACTGCCTCAACCATCTCATGCCGCCTTGAGCTCAACCACCATGCCTCACTGCCCTGTGGGAGAAACCCTAGCTCCAGCCCTTCCAAATCATCCCTTGTTTTAGGTCACGGCAGTGACCACCAAGGGGTAGTCACCTCCCAAACTAGTGGCTTTAGATGCCGCGGGACCTTGTTGGATAGCAAGCGATTCAATGAGTCAGCCCTGATGCATGATATAATTTCTATTCCTTTCCTTCGATAGTTATTTTATTTGTGAAACTTGATTAGCATTATGGACTGTGCTGTTGTTGTGAAGTGTGTGGTGTTGTGAATTGTGATCTGTGTGCTATTGTCGTGATGTGCTGTGTGATGTGTTATGAAGTGTGGGATGGTTGCGTAGCTGTGGAGTGTTCTGTGGATGGTGATGTGAATTGAGGGGATCACGGTGCAATTTGGAAGTGGTTGAGAATTGTGTAAAGTGTTGGGATAATTGTGTAGTTTGTGAAGTGGCATGATATCAAGTGAAGTGTTGGGATTGTGAAGGTTGGGGAAATCTATGAAGCGTAATGATTGTATAGGTTTGAGTTGGACATTAGTGTCAGTGTATGAAGTTTATTTATACAAGCGAGCGTTTTAGTGGATTATATGTTAATCTTAGGTGATAAAAGGAGTATGGTACATGTGTAATTTGGTTGGACGCATGTGTCGAACAGATTTACCATATGTAATGGATAATCTGTCTTAAGTATGAATACACGATGTTTAAGCTTTAGACTTGGTTTAATGTTGTGTATTATGCTTGGTTGGGATTTTGATGAAGTGTTGGTTTGATTACTCATGATGATGAAATGGTTGTGTGTATTGACTAGAGTTGAGATGTATAACCTGGTTGGTTCAAGTTATGCATCAGGATGCATGGTTTGATAGGAAGAGTGTGATGACGGTGATTATGTCTTAACCTTGGAAGTGAATCATGGAGGTTCACAATAAAGGATAAGAACATGGAGTAGAATGTTGTGTTCGAAAAGGTGACCTCAAGTGGGTCCCAAGCTAGAGGTTCGAGAATTTTGAGAAACGTGATAAAGAAAAACATAGAGGATGGAATTGGAAAGTAGAGTGTGTCTAAGTGAAGGAAGTCCAAGTCAATAGTAGTTTATGTATTTTATAAGTTTAGTTACTTATGCACTTGAAAAGGGAATGACTTTAAGGTTATGTATGCATGTAGGTTACCATCTGACATGCACATGAATGGATTGCATGAAATATAAATGGCATGGAGTCCAGGTAAGTATTATGTTTATACTCTTATAGAGTTTTCTAAATGATATGAAATGAAAAAAAAAATGTTTCTCTTTATGATGCTTTATGAAATGAAATGAAATGACATTTTATGAAAGTATGCTAAATATTAATGTTTAAAGGTATATGTATGTAATGACCTTCTTTGGCAGCCCCTATTTATGCACCTAAAGTAATAGTTATATGCATGTGAATGAATGTTATACGTAGTAGCTTGATGCTTTGAATTGATGTTTAAACAATGCGATGAAAGTGTATTTAAATGACGCTATGAACTGATATTAAATGAGGTTATGAAATGAGTTTTAAATGATGATATGAAATGATGTTTAAGGAATGCTATAAAATGATGTTTAAGCTCATGTTTTTAAGTGATGTTTATGAAATGAAATAGACTAGTGAATGAATGAATGAAAGGAATGAAAATGAAAGGACTAAAAGGAATGAATGAATGTTTTAATATATGAAAATACGTAACGGCCATGACTGAATGAATGAATGATGGTACCAATGGATTGGACAAACTGCAATGCCGGGTAAGTAGTACTGGTAGTGCTCTCAGTGCTACCCCCTGACTGAAAGGGATTCCCAACCTATGGCCACGAGCGGTACACACTGTTACACCTCGTGTGTTGTGGTTAGCGGCCTTTTGGACCCGATTTCGCCCGTCGCCGTGGGCTGGGAATCCCTCAGTCAGGATGGCATCACTAGATGTACTGCCAATTGAACCGATCTGGCATTGCAATCTGCTCCTCAATTTGGTACAATCCTCATTCAGTCATGGCCGTTACGTAACTTCATACATTAAAACATTCATTTCCTTTCCTTTCAGTCATTTCCTTTTCATTATTTTCATTCATTAATTCATTTCATTTCATAAAACATCATTTAATAATATAAATCATAAAACTTCATCATTTCGTTTCATAGAATTTAAATACAATAAGTATTATATATAACATCCATTCACATGCATACAAATATTCTTGGGGTGAAAAAAAAGGGCTGCCAAAGAAGGCCACTACATACATATACTTAAACATTAATACATTAACATAGTTCATAAAGCATCATTTTATTCTTTGAAAACATTTCCTTTTCTTTCATTGCATAAAATAATATTTATAAAAGCATTTCATTTCATTTTCCAAAGAAAAACATTTCATTTTTATAATTTATAAAACTCTAGAAGAGTATGAATATAATACTTACCTAAACTCCATGCCACATTTTATGCAGTCCAATTATGTGCGTGTTAGATAGCAACCTACATTCATACATAAGCTTACATCAATCCTTTTTCATTTATGTAAGAACATTAAATTTAGAACTTGCATAATAAAACTACTCTTAACTCTAGTTGATGGGGATGCTTGGAGAGTGAGATGAGATGATAATTTTGTGAATAGTAATAAGATAGTTTGTGAATTGTAGTGAGATAGTTTGAGTTAATATTTTATGGGATTTTGAGAAATAAGAGAGAAAAAGTTGAATAACAAATATTATAAAATTAAAATATTGTTAGAATATAACTTTTTAATATTATTTTTGTTTTGAAATTTGAAAAAAAGTTGATTTTTTTTTTTTTTGAAAGTTTGTGAAAGTTGTAATGATTAGTTTGAAAGTGTTTGTATTTGAGTAATGTTTGGGAAGGAAATGAAATGAGATGAGATGAGATTGGATGAGGTGAAAACTCCTTCCAACCATCCCCACTGCATTCTCTTTCACATGGCCTTAACCTCAAATTGGTTCTTTACTTAAACTTCCTCCACTAGTAAGACTGTTCAACTGGGCCGGATTTTTTCCCGGCCCGGTCCGGAATCCGGAAAACCGGGTTCCGGCCCGGATTTGATTCGAGCCGGAACCCGGATTGAAAAATCCGAACCTTTCCAGCCCGGATATGGGTTACAAACCCGGGTCTTTACGCAATTACGCCTCCTAAGAAAACCCTCCCCCACCGAATCCGTCTCTTTCACTCTCCTCTCTCGTACGCTTGCAAGAAACCCTAAGTCGTGCCTCTTCTTCCTTTCTGTTAGGTTTCTTCCATTTCTCCATCTTTGTAATATCACAGCCTTTTCGATCCCCTACTGGTATCTGCGAAATCACTTTTTTTCTCGATCCCCCTCCTTCACAAACCTTCGTCCAGCACCTTGTGTTTCGTCGCAGCACGTTTTGTTCATCGCAGCACCACCAGTCCGTCGCAACAACACCATTTCGTTGCAGCAACACCAGTTGAGGCCCTTCGCTTTCAGGACTTTCAGCAACACCACTTGCAGCAGCACCAGCACATCCTGCCGTGAGTTTCAAGAAATAGGTAACTATGTTTGAAATTTTTTTATTCTGATGTTGATTTAGAAGTAGTGTGATGATTTTATCGTGGATTGAGGGTTTAGGGTTTTGTTATTTGGAATTTTCTTGTACTGTTTCGGATTTTATTTGTTTTTTTAATGAAAAATTTCAATGACTTGTTGAGAGAGAGAGAGAGAGATGTTGCTGCAATGACTTCTCGGCAAGGAACTTGTTAATGGGACGGGATATACTTAATCAGATTACAGAGATTTGCAATGAATTGAAGAGAATGGCAACAAGGGCGAGGGAGAGAGAGAATATTGAGAGTTTGAGTGTGGATAAGAGACATGTGGGTGTAGAGGAAAAGGAGGTGAAAGAGTCATTTGAGGTTTTGGGGGAGGTGAATGGGAGGGAGAAAGAGAGGAAGCCCTTGCTTGAAGTGGGTAAAGAGAAATCTCTAGGAATGGGGGAAGGCAATGTGAAGGAGAAGCAGAGGAGGAAGAAGTAAGTCTATTTTTCCCTCTCTGTACTTGTTTACCTATGTGTATAACATAGACTATTTTGTTATGCTATGATGATTACGAGTGATTGAATTTTGATTATCATTTTTTGCAGCAAAGCTGATGAGGCAGAGAGTGTTCCAATTTCTCTGGATTTGGATAGTGTAAAGCGTAAAAGGGATGAGACCCTGCTTCATATTCGAACAAATCCTCCCTCTCCTCATTGATTCTGGGAGCCTTTGTCTGCGGTTTCAATGGCTTTAGTTGGGGCAGGGAAGCTCTTTTTCTGTTTGGTTCTATGTCTCTTGAGCTCACACTCTCATTCTCAAGGTTTTCTGCTTGCTCACATTTCTTTCAGCATCTCAAGCTACATAATTTCTTATGGCCAAACTGGTTTCAATGTCTCTGTGCTCAAAATATATATATATATATATATATATATATATATATATACTTCTTTGTTTTTGCTGTTCATTACTATCTAGCAAAATCTCCTTTAGTACTACTGGGTATCCTTTCTTTGCCTTTAATTATGAAGTTCTAGCTGCTGTACTAAAAATGCAGTGAAGCTGAAAATTTTCCTGAGTAAAAATATGAAATGCATGGAAATTGTAATGCAGGTAAGGAGGATATCTTGGAATTCAGATGATGAGTGCAATTAGTCTCTAAACTTGTTTAAAGTTTTTGATTTTCTGACTTTCGATGGTGACATGATTTTATCCTTTGGACATTATTGTCTTTCATGTTGTTGGTTTTTGAATGGTGGGAAATTATTGTCCTTCATGGTTACAGGATGTTAAATGGCACTTCTCTTGTATCATATTTGATTTTTGTATTTATTATTCTTGGTCCGTGCCACTGTTATTCTTCAAATTATTATCAAAGAATCTAGATTTTCTGAATTTCTTACTGGTGTTATGGTTTTGGTCCCTGTATGATAGGTTGGATGTGTATATATTTGATTATCTTATGAAGAGGAACTTACATGCTTCTGCAAAAGCATTTCAAGCCGAAGGGAAAGTCTCTGTAGATCCTGTTGGTAAGAGTATCCCAAGATTTGCTAAGAGAAATGATCAAGCTGAAGCCTTACAGTGGGATGCTCAATATTGACTTCGGAAAAGTAATTGGAAAGAGAGATGTTTATCTTTCTACAGAGGAATTAATATCTTGATTGTACTAATATAAATCATTGTAGTTTTGTATTTTGCAATGTAATGTAATGTGTAAATAACAAAATAGTGTAATATGTAGTGGATTGCATGCATTTTAGTTTTTCATTTTTATATATTTTTATTATTCTGGAAAATATTAGTATTATGCTATTTAATGATGACTCAGAAATTGTTTTCATAAAATATTATGCTTTTGTAAAAAAATTATGATTTTCAACACTTTTTTAAATTTTTTTTTTAATAAGTATAGAAGAATTATACTTTTCAACGGCTTTTATAAAATAAAATAAAATAAAAAAAAGGCTTATAAACGCTTTACAAGAAAAAAAAAAAATGGGTACAACCCGGAACCCGGATTTCCGGGTTTTAAAAACCCGGATTAATCCGGGTTTCGGCCCGGGTCTGACCCGGATTAACCCGGTCCGGGTTCCGGTCCGGATTTGAAATCCGGGTTCCGGTCCGGGTATACCCGGGCTCCCGGGTCGGAACCCAGATGAACACCCCTACCCACTACTCCACTTAGACTAGTCTTTTTTTTTTTTATTATTATTATTATTTAGACTATTCATTGTCCAAATAATCTTCATCAACTATTCACTCATATACTTCTTCATGACCTTCCTAATTGTACAAACTTACACATCTGTGTATTCATAATATCCATTTCATTTCACTTATACAAGTTATCATTCAATCCTTGAGACAACCATTTTCATAAATCCTAATCCTAGACTGTAAACCTAAAAGCCTAACTTCATTTCTAACTAATAGAGTGAGCTTCTATGCTTCACTTTAATCTCCAAAGCATCACTCAACGAACCTACAACTTGATCCCGCTTCACCATGAATACAACAATACCCTTCCTCCATACACAATCCAATCCAATACCAACTCAAGCTCCATTTATTTCCTTACATCCAAATGCATAACACAAACAACCAAGCATACCAATACAACCAACCCAAATACACATATATATGGCTACCCAAATTTCATTCCAACACAATACTTTTAAAGTACACAAATCTGTCCAATACATGAAACTAATCAATTTACACATGCATCCTACCATTTTTATCACCTAAGATCAACATACAATTCACCCAAAGCATTCACTTGTAAATTACAAGCTTAATCCATACTCAATACATTTAATATACGAATCTGTCTAATTAAAAACCAACATCATTATCATACTTTCAGACTTCACTACAACTCCATCATTTAATCCCAACACTTCAAGACGCCATCTCAATCCAAACTCCATACGTTCATATCCAACATCTCAATACAATCCAATCATGTAGCATAGTCCAAAGTCAAGGATAATTATGCAATTACAAACCATTTACATATAAAAACATTAAGTACAAATGAAGCAAAAATTTAAGCTTAAAATCTGTCCATTGCATACAATAAACTCCATTGCAATCCCAACTAACTACTCTAATATATAAAATCTGTCCAATATTTAGAAACAAACAAATCACCATGCTACACCCCCATTGCTTATGCATAATACATTCAACATATTCAAATCTATCAAATTCTTGGACCTCATGGTCCTCATATAAACTCAAGTCTGTAAACCATTGTATTTAAGCAAAATCTAACCAACTCTTCAACTAAATCAACATACACATGAATTAAATCTATTCTCCATTTAAACTCAATATCCAACAAACCAAAATAATCACATAACTTCACAAATCTTAAACCAATATAATCATTAACATATATGGTCTCCAATCTTCACTAGTTGATTCAATACATGACACATTTTAATACTTAGCATCCATTCACAAAACTCCACTTCACACTCCAATTTACCTAAATTGTAAAACCTACTAATTATGTCTACTGCCCATGTAATCCAATCCAACATAATTACAAATCACAAGAATTAATAAGCTTTATTCATGGCTCCACGCTCCACACAAACCCAACCTTCACAATTACTATATTTAATCAATAAGCTTCTTAACAATGCATACAACACACATACTCAATACAAAGTCCAATTAAACTCCACATAGAACAACCAACACAACCTCATACTTTACAATCTCCACATAGAACAACCAACACAACCTCATACTTTACAATCTCCATGCTTCAATTACAACTCCATTTCAATCACAACCACACCTCACTTTTTCTTATTCTATCACAACCAATACATAAATAAACATAAATATGCCCATTTAATCACATAAGCATATCAATCCATTAGAGGTAGTGAGATAAGGGTTATACCAAAATTGAGAGACTGAATGGAGGTTGAACCAAGGGCTCAGCTCAAGGTTGCTTGAAGGTGGTTATTGTTTGGTGACTCACGGTGGTGTTTAAAACAGAAGATGTGGTGGTGGAATGACTAGGCAACGTGATTGCAAAGGTGGCACTTAGGTGGTTGCTTGCTATCCAATGGTTGCTTGAGGTTGGAGAGTTACTTCTTGTTACTTAAAATCATATCTCACAGTACAAATAAAATTTCTAAAGACTCCATAAACATAACTTCATCTATTTCCAAAGACTCTATAAACATAAATTCATCTATGTGTGACGGTTCAAGGGTGATGGAGGCTCAAGGTGCAACAACTACCAAACAGGACAGTAGGTGGCAGCTTCCGTTGTTGATAGCGGAGGTGTAGTGACTGGTTTAGATGCTCTCTCTTTGTTGTAACGAAACATGGGCTTGTTCATGTAACAGTGGGGCCATGTGCAGTGGTTTCCATTTGGTGTTGGGTGAAGGTAGTTTGGCACGGCTGGGTCTCGGTGCTTGGTGATTCTCTATGGAGGGTTGTGGTGACGTGAAGGGCTGGGGGCTTGGGAAGTACTGTCGTGCATGATGAGTTCCCTTTGAGGGCTTGATGGTGGTTTCCTGCAGGTTGGGTTGCTTGATGTGGAAGAGCATGTCATGGTTGTGAGGCAAAGGGGCTGAGCAATGGCTCATTGGTTAATCTGTGAAGGCCACGAGTTGCCATGAACTTGGGTGGGTGGAGAAATCATAAGTAAGGAGGGGCTTGGGTTGTTGAGCAAAATAAACTGTGGAATAAAAAATCAAGGGAGGAAAAACTTATAGACAATGTAAGAAGGTGAGGGGCATGGTTATTGCATGGTGCTTGCTACCTTCGTGGGTGGTGGTTAGCTATGGAAACTTGAGGCGCAACAAGACTAATTTGATATCAGAGAGAGAGATAAAAGGATGAGGGAGAGTAGTTATTGAGAGAAATAAGGACGTGGGTAACGAAAAGGAAAATTGTTGGGGAAAAAATAGGGAGAGGAAACCGTAGGAAGCAGGGAAGAGAAGAGAGGGAGAAAAATAAAAATAAACCCACTTATCAGAAACGACGCCGTTTCCCTCAACTATTAGGCTGCTTTATGGGCCTGGACCAAAATTGGGCACGGGTGTTACACATAGGCACTCCCACATTACACCAATCTTAGCCACATACAACTAGTGACACCATGCACGCCCAAACTTGTAGTACCGTGATCATCTCTCTCTCTCTCTCTCTCTCTCTCTCTCTCGGCTTAGATTATTTTCTCTATCTAACGGCATTGTGTAAATTCCTCCATCGTGTTCTAGAGGTAGTCGGACATCACCTCATCTCCGGCCACCCCGTCGTTGATCTCGACCCATCGCACTGTTCCACCCTCTTCTCTCTATGAGTCTATCGCACGGCCCTCTCTAGTGAATGTAGTTCACCGATTGTCATGGTTGCTTTTCTTTTTATTTTCAGTATTTCCATTTCTGCCGCTTCAGAAGTAATGTTAATACCAACATGACCCTAACCTTTTTAGACGGGCTAAATTGAATGAATTTTTGTTTAGTTGGGCTTACTCCAATTTCAACTTTAGTTCAATGGGCTTATATTAATTATTTTAGAAACTATTTTATGTGGGCTTAGTTTATTTTAGTTGGCCCAAAAACTCTATTTTTCCTACAGAAAATATTTAAGAGATCTTAAAATATATTGCTAGGTATTAAAGTACGATTAGCATATTGTAATCATGTACATGAATTTTAATATAAAGTATTAATAAGTTTATTTTATGAACCAAATATTTCATTGTTATTTTTTAGACAAAATATATTCCCTACTAAAATTATAATTTGAAATTCAAAATATAATATTAGTATTTAAATAATTATATGATATTAGTATTTATTAATTTAGTATATAATTGAATATCTTATTTGATTAAATTCCATAATATGTAATTAATTATGTAGAATATAACGACACATTTTTTAGAAACGTTGTGACGATTCGTACTTCGTATAGGTAACCAACTACGAAATAGATTAAGGAAGTAGCGCAACGAGTTAAGTAGCTTGATCATAAATTAGGATTAACACATGTTAGTTAGTTTAGTTAGATTGTTATTAAAACTTGTTCTTTGGTAGCCATTTTTTATTACCACATGTCATAATTTATGCGAGTATATCATTCATCATAGTATATGATCATGTTAATCTAGCATCATGTTTAACTCAATATTTATAATTATGTACTTATTATATATGTCATGCATCTCACGTTGAATAAGAAATGTACGCTTTCAAGATCAAGTGTAAAATAAGATTAGATCTGTTAATAAAATGCATGGTACCAATGTCGTTTATGGGTGGATGGTTCACCATAGTATGCTATAATACTATTAGCGGTTCCCCTTGTGGACACAAGATTTGGGACCGATGCACAACCTTGTATACAGAACTAAGTGTGTTGGCTAGTAAGATACGTATAAGTCCAATAAGTAAGATAATTCAAGACAAATCATGCATGTCATAAGCATATGTATGAATGATCATGATTTTAAACTCTCAGCATGAAATATTTTATGAAAAATCCTATATTTATTATGTTTACGTCATGATAGGGTTCTTACTGAGTTTTCGACTCATTTTAATTTTATTCCATGTTGTAAACCACCCAGGTGAGGATGATGATGAGTATGAGTAAACGGACCAGACTTAAATGGAGCAGTTTGATTTGGTTCTTGACTTTATTTATTTATTTAGTTTGATTTATTAAATTTTGAAATCTCTTGGCTGGGTATAATTATGAAAGTACGTTACATTCTAGCCTACGAGAATGGGGTGTTTAAGCTTTTTATCCTCCTTTCACAACTCAAACTTACAAAAAAGGGCCATTCACTCTCCAACCCAAGGTCAGCCCCTATACACCCCCAACCCTCTTCACTTTCCTCCCACACTTGTGCAAATCTTCCCTTCCTTCCAAGAGAGAATGCTTCATTCCAACTCCTTTGTGAGTATTTCTTGGGTTTTAATCTCTTCCATCTTATCTAGCTTTGAGTCTAATTTACTTGTGTAATACCCTGCTCCTTCCTTCTTACATACGCTTCTTCTTTCTGACGTATGTTTCGTCTTTATGACATAAGCAAATCTCGAGGGCAGAGATTTTGTGATTGTCTGCCCCTTCTATCTAGCGACTGCGAGACTCGTCATGCGTGTCAAACCATGATGGCGTGTCTCAAAAGATATCGTGTGACTTCTAGGGCATGCCCAGTATTTTAAATATGCTGAAAATATTTATAAGGAGTATTTTCAGTATTATTGAATTAAGATTGATCTTAAATACGACAATCATAATATTCTTGAAGAGCTCCAAAAATATTATATTCGTCGGAAATCATTTTAATATTATTATTAAAATGATTTCAATTATTTAAGATATTATAAGATTTAAATTATGTTGAGAGCTTTTATTAATTAAATGATTTTATTCTCTTTAATATGTTAACTGAGACTTCATCATTTTATTAATAATGAAGGAATATTATTTTATAAACTAAAGTTAGTTTAAAATAATATTTTACCTTAATTCCTCTAAGTGCTTTTAATTAAGTTATTAGTTAATGCATTTTAAATCAGTGTTTGAGATCCACCGTTAGATCGTTACGTGGATCCCCGGACGAAAGGACTTGGTTAAATACCCAGACCCCCTCTCTTTCTTCCTCACTTTTCCCTTAGTTCTCTCTCTCTCCTCCCTCTCCCCAGCGTATGCAGTACGCGGCTTCCCCCAAGCCCGATCCTTCCGTAGCTCAGCCCGGTGCCACCGTGCGTCGCCAAACCACACCGCCGGCACCACCAGCTCCACCTCATGCCGGCAAGCTCAACCAGCCCAGCCTCTCTCCCTCACGCTCTCCCTTTCTCTCCGTTGGAAGTGCAAAGCTTGAATGGGCTTGGTGCGCGTAGCGTCGCCGTGCGCCGTCCTCCGGCGCCACCACCTCCACGACAGCTTCCTCTACCACTGGCCACCACTCCCCAGCGAACTCAGCACCTCCCATGTAGCCACCTTCCCTCTCCATCACACACACGCACGCACAAGGAGATCCACTCACGGCTTCACCGTGCGCGACCTCTAGCGCCGCTGTACGCGGCACCAATGACCACCAAGCGACGCCATGGAACTCCTCTCCCCTTCCCCTTCCCCTTCCTCCTCCACGTGACCCGAGGCCAGAAGCCCTCCCTCCACCTCACAGCTTCTTCCTCCTCTCATGCATAGGTTGCACGCACTGCACCACCACCCACGACAGATGACTGCCACCTTCGGCCTCCTCAGGCCGCCACCAAGCCAACCCAACCACCTACGGCCCCGATCTTCCACCCATGCATGCACACTCTCTCTCACTCTCCCACGACCCCTCATCCACTTCACGTCCTTGAACCACCACCATGAGCCACCGTGGCGCCACCTCGACGCCACCACAAGATCCACCGCACCTCCCTTAGCTGAGCCCAAGGTCCAAACCACCACTTTATGTGGTGAGTAACCACTGCAGGTGATGGACTGTCACTGCGCTTGACTGACTGCCATTGTACACGGCTAGATACATTGTGTACCGCCTTTCACCTCCATCACAAGGCCACCATGAGCCATTCAAAGACCACACCTAGCTATCCATATGCCTAAACGGTTAACATAGGTGGGTTAGCCACCACTTACAACTCTTCCGACATCATCGGTTGTGACGATCAACGAGCAATGCACGGGTTATCCCGTAGATGGTATAACCCTCTATCCCTCGTTAATTATGTTAGATATTGATTAGTTGATTAGGTTGTGGACTGTGCTGTTGGTATTGTGGAGTGTGGTATTGTGGTGTGGTGTTTTGTAACGAAGTGTTGGGCTTTCTGTGTAGTGAAGTGTTAGGAATATCTATGTTGTATAGAGATGCATTGTGCCATGTAGTGCGCTATGATGTGTTGCGTGTAGATGGGAAATGTTGTAGACTATGCCATGTAGTGTGGTTGGGGAATATGTGCTGTATTGGTAACGTGGCAGATGGAATGAGAATAGTATATGCTGTGTGTACTTTGTGTGTGGCGTCATGTGTGACAAGGAGAGTATATGTAAAATATACCCTCCTGACGTAGTGTGGAACGGGAAGAGTACATGCTGAGTGTACTCTGTGTGGGGTATGGTATATGAAGGGAGTACATGTGGAATGTACTCCATATGACGGGGTGATGCACGATATGGCGAGTAAGCCATAATAGTGATGTGGCGTGTTGTAGATGTGGGGAGTACATGTGGAATGTACTCTATGTGGTGGACGATGCACCATATGGCGGGTATGCCATTGTAACACCCTGTATTTTAATGTATTCTTAATGAAGGAATTATTTTTGTTGATTCAAAAATTTATTCTCTTATTTTAAAATTGTTGAATTTTTAGTTGGGTTATTTTTATAATTTTTAGTTTACAAAAATTATTTTTGAAGTGATTTCTCTAAATTAATTATTGTTATGCGTTTAAATTTCTTCTCAAATTAAATTAACTTATTGTTGGGTTTAATTATTTATTTTCATTTTAATCACTGCATTTGAATTATTTTATTTAACTTGTTGTTTTAAAATCGTTTCCGTTGGATCATTTTTGTAACCCAAGATGTGAGGATTGGACCTTATTTCTTTCCCTACATTTTCTCTTTCCTCTTTTCTTTTTCTTCTTTTCTTCTTTTCCTTTCTTTCTTTTTCTTTCTCCCCTGGCTTCTCCCGCGCACGACGCTCTCTCCCTTCTCTACCATGCGTCAATCACCTCTCTCCCAGCCCGCCGCCAGTGACCGACACTGCCCCTCCCTTCAGCTCCCCCACCGGCCGGCGACCCCACCCCTCCATTTCCAGCCACTCTTGCGCCGCCGTTAGCCACCACGAACTACTCCAAGCCGTGGCGTTCTTTGTGCTCGAGCGCCGCTGTCGCGCCACCACCGGCCACCATTTCTTCACCACTTCATCATCTACCTCCTAGCAACCCAATGGACCCAATCACACCTCCGATCCATTACCAGTAAAGCATATTCATCAACATCTCTGTTTTGGGTTTTTGGTCTTCAACCGCCGCCCATGTCGCCACCCACGGCCAACCACCACCACCACTAGCATCACTGACATCCCTAGGCCCTACCCTATCAATCTCGAGTCTTCGTTTGCACCTATTCAAAAGTGGGTCTTTGAGACCCACGGCCATAGTGCATTTGGCATTCTTCTGTAGCTGCATTGCCACTTCTTACACCTCCGTGACCCTCCAGAAATTACTATATAGCGTTGTAAGTATTTCTCCAAAGAACTTTCGTGATTTAAATGTATTTTTACACTAACTCATTTCACTATGATCTGGTTGGTTTTGCCAGACTGAGTCCGAGGAGTACGGGGGTCGGATGGATTAGTGGAGGAAGGTTATTTGTGTATTTTGGGCTGTGCTGAATTCTTGGTTGGGATTTGTGTGGTACATGTACATTGCATAATTGCACGCATGATCATGTTTGTAAAGGAAACTCGATTTTCGTGTATTGCATTCATGTTCATGTGTTTATTGAAAACTGGATTTTCATGTGGAAGGATTTTTGGGTGCGTGTGTATCACGATCCCAAGCCGAGATGGGGTATTATCTCGGTGGAGTTCCTCTGGTTACTCGGGAGCGGAATATACTGAGTGACGTCCCCTGGATTGTCTCCGGACGACAATGGGATCAGACGAGATGGTCTCTTGCCAATTCCGTGGTCCTTCTGCTGGCGGGGACTAGAGGATGTCGGGCCACGTATGCGCTAGGCGCGGAACTGGGCATCGCTCGTTGCGTTGTGTGGATGCTTGGCCACGAACGCGCTAGGCGCGGAACTGAGCATCGCTACGAAGCCAGGACGTGCGGATGGTCCCTAGGGAGATCATGGTGCATATGGTAATAATGGATTAATGGACTATTTTCTGGAAAAATAGTGTGTGTTGAATTTTTGTGTAAATCATTTTCTGAGAAATTGTTTTACGGATATTTTTGGGCCAAGTGGGATTTTGGCGTGTGTTGGAAAATATATCATTTTCAGGGGAAATTATGTTTTGAGAATTATGCATATTTCATCATATGCATGCATGTTGGTTGCATTAATGCATTTATATCTCGTGGTTGTTTGGTTTATACTTACCTGCGGTACCATTTTATTGTAACGCAAATTTTGATGCAGATGAAGGTGAGGGTGAGCTTGGGGATTTGGCTCCGCCTGAGGAGTGATTTGGTATCACTCGTTTTATTTGAAGCTTGTAAAATATTTATTTGGATGACTGTATAATTTTTAAACCTTTTTACAGATTGTTTAAATTGTGTTTAAATTCTGGTACTTAGTAGACTTAATTATCTGCTACGTTTTTATTATACACTGTTGCATGTACACACACTTGGCACTATCGTTGGGATGCGTGACCGTGTTATCATCATCCTAGCATCTCGATTCTCGTATTTTCTTACATGGGGGTCAGGGGCGCCACAGGTGGTATCAGAGCAGTTCGGCTCTGGGTAAAACCACATGTCCCATAGGTGCAGTACCAGAAAGTTTTAAAAGCTGTAAATTGAAATAATTTAATTTAAAATGTGTGGTTTTTATTGGTTTTAATTAGTTTATTGTATACTAATTGTTTGTGGTGTTCTAGATCCATCCATTGAGATGGAGTGAATGGCCCTTGGGCTCCCACTAAAAAACCAAGCATGCTTGAACCATCCAAGCTCCCATGGCTATAGCCTAAAAATGGAAAACCAGAAAAGATCAGAATCTCATGGCGATTCTCAGATTGATGGGTGGGTGGGGAATGATTTCTCAGATTGCAACCGTGTGGGGGAGAGTGATGATTTCTGATGGTGGAAGATGAAACCATCACGATGTTTAGTGATGATATATTAGATCGCAACTGGCTACTCACACAGAGAGGTAGTTTTCAGATGGGAAAGATGAAATCGTCATGGAGGAGAGAGATTTTTCCTTAGGGATTCACGGGGAGAGAGGCATAGGGATTTAGCCACTGACCTAGAATGTAAGTAAATCGGGTTTGCCACATTAGCCTTCCTATGGCGTGTGACAAGAAATCGGATGAAGAGTAGATTTTCCCAAACAAAACGGCTGCACATTGAACGCTCGGAAGAAAACGTGAAGAATGAAGATGATGGGGAGGAAATAAGAAAAAAAGAAATAAAATATGCAAATGAATAAAAACGTGGCCCAAGCTTTTGGAAAGTCAAAAGTTAAAGACATTATAAAGAGGACTAAATCTTTGTATCAGCCCCTATTTTGGATCAGCCGAGACACACCCCAAGCAAACTGATCAAAAAACCCCCAGAACAAAATCAACTTCCCTCTCATTTCACGTTTCTTCTTGCTCCCTCTACCCCATGTCGCCCGAGCCACCCCCACCACCCCAGACATCTTCTCTCTCCCCACTCCCCACTCGGTGTCGCCATTCTTGAGAGGCATGGTTGAGCATGGAGGGCTGAGGGAGGTGCAGTGAAGCTGCTGGTGGTGGCTAGAGTCGTGGGTGGAGGCGTACAGCTCGGTGGCACTACAAAACCCGTATGGGTGAAACACATTTCGGGAAAGAGAGGGAGAGGTCTGCCGTGCTCGATGGGGCTAGAGGGAGGTCAAGGGGCTTGGTGGTGCTATAGGCTAACGACGGCGGTGGTAGCAGCAGCAAACCGTTAGGAGAACCCATTTTGAGTTTCGCGTGGGGGCTTCTGTCGAACACGGGATATTGCAGGTGGCTGGAGGTTGCCGGCATGGGGGGGAGCCGATGGTGATGGGCAGTGGCACTGCAGGTGGCGCACGGCAGAGCTGGGTGAGGCAGTGAGCCAAGAGAGCGAATCAAGTGGGGGAGAGGGAATCAAGTGGGCAAGGGAAAACGGGATTTTGCTTTAAAAAAAAAAAAGGACACGTCATGTGTGCTACGGATCAACCGTGAACAGGGGCTGATCCGTAGCATTACTCTATAAAGAGAGTGTATTGTGTACGGCATTCGACACATGCAATGGAATAAGGAATCACTGAAAGAAAAAAAAAAAAAAAGGTGAAGGTTTAAAATATAATACTGAGATTTTTTTAATTAAGCTGAAATGAGATAGTTTGTAAAAAAATATATACTTAGATAGTGAGATGATATGAGATAGTTTTGACTTTTTAGAATTTGATAGAGGAAAATGCTAAAACCACAACTGGATAATCCCAACTAACTTTTTTTTTTTTTTTTACGTAATGATTAAGTAAGTATTTTTTATTGATGTCGTGAATATTTAAAAAAAATATTTAAAAATGATAACAAAAATGCATGAAAAAAAAAGTACAAAAACAAAAGAAACATACTGGGTCGGGATCCCGCATGTGTGGATGTAGAAGTACTCTTTTGATAAAAGGGTCGATTCCATCAATGATAAATGAATTTTTTTTATTGTGTGAAATTCTTTTTATTATTTATATCAGAAAGTAATTAGATCAATTTAAAAATATAGAGATAAAATAGAGGCGTGAAATTAACGATTTGGATAGACAAAACTATCTCATCGTTACCGACCAAATTTATCTCATCTGACAAACTATACCGGGCCCTTAAAAATTAAAAGAAAAGATGAGACGAGTCGGAGAAAACGAAAGTGGCTAGAGCTCTCCAAGGTCTATAAATAGACCAAAGTTGGATACAACACGCTAGCCCATACTGGACAAAACCGCAGAGCTTCTAAAAAAAAAAATTGGAGTTTTTCTTCCTGACGGTTATGTTTGTAATTTTTATTTTTTTAATTATTTTAAATATTTCTGTGATATTTACTTCGGTTAAGATTTTAGAGTTTATTTCCACGAACATATCGAGCTATTTTTTCAACTAAAGTTGAGGATCAAACCTAATTAAAGATTAGTAATATTATTTATGAAATTGATTTTCTTAATTATTTAGGCATTTAACGATCTATTGTTCTTGTTTCATAACAATTGAAAGATAAAATTCTTGATATGAGTTTAATCATATTTTTCTCATGATAAAAAAAAGTCTTAATCAATTGAGAGTCAAATGCATAATTGTTTTAAGAATAAGATCTAATATATTTTGTGATCTGTTTTAACAGATACAAGTAATGATTTGATTTTATATTTTTTAGTAAAGAAGAATATATTTTAGATATTTTTTTAAACAAAAATTTGTTTTAGCGATGATATTTGACATGATAACAAGATTTATTTTTAGAATATCAAGTAGACGTTTAGGAAGAATCAATTATCATTAATATATTATTATGAATTAATGAGGTGGATTCCAAAATTATAGTTCATTTTTTGTTAATAGTTTATTAATTATTTAGATTAATTTGCATCTTTAGAATTTATTTTAATTCTTTTTATTGTGATTAGTTCATTAAATTAATTATTTCTTATTTTGATTCATTGATTGTTTAGTTCTTAATTTCTTATTTTATTTTAGAACTCATCTTTCTAAATTAGATTAGAATTGATTTGGCTTATATTTCATTGGTTTTGTACGTTTTTACAAATCCTTGTGGATTCGACCTCGTTCTTGCTAAACTATACTTTGGTACGGTTCGTGCACTTGCAATTATAATTAAAGTTTCACAACAAATAACAAACAAATTTGAAACGCTCAAATAAATGTAGAAGCTATACGTAATAAAGAAAAGAAGTGTAAAAACATGTACGATTCCTCAACCATAAAAAAAACCACATGTTCCATTATGAAGAAGTGTACAACCAAGGAGAATCTTGACATGATTATTGGCACCCACAAACATACGGAAAGATGAGCTTTGCACTCATATTTGAAAGATTCCCTATTTTTTTTTTTTTTTCCTCCTTAGATGGTTCTTTTATTTTTAGTTGTTGTCTTGCCTTCTTGATGACAAAAGAAGTCCCGCTATACTATTTCACCCTTTTTTGTGGTAAACTGACCGTTCTAAATTTAAAATTCATGTTGATTTGCATATTTTTTTCGAAAACAAAGTCACTTTTAGTCAAATTTCCACCATCAAATTCTTATGTAACTCCTATGTCATTTAGGGATATTCATTCCCCTAAACTATATTTTTTTTTATGTAAATAATATTTCGTTGAACCAAAACCTTACAAATGTTGTCTATCCAGACAACTTGTGAGATAAAAGTCGGGATTGAATCCCATCACATTATAATGTTATCAACATTCCAAGCATATCTTGCTAGTCTATGAGCCGCTCCATTACCCAGTCTTCTGACATGTTGGACTATGCAACTTTTGAATCTATGTATCATGGCTTTGAATTCCTTGACAACATTGCCCATCATTGACATAGGTTCCTCTTCAACTTTGACCTCCATGACCATCAACATAGAATCACTTTCTAGAATAAATAAGGTTTGCAACTCCCATGTGAGCACATAACTGTTGGCCTGGGAGCATTGCCAACAATTCAATCTCCTATAACACAACATTCCATCGTCTTGAGCTCTAAAAGGCAACGGTCCTTCCGATTTCATGATCCTCTGCCGTAAGTTCATAAGTCATCATCCTTCCACTAACATTCCTTGATTTCATCTTCATTTAAAGGCACAATCTACTGGATCACGACCAATGCTTCGTTGTTCCGAGAATCTCCAACTAGCAAACTCCTCATACTTCTTAACAAAGATTTAATCTTTGCCTAGGCATTACGACTCAAGGCATCTGCCACTACGTTGGCTTTTCCATGATGATATTTTATCTCACACTGGTAGTCACTGATTATTTATATCCATCTCATCTGCCTCATGTTCAAGTTCTTTTGGCTTAAAAGACACTTGAGGCTTTTGTGATCAATGAAGATGTAACGCCCCGTACCCGAAAGGGTCAGAGAATTACTACATGTCACTTACAAACCTGTCTCTCCAACCACCTAAAACTCCAAAGACTTCATAAATAACACATAATCTCATATTTCCAAATAGCCATAATACAAACTCCATAAATCATCATTACAAAATAGCATAAACTAAAGGGGTCCACAATTTTTCAAAAATCTCAACGAAATAAAATGATACATTTTTAAATAGAACAATAGGTCCAAAAACTCAAAGTACTTCAAATACTCAAGTTATACCCTTCTACTAACAATGAGACTCGACCTTCTATCCATATCTAGTCAAACTCCAATTTCTAATCCAGACCTCCAGCTGGGAAATCAATGTCATCCGAAAATATATGAAGATAAGGGGTGAGTTATCAATAACTCAGTAAGCAGAGAACATATACTAGTATGTAAACATGAGCCTTTTCAGAATGTTCAGTATGCAAAAACAAAACATTTTATTTTTATACGCAGATCTCAGAAAAACGTGTTATCAGAAAATCAGAGCGACTTTTCAATCTTTTCATACTCAAAATCAACTATTCATGTTTAAAGATCCGTTTCATATTCAAAAACGATTTGACATAACATAACTGAACATCTTCATATTATCATATCATATTGTATTGTATCATATACCATGTTTAACCCCCGTGGTAGGGTTATGCTATCCCCGGTGGCCAAACCAGGCAGTGTCAAATGGTGAACTTCGCCTTTTTTAATCTCGGAGCCCCGTGTGTGCACACAGGAAAGAACACGTAAAAAGACCACTTTGTTTCCAAAGTGGGTGTACTCATATCATATCATATCATGTTGGTACCAACCATATCACGTGAACCAATATCATCATATCATAACCATATTCAAAATCAGATTCAAAATAGATAAGTATGCCAAAGTTTTATCATATTCATATCATATCAAAACACGTGCGAAACATATTTATATCATTCCATTTGACCAAAAACATATCCAAATCATTTCATATCACATGCATAAAAATCTCAATGATATCATATTCGCTCTTTTGCATATTTCATAAACATGTCAAATATTGCTCATGTCTACACATTTCATGTCAAAAATATTTCTTTTCTCTTTCATACGTATCCCATGAGTGAATGCAAAACATATACTGAGGTTGTTTCTTACTCTTTCTTTTTTAAAACAACATGCACATTTTTACAAACCAACCTCAGTTCGTTTATTTTTATGCAAATCTAGCATAGGAACCCCGCTTACCTAGATTTCTTAGCTTTTCGAAAATTTCCTCAAAAAAAATGTTGAGTCGACCATAAATCGTCACCCAGAAAAATAATTATGTAATTTCTGTAAGTTTCTAATCAATCACGTATTTCGATATTTAAGTTTAAACTTCTAAAATAACCTATTTTAATTCTCCAAAACTTAAAACCCTCATAATCCAAAAATATATCATCACTTTCTAAAATTATCAATATCCACCATAACCAACGTCAACCTCAAGACACCAATATTTAAATCCGAAACAGCCAACAAATCTCACATCATAAACCAATCACACGAACAACTCAATAATCCAATACAACCGACACTCTTACTTCTCGAACTCAGTCCGGCACAACCAATTAATTCACAGTAAATATGAGTTAGTGCAAAACTACATTTAAATCTCAAAAGTTCTTTTTGAAAATACTTACAATATTATAATATAAGTTTTGAAAGATCACAGAGGTGCTAGAAGTGGCGGCACAACAACGGAATAGTGCAAAATGTACTGTGGTCGTGGGTCTCAAAAACCCACTTTTGAACGAGGACAAACCAAGATCGGAGATTGATAGGGAAGGGCTTAGGGATGTCGGTGAAGCTAGTGGTGATGGTTGTTGGCGGTGGGTGGCGGCGTAAATGGTGGTTGAAGGCCAAAATGCTCAAATCGGAGATAGAGATAGATGGGCTTCACCAGTGGCAGATCAGAGCCAAGGGTGGGTGCATTAGGTAGCTGGGAGGTCGAGGATGGTGTGGTGAAAAGGTGGTGGCCAGCGGTGGCGAGCGTGCACCAAAAGCCGTGCGGCTTGAAGCCACGCATGGGGGAGTTTCGCGACGCTGGAAGGGCTGAAAACACAGGGGTGTGGTCGCCGGTGGGTGGGGAAGGAGGTGGGCTGGGCGGTGAGACACACGGTGGCCCACGGCGGTGGTTGGGTGGAGGAGAAGCAACGCACAGGGAGAGAGAGGGAGAGAGGTCGCGCAGCGCATGGGAAAGGAGAGAGAGAGAGAGAGGAGAAAAAGAAAAGAAGAAGAAAAGAAAAAAAGAGAAAAGAAAAAGTGAGGGAAAGAAATGAGGTTCAATCCTCACATCTTGGGTCACAAAAATGATCCAACGGAAACAATTTTAAAACAGCAAGTAAAATAAAATAATTCAAACACAAAGACTAAGTAAAATAAAATAATTAAATCCAACAACACAATAAATTTTAAAACCCACAAACAACTAATTTAAATTAAAGAACGATTTAAATAATGAACAATAATTAATAACAAGAAAACAAATTAAATTAACAATTAAAAATTTTAAAATAATATAATGTAAATCATCTGAAATTTAAAACAAGAAAGTTTATAATCTTAATAAATGCAATAATTTACTTAGTCAAAATACACGTAAATACGGGGTATCACAGAAGACCTCACACTTTTCTCCATATAGATAATGCCTCCAAATCTTTAGTGCAAATACCATCTCAACTAATTCCAAGTCATGAGTGGGGTAATTCTACTCATGATCTTTCAACTTCTGAGAGGTATAAGCAACTACTCGTCTTTCATGCATCAATATGCATCCTAGACCCATATTTGATGCGTCGCTATAAACCACATAGGGTTTATGGGTTTCTAGCAAATCCATAATCAGAGTTGTAGTCAATCTTTGCTTCTTGAAAATTTCTTTCACACTCTTCACTACAAGTGAACTTCGCGTTCTTCTTGGTTAACGCAGTAAGAGGTGTTGCGAGCTCACAGAAACTTTCTACTAATATCCTATAATATCTAGCCAAACCAAGAAAACCACGAATCTCATGTACGTTGGTCGGCCTATGCCAATTCGTCACTGCTTCTATCTTACTAGGGTCTACTGCTACACCACAAATCACATGCCACAAAAACTTCACCTCTCAAAGCCAAAACTCACACTTACTGAGTTTTGCTTATAACTGGTGTTCCTGCAATCTTTCTAGCACTTGACCCAATTGTTTCCCATGCTCCTCATCACTCTAGGAATAAACCAAAATATCATGTATAAACACCACTGCAAAGCTATCCAAGTAAGGCATAAAGATACAATTCATCAAATTCATCAATGCTACTAGAGTGTTGGTCAAACCGGATGACATTATTAAGAACTCATAATGTCCATATCAAGTCCTAAAAGTAGTCTTAAGGAAGTCTTGCTCCCTAATCATAAGTTGATGGCATCCTGGCCTCAAATCTATCTTTGAGAATACCAAAACTCTTTGTAATTGGTCTAATAAATCTTCAATCTGAGATAATGGGTACATATTCTTGATCATTACCTTGTTTAACACCCAATAATCTTTGCACATCCTTATCAATCCGTCATTCTTCTTTACAAACAAAACAGGTGCACCACATGGTGAAGAAATAGGTCGAATGAATTCTTTTTACAACAACTCCTTGATCTGGGTCTTTAGCTTGTTTAACTCCGTAGGGGCCATACTATAAGGTGCTCTATGTACAGGGGCGGTTGATGGTTCTAACTCTATGACAAACTCTGTTTCCTTATCCGGGGGTAATCAGGATAAATCATCAACAAATACTTAAGGAAACTGTTCTATCATGGGTATTCCTTGAACTCCTTTGGATTCTTCCACCTTTTCTACGGTGAACAACAAATAGGCAGTCACACCCTCTTTAATAATTTTCTTAGCCTGACAAGCTAAAACAATCAATGGGGATACCTCAACGGGCTCTCCTACATAGCAAACCCCATTTGTGGTGGGAGGCTCAAACACTAATTCCCTTCCCCGACAATCAATCTTGGCATAATGTCCAAAAAACCAATCCATACCTAGGATCAAATTGAATTCCATTAGACGAAATGCGATCAAATCAGCCTTCAACACAAGTCCCTCAACTTCTAATGGGCAATCCCTGACTACTCGAGTACAACAAACTATGTTTCCATTAGGAATTGTTAGCTTTGCAAATCGCATAGTCGCATGAAAGTAGCATACACAAAGGACTGTGATGCTCTAGAATCACCAAATGCGCAGGCTATAAATTGCAGCAACCTAACCTAACTTAATCAAGATAATGCTATCAACTAAAGAGCTTAAGCAAAGCTAACTATCTTATTAACGAAGGCAAGGTTAGATTAATACCAGTGATCCCTCTTGCCTCAATTATCTCAACAGCTTCTAAGTCCACTTCTCTTAGAGTCACTGCATAGACTCGAGCTTTCATCAGAATCTTAGGGTTGGGGTCATGTGTAGCTCCACTCCCATGTGTATTACAGGGACAATCTCAAATCAAGTAACCTGTTTGCCCATACTTGAAACATGCTCTCGTAGTTATCCTACATTTGTTGTTGTGTCTCCGTTCACATCTACGGTATATCGACGCTGTCACTTGTGCCGAATTCCCGATCATTACTCCTTTCCTTTGTCTGTTGATGATAGGACTCTCTTATTCTTAGTGCTTCATCTAGACACATAAGGAAAAACTCTTTTACGGTTTGAATGAATATGAGTAATTAAACTCCCTTGTTCTACTTTGGTTATCGAAGCTACATTAACCAACTCCCTAAAATTCTCAATCCTGAAGCAAGCAACAAGATTGTGAATTTTTAGTTGCAAGCCTCCTTGGAACTTTTGAGCTAGCATCTTTTACATTGCTATCAAATGCGGGGCACGTGAGGCCCTAATTTGGCAGGGCTTGAAGTGTCAGAACATGCAATACAAGATTACTTGCCCATGCTCATGACAGATCAAGATGCAATGCATTTAGCATGCATCTATCAATATGTAATATTCGTAGTGAATAATTTTTTTTCTTTTGAGTAATATTATGTACCAGATATAACATATTCCAAATTAACATAAGCATACTTCATAACCATACAATATGAGTCCAAAAGTTACAATGCTTCTCTAAAAGGTCTGTAACAACATGAGTACTAGAGACAGCGTTCCTTAAGTACCATAATAAAAAGAACATAACTACTAAACTAGCTCAATGACTCACTCGCGCAACTTGGCTAAGATAGCCATGATCCTATCTTAAAACTGGAGCACATAAGTGATAAACTCCTCATCGTCGCGTCGTGGCCTAATCGACCTCCTCCAGGTGATCCTCTGCTGACTTTCCACATCCTGACATATGATCTTCCAGTCTGGGGGAATGGTAGTTGGACTACCAACTGAGATTTGATAACAAATCTCAACAAGTTAACAATCAACTTAAACTAGCAGTATACAAATGCATGCATGATAATAAAAAGAGATGAAAGCTTACGTGAATATGAATGCGAGTGACATGGCTTGAAAAATAGCATGGCGTGTGCTAATATAATTGGAAAACTAACGTGAACTGAACAGACATGTACTGTAACTGACATGAACTGAAAACTGAAACTTGTATTGAACTGACAAGAATTGAATATGAAACTGAACATAAACTGACTTGAACTGAACATGAAATTGAACAAGAACTGACTTGAACTAAACATGAATTTAGAATCTTGTTCAATAATAAATTGATTATTTAAACATGAACTGTGGATGCTACACAAATCCCCTAGAGTTGTGTTCCCTTGCTGGTACTGCATCACATCACATGTATTTGCACCAGTTGTGAGTAAATTAATATAAGCAATACACCACATATATTTGCACATGTTGTGAGGACGTGATGTATGTATCCCATAACAGGTATCTACACCCGCTATGAGTACGTATAACATGCAATTGAACTATGGTTAGCACCACTAGCATTGGTGCTTGACTCTACTTCGGCAACCAGTTATTTAGGTCTCATTCGAAACATGTTGACGATACTTTGTCAACAAAGAAAATTTCACACCAAATTAAACACTTAGCATGAACAATGGAGTTCCACTAGGATAATGCCCCATCCAAACACTTGGGATTGTGATAAACATAAAAAAACTCTACTGATTTGAAAATACTATTTTTCGTAACATACTCTATGCATGTGACATGAAGGAACTGATTGTGCAACATATGACATGACAAAACAAGACATGACATGTATGTGTGACTAATGGCATGGCATGACATGACATAACGTGTAATAGATAAACATGTACTGGGAAGTAAATCATGGCATGGATGGCATAACATAACATTTATAATAAACATAATAAACATGAATGATGGTTTCTTACTACCACACATACACAAATATCCTAAAATTAAGTTATAGGGTAACTTATAGTGATTACATGTGACATATAAAATAGCGTGAAAATGCGTGAACAAAAAGTGAAGGGTCTATGCTTTATAGCATGAAAGGAATTGGGAGAAGCAACTACATCTAATAGAGTTTGCTAACAATAATAGCTTCCAGGCCACCATTTAGATGGCATCCTATAAAGCTCTATATGGAAGGAAATGCACATCCCCGCTATATTGGGACGAAGTCAAGGAGAACAAGGTGTTCAAATCGAAAGTCTTGCAGGAGATAAAAGACTAGGTTCTAGTGATTAGAGAAAGGATGAGAATGGTGCAAAGTCGGCAGAAGAGTTACGCCAACAATAGAAGAAGAAATCTAGACTTTGAAGTCGGTTTTACGGGAAAATTGAGTCCAAGGTATGTGGGACCGTACAAGATAATGGAAAAAATGAGAGCAGTTGCATATTGTTTAGATTTACCAACTGAAATCCATGGAATCCATAATGTGTTCCACGCGTCCTCTTTGAAGAAGAGGTTTGAGGATCATACTCCAGCAGTCGTGGACCCCAATAGAATACCATTGCAACTGAACCTAACATATGTAACACCCCACCGATTTACCCTTATAGATTAACTCTTAGATCAACACTAGAATTTAGAAGACTAGCTCATTAGAGTAGTCCATGACCCTTAGATCTTTAGGCCACATTTGGATTGAGAGATGAGATGAGTTGAGATGGTTTGTGAATAGTAGTGAGATTTGTGAGTTGAAATTTGTGAATAGTAATGAATAGTAATGAGATGAGTCAATCCAAACTAGCTCTTAGAAAGAATTAAGTTTAGCATCTTGATTAAGAGCACTGATTGATCACCGCACGATTAGTGATCTTGAAACCATGTTTTAAGCTTTTTTATTTTTATTCTTATAATTTTTCATCCTTTTGTTCTAAGATTTCATTGTTTGGTTATCCATTTATATTACTCTTAGATCATATTAGAATTTTAGATAAACCTTTACATATGTCATTTAGGGTAATGACAGGTCAAATCCTAAAAACCATACCAATCGGCACCCATGTGTACTTTTGTGTGCAATGGACTAATGTGCCCATAGCTTGAATATTTTTATACCATTTTTATCATGGAAATTTCTGTCATTTGATCCTCAATTTTATTCATGAAATTTTCTACCAAGCTTGATTTTCGAAAACCCTAGCTAAAATCCCAAATTTTGTCCAATCCGAAAATACCCTTCAGTTTTCGGCAACCACCCATGAAAATTCTCCATTTATTTGATCACCACTTCACCACCCAATCCCCACCGTCTACCACCTAAAGAGGATACTCAAGTATGCCTTAAACTAGCCACAAATGCCAAGAAGACAGTCCAAATGAATAAGACAAAAAAAAGTTTTGACTTGTGAATTACCCCATACCCAGCGGCATCATTAACCCTTAAGCATTGCATTAATTACACCACGCTTTCACCACTACCACACGGCAAAGCCCCTCTCCCCATAGCTATTTCAGCCTACTCTAAGGTGCAATGATCACCTAGTTGGCCAACCACCCAAGGAGGATCTGGGCTAGGCGACATCAACACCACCACCCAATCCCCCCAATGGGAGGCCACCTTGCCAATGCCACACAAACCCCTTGGAGCCTATATAAACTCCACTCCACCCCCACTTCTTTCTCACTTCACTTCCTCAAACTCCCTTGTGTGTTCTTGAGAGTTCTCATCCTCTAGTTCTTTGAAGTTCTTAAGTGTTTTATGTAAGTTCTTAAGTTGTGAGTTTTGAGTGGGAAGCTTCAAAGGTTATCGAATCTTTGTAGGTTTTCTCTCTAGATTCTTAGTTTATATGTTGAGTTGTGTTTTTGAGCGTTAAATTAATTATGGGTGATTATAGCATGCGATACCATGTTTAGCTAGAAATCGAAATATTGGTGGATAGGTTTACTGTTTAAATTAGTTTGGTGAAAATATTAGTTATGGCATGCCTTGATAATTCATGATATGATTTGATTATGTCTTAGAATAATTTTTGAAGGTTTAGTTTGATGTTAGAAACATGCCATAATAGGTTTTAATCTCTATCTTGTATTTATCATCAAAGCATGTATGGTTTGACTTTCAATCATGCTTCATTTGAGGAAATTGACTTATTTTACTTAGACTTGAAATATGAGCATTTAGAAAACCTTCTGATTGGGATAAGAAGAAATGCATGATTTAATTCTAGCATGTCATTGATAGAAAGGTCATATCATGCATCACTCGACATTTAGCTATAATTTAAGGATTTTAATAGGCATGATTAAGTGTTGGAATGAACTTGCTCAAAGTTAAGCTTTTATTTCGTCATTGAGGATTTATAGTAATCATCTTTTTTTATTGGAGGAATTTTTCATGAATGCATTCATGAGGATCAATAGTCAAAATTTTGTATAGGCATTAACTAGAGAGCATTCCACGAATTAATAATGAATAGGCTAAGATCACTTTGATTTTTTTTAAAGCATAGATGGTCTTAGAATGTGTAAGATTTGAGGACTATGAATTTTAGTTAAGATTGGAGAGCATTTGCATTAGTAGCAATATTTGAAAGTTTATGGGTATTTTGGTAATTTCTCCTCTAAGCTAGTATAGATTCTAATTTAGTACAATTTTTATCATATCCACTACCTCACTTCCAACTTCAATAGTCTGTAAGTTGGCCTTTAATTTACACTTTGATAATTATGTATGATTTATTAATAAACGCCGCATTTATTTTATAACTGTCATTTTGAGTATTAAATGTCATATTTTATGTTCTATTTTGTCATTTTGCATACAAATATTATTTTTTAAATGTGCTACATACATGCATATCATGAAAAAACAATATAATTATAACAATTCAAAATTTCCTTGTATTACCCATTGTTACCCATATGCTATACCATTGGTCAAAGCCTACATATTATAATTCACATCCGGTAATTTTAAATTGACATGAAGGCAAACTTATATACTTGATCAAAATCTAAACCCCATGTTCGACAATTTCTTACATTAAAATCTACCAAATTTGAAGCCTACTAAAATATGAACCTTAATTCTTATCTAAAACCTCAAATGTCACAAAACCAGTTCTCATAATCCACAAAATCTAAGACCTCGAATTTCTTAGAGTATATTCCCTAAAAAGAAGCTGCAGATTCTAAAACCTTAAATGCCAACAAAATTATTTCTTGAAGTCCGTAGAATTCTAAACATCAAATTCGAAATTTATTTTCTAAAATCCACCGATAGCCAAAACCTCATATACTATAGTTTGCAAAAGCTCAAACTTGGCTTTCGATTAAGCTTATGTACAACTTCAAAATCTAAACCTTACATCTTATCAAAAACATTTCCTACTGTCAACAGAATAAGCCTACTGAATCTAAAACCTCAAATGTCATGAAAATCATTTCTTGAAATCTACAAAATCTAAAACCTCAGATTTCGTGGGATACATTCCATAGGTTTGTGGATGTTAAAAGCTTAAATATCATTGTAATCATATCTTGGAGCCTGTAGAATTCTAAGACCTCAGATTTCATCAAAAACATTTTTAAAGTATGCAAAATCTGTTAACCTCAAATTTCCAAAAACTCAATTCATAAAGTCTATAGAACCTCAAACCTGACTCTAATACCAACTATAATGCTCCAGTCCAGGGGGTCTAGAGAGTTAGCGCCTGTCATCTAAATTCATCTCCCATAGCACATTTATATTTACTCCAAAGACTCCATAAAATATATATTTACTTGTTCAAACCAAATATATATGTTCCACCACAAGTATACCGAAGAAAACCTCAACATAACAAACTAAAATCTCCTTAAAGACTCTAAATATCCATGTCTTAAAAAAATTCAATTCCACATAAAATAATAAATCTACTTAATAAGACTCTCCAATAATTATTTGTACCATTTGGCACTTATTCCTCTACGATCATCTTATTCCTCTACGATCATCTAATCTTGTTTATGCTTCATACTCTTGATTTCCAGCTGAACCATCAAAATTATCTAAAAAATATTGTGGAGATAAAGGGTGAGTTATCAAAAATTCAGTAAGTAGAGAACATATACTAGTATATATATATATGAGCATTTACAGAGTTCAGAATGTAGAACAAGACATTTTTATTTCAGATGCAGAACCAAAATATGTTATCAAAATATCATAGTGATACTTTAAAATAATCATATTCAAAAGTCTTTTGACATAACATAACCAAAACATCACCTCATAATAGTATTCCATGTTTAACACCTGTAGTAGGGTTGTGCAAACCCCAGTGGCCAACCAAGCAGAAACAGAATGTGAAATATTCCCTTTATGATTCTCAAAGTTTCGAGTGTGCACACGAAAAAAACCACGAAGAAAACCACTTTACTTTCAAAATTGGTGCACCAGAAACAGAAAAGTTGGTACCAACCCAAGCAGAGGCCACAATTTTACACATGTGGTAAGGTCAGTACATTACAGAATAGAACAGAAACAGAATATCAAGCCAGAGGGTTTCAAAGGTCACGCCATATCATCGTAGAGTACATAACAGAATTAAAAACAGAACAAATTCAGATCATCTTCATATAATCATGCAAGATTTTTTATATGCGCTCTTTTTGCACTATCACCTATATGACTAACACAAGAGGGGGTAAATTAGGTTGTATTTAAAAATTTACAATTATAAATCAAATACACAATATAAAATATGAACACAATACAAAAGAGTAATAAATATAAAGAGTAAGGGTAAGAAGCAAACTTAGTATTTTAACAAGGTTCAGTCCCACTGCCTACGTCCTCACCTCAACCTACCCCTTGAGGATTCTCAAATTCACCATTCAACCTCCTTCAGGTGGAGATAGAAACTTATTACACCTTTGAGCAGTACCACTACAAAGAATCCATGTAGAGCACCCTCTACACTTGCAATCACCCTACACATGGTGATTCAACGCCTATTCCCTGTGTAAAACACCTTCTACATGCACAAGGGTTATACACACCCTTTTATTGATACAAGAACTGATAGTGAATAGGTTATCAGAAAACACTACTCAATGAGTTGAATACAAACAATACAGCGCAAATTATATATCTCTCAAAATGAGCAAGGGTTAAGGCTCAATGCTTAGAGAAGAGAGAGCGAAAGCCTTGAATGAATGTTGTAAAACTTGCAATGATGTGCATATACTCTTGTTGTAGTTTTCATTTGAAGATCTCAAATGAGCTATTTATAGGCAGATGAGATTTCACTTTCAAATTTAAAAAGATTCACATGTCAAAAACAATATCATTTACTTTTTCAAAATTTTCAAATCAAAGTTTTACTTTTCGTAATTGTCAAAGACAACATTATTCACTTTTCAAAATATTCAAATCAAAGTTTCTCCTCCTTAAAATTTTCAAAGACAACATCATTCACTTTTGAAAAGTTTCAAACAAAACATGCACATGTGAAAGATGACAATCAATCATCTTTAAAAAATTCAAATTTCAAACTTTTAATTTTTAAATATGTCATACACATGTGGAAAATGCAATTTGATGCTTTATGATAAAAGATTAATTTTGAGGCTTAATCTAATTTTGAATTTTATCAAGAGATGTACAAAATTACTCTAAGAGCTTTATTTGCAAGTTTTTTCCCTTTCTTGCTCATGCTTGGTTTATTGATGTGCTTGGTTTCATTGTGTAGACAACTTGAGCTTGAGATTCCTTTATGCTTGAAGTCATTTTTTATCATCAAAATTTATATGTAGATATGTAATTATATGAGGCTTGAAACATTGGGTTCAACAATCTCCCCCTTTTTGATGATGACAAATACTTAGTAGAACTCTAAAACCTGTAGTAATACTTAAGCTCCCCCTGAGAATGTGCGTTAGTTTTTCAAGCAATAGATAAACATAATTCCATTCATATATAACAAGCTTAAAGCATTGGAAAGTAACATGTTTTAGTCTAAAACTTCTCCCTTTTTTGGCATCATTAAAAAGGAATCGCAGTAAGCAATGCCAAAGGACAGATCAAAACGGTGCGTTTGTAGAAACTATGGAGAGTTGACTAATTGGACCGCCCAGGTCTCGATAAGTGCTGCAAAACCTAGAGCCGCCTGGGTCCTGACAAGTGCTGTAAAGCATGGAGCCACCTGAGTCCCTGACGCATGCCTCAAAACATGGAGCCGCCTGGGTCCCTGATGCGAGCTGCAAGGCCTCGAGCCCCGCCCAAGTCCCACCTGGAATAACTCTAACATTTTTTGCAGAGATTTGAATGCTCTGGGTTTCTATAAAAAGACCATTTTCACCCTTCAACTACCCACATAACAAATTCTCACATTGCCTATCGACCTAGTTTCAGTGTATTTAGAACGATAGCATGGTCGAGCAACATTCTTCCAATAATGTTCCAGATTTAAATCAAGAACCATTTATGCCTCAACCGCTAATTTTCTCTCATGAGCCCGTCAACACCATGATAGGAGCAGAGATGCATTTTTCAAGCAGGACTGATACTGAGGTTGTTGTAGGATCAAGAATGCTTAGTGCTCAATATGATGCCTCTATTATGACCATGTCTTGGAGGTTACTAGCAAGGGTGAGTGAGGTTGATCGGCTTAATAATCAAATATATGAGTTGCATCAAAGGCTTGCTAATAAAAGTAAAAAGAATGAAACATTAAAACATTAAAACAAGAAAACAATGAGTTGAAGAAATTTGTGAACTGGTACACTCATGACTTGCAACCACAAATAAAGGAGCTAGAACGAGAGAGAGTACAAATACAAAGTCAACATTAGCACTTAACAACAGAGGTTCAACATTTACGAGAAAAATAGGGACAGTCTGTAGTTAATCTCGCTGCCTTAGCTAAATAAAATATGCATACAGCATATCTTGTAATCTTGACTAAGTAAGTATTGAAGAACCGATAGATTGTCTTGTTCTCATTTCCATCTCTATAAAATCAGTCTTGAGTTTCATCTAATTTGCATCCAGTCTTCTTTACTCTCTGTAATCCATCTGCATTCGTATCTAATTCCCTCTTTTTTTTAATGGCTCAACAATCTTCTTCCAACAATCCCTTTGTTCACTACATGGGGTATACTGCACCCTAGCCACCAGTTATTTCTGCATCTACCATAGGTGTCATGATGCAGCATGAGAGTAATTTGACTAACAACTCAAATGAAGAAGCCATTTATGAACTTGTGAGTCTAGGTACTCGATACTCATCATCCATTGTCGCATTTTTCCAACGGTCGCAATCCAGAACTTGTGAGGTTGAAAACCTTAACCTAGAAGATTTGTGTACTTCACGACTTATTTATGAGTCTAACAAAAAAATAGGAGACTTGAGGCAGGAGAATAAGGATTTAAAATCCTTGCTTACCTCTTCATTTCGTCTGTCTAATCCTTTAGATAAGAATGACATGTTGATATATGAGGAGCAAGAGCACTTGAAAAATGAGGCTAAAAGTCTCAAGTTTTTGTGAGTCATTTGAGATAATAAAAAAAATATATGTAATAGATATTCATGGCATGCATCATTGCTATTTCTCTTCAAATCAAGCATAGTCTATCTTCTGGTAGAGGTTTTGTGAAAATGTCTACCAACTGATCGTGTGTGCTTGTGAATTCTAGTACAATATTGTCCGTGTGCACATGATCTCAAAGAAAATGATATCTAATCTCAATATGCTTAGTTTTAGAATGTTGTATTGGGTTCTTTGAAAGATTTATAGCACTTGTATTATCACATTTTATTAGAATGTGATTGTACATGAGTTTAAAATCTTCAAGTTGTTGCTTCATTTAAAGAACTTGAGCACATTGAGCACAACAACCACGTGCAACAACATATTCCGCCTCAGCAGTAGATAATGCAACAGAATTTTGCTTTTTACTAAACCATGAAACAAGTGCATGACCTAAGAAATGACATGTTCCACTACTGCTTTTTCGATCAACTTTGCAACCAACATAATCTGCATTTGAGTAGCTAATTAGATCAAAGAAAGTATACTTAGGATACCATAATCCTAGGTCAATTGTACCAGCAAAATATCCGAGAATGGGCTCATTCTCAGATATAATAGACTACCAATCATACCTCAATATACCTTTGAGTCAACTGGCTTACCGGTTTCATCCTTGTCAAGTTTGGTAGATGGGCTCATTAGTGTAACAGCCCACAAGAAATTCACTGGTAGAATTTCTATTGACCTTAGGAACCTCGTGAAAACCCCATAAGTTTTACGAATCGACCAATCGCTCAGGTTTTAGTCTGTCATCATAATCAGTGTTATCACTCACTATGGTGCTAGATTTTTTAGTTTAATTATTTGAGGTGGTTAGAAGTGTCAGAATGTGTTATAGTCTACGTCATTAGACTCAATGGATTATTTAGGATTTTATGGCGTAATAGCCTATTCTCATAATTCTGAACGAAACGTTTGTTGAAAATTATGAAATTACTTTTAGGGGTACTTTGGGGTTGATTTCGATAAACGATTTTCACTATAAGTTAATATAAATATTTAGAATTTTTCAGTACTAAGTTTATTATGCATTTTTTTTTTTTTTTGAGTGAATAGGAATGGTATTAGACACTTGGCACAAAAAGGAACCATTAGATAGATTGGTGAGGGAAATCAAGGTGTGAGATCATGCCACCTTAGCAAAACTTTGTTTCATCTGTTCAACCAGTTTGTGTCAGACCAAACAAGGTTTCAATCCTAACAAAACCCTAAATGGATGGAAACCAATTGAAACCCCAAAAACTTGGTTGAAACCGAAACCCTAAACGGTTTCCCCAAACCCTAAAGTTGGCCTCCAAACCCTTTCTAACCCGATTTCTAGCATTGTGTTTAATCAATTTTTTAAATCACTCTCACATGCTATTAATTAATCATTATCCAACCTTTTAAACCTTGGAAATTTGATTGGGCCAATAAAAATTGGTTTTAGGCTGAATAGTATCTCAAACCCTAATCAAACCTTCTTTAAACCCCAAATTGAAGCCCACTTGGTTGGGGCCCACCAAGGCCCACGAAATTGGCCACATTGGCAAAGCTTTCTGGAGAAGTTTCCTCCCCCACATGGCAGACCATCCACTGCCATTGGCTGCACTCAATAGTGCCTTGATGTGAAGGAGAAATCCACTCCATCAACCTCCATCTCTCACAGCTGCTGCAGGCAGTCCATGCCTCTCACTATTCTCCGCTTTATGTCACATAGGCAACTCCAATCAAAGGTCATTCAAGCCCACAACTTCCCCCTCCAAGAGTCTAAAGTCGTGCAAGGTACATTTCATTCAATTTTATCACTTCTCCACCCCGTTCTTAGAGAGAAAACCCAAAAGAGCTCTCTCAGGCAGATTTCTGGGTCTTTTTGTGTGGCCATTTTCGACCCTTTGTAAGTATTTTCGCACGATGATTCCTTCACATAAGTTGTTCTTGTTTGAGTTTAGTTTTCGTGGATATCTTATTAATATCATTCCATGCTCATTTGATTGCTAAAAAGTATTTTTAACCATAGAAAGGTCATTCTGGGCATGAAACAGGAGAGTATGTTATGTTTTGGAATTGTTTACCACGCTAATGGACATATCTTGGTCCGAAAATATTATGGAGTGTTGTTAGCTTGTGTTTTTGAATGTTAATTGAGGTTTTATTGCATGACTAAAGCTTTTGATGATAGATTTCTTTAGATTTAGAAACTTGAAAACTAGAAGTGGAAAAACAATTTTTGTTTTGTGAAAGTTTGAATATTTCGTGGTTTAATCTTATTCCAAAGGTTTTGATATTTTTATATGATAATCTTAAGCCTATTATATACATGTTAGGATATTATTTTGAAGATATTTAGTATTATTTTTAAAGATAGAATTTTCTATGCAAGAGGATTTCAGTTAGGACTAAGATTTGATGTTTTTGAGTTAGATCCATCTTTTATTGAATTTTAGCTATGTGATTTTAAGTTTGATGGTTGGATTTTCTTTAGGACACATTTTTAAACCATGTGATGTTTTATTGTGAAGATCACATGTCTTTAAGCCATGGATCAAGAGATTGATCAAAGTTAGTTGAGAGAAAGTTTCTGTTTTGGACTAAGTTTAAAACCAAGAACTTCAAGTGTTATTTTGTGATTTTTGGTGACTTTTTTTTATGATTTAAAGCACGGTTGATCTTAGGATGATGTTATGAATATGTTAGAATTAAAATTTGAGTTTTGTGGAATTCTTGGAGATGTTTTTATTAAGGTGAAAACTTGTGATTTAAGGGTTTACTTTTGTTAAAACATTTGGGTCTTTTTACAAAAATTTTGGTGTTGATGATTAGATTTTTCTTAATGGATATTTTAAGTGTATTTTTAAACTTAGGATAGGAAGATCTTTGTTACAAAATTTTGGTTTAATCATGAGTTTTGAATTTTGAAAAAATTGAACCAAAATCAAGAGAAATGGCCTATGTAGGTTTCAGCCATAGTGAGTTTTCGATAGTTGTGAATGGTTTTAAATTTTTCTGATTTGATATTTACGTTTAGGACAAATTTTACATGAGAAATGTAAATTTTGGTAATTTTTGGAGTTAAGATGTGAAATTCTTAAGTTTGGGATAAAATGGTCATTTTTCCACATTTAGATGGTAAAATGGTAATTTTACTCTAAGTTGCCTCTTTTCACATTTCTAATTGTTAGTAATTAATTTCTAACTTTTAAAATACCCTTTTACGGATCCTCACGTTTCACGCTTTTCTCGTAGAACGCGACTATAGAGGTAAGTTAGCTCTTAACTTGCTATTAGGTTACTGTGTATGTGTGATGGGTAAGGGAACTACAATTTATGTTCATATGTTATTTTATAAGCCATGTCATCCCATGTTTATTTTTTACATGAATTATTCTGTCACGAAATACTTATCTGTTATATAATATATTCTGTCTCATGTTACTCTCTATTGCAAGTATGCCACATTAAGTATGCCATATGTTACATGTATGTCATGTCACGTAATATTCACTATCATATGTTATGTCATGTTATGAAATATTGTCTGTTATATATTATTCTATGTTACAAAATTTTGTCTGTTACATGCATGTCATGTTATAAAATGTTGTCTGTTTCATTTATGTCTCAACGTATGTCATGTTTGTCGTCTTACTTTCATGTTACATTACGCTACGTCAGGATTTCTGTCCTTTCGTATTCATGTCATCCTGTCTAGAATACAGTTTGTATACCTCAAGAACAGTCTTGTTAATTTATTCATGTCAATCACAACCCTAAGCACTAGGATAGAGTAATATCCTAGTGGAACTCTTTTATTCACGTTGGAGTGTCTAAATATGTGTGAAATTCCCTGGGTTGACGAAGTACAGTCAACAGGTTGCGAATGGGGTCTAACTAGCTGGTCACTGGAGTGCCCCAGGCACTAACGCCGATGGAGCCACTTTATTTTACATGTGTCCACAGCAAGTGTGGAACAAACAAATCATGGGGCCATAACAACTGTGGAGCATGAAGTATAGGGCCACAACAACTGTAGAGCATATACTACGTGAGACACAGCAATTGTGACACGTAGAATACGTGGGGCCACAGCAATTGTGGAGTACGTATTAACGCACTCACAGCTGGAATAGACACGTGTTGTGATATGGTAATCGACAGGGACACACGACTCAACGGGACCCGTGTAGCATCTGTATAGTCACTTTTTTAATTAAATCTACTGAGCGAGATTCCAAGTTCATGTATTTCACGTTCAAGTCATGTTTCATGTTATGTTATGTTCAAGTTGATGTTCATGTTAAGTTTCAAGTTTATGTCACGTCAAGCTAAATTTCAGTTTCAGTTCAAGTTATGTTAGCTCATACCATGTTATGTCAAGTCACGTTATGCTTATTATTTCATGCCATGTTATGTCAAGTCATTTTATGCTTATTATTCCATGCCATATTATGTCAGGTTATGTTATGTTTACTATTGACTTTAATTGTGCATTCATACATTTATTGTCATGCATGCATCATTAACCTATGTGAAGGTTTTTTGTTAACTTACTAAGATTTGTAATCAAATCTCACTGTGGTAGTCCCAACTAGCATTCCCCCCAAATGGTAGATCTTGTTACAGGATCTAAAGGAGAACTAGGAATCAACCAACTGGAAACGATCGACTAAGCGACGGTGAGACTTAGATTTAGTTGCCTCAGGTTGCTAATTGTATTTTATGGAGTTCAATCTCCAGCACTCTTTTGTTCACAACCATTTTGGACTAGTATTGTGATCTCAGTTGTTTAGTATATCTTTATGTATGAAGTATGTTTTAAGTATTTGGGATATTATAAGTTTGGTGCATAGTATTGCTCAAAAAAAAAATTATCTGCTGCGAATATTGCATAATGCTAGATGTATGTTAGGAACATTGCATCTTATATGTCATGAACGGGGGCAGGTAACCTTGTGTTGCATGTCCCGACACTTCATATGTCCGTCCGATCCCAAGCAGAATCTGTGGGCGTCATAATTAGTGCTCCAATTTCCTTCGTACCTTCTATCCCAAACTTTTTGAGTAATTTTTTGATATATTTTGATTGATTGATGATATATTCAAATTGCTTGATTTGCTATCCGAGAAAGAAGTCAAGTTCTCCCATCATGCTCATTTCAAATTCTTCATGCATACTCTTAGCAAAATCTTGGCACATATTTTCATTAGTAGCACCAAATATTATACCATCCACATAAATCTGAATCAAAAGAGTATCATCTTTTTCATGTTTGATGAAAGGAGTTGTATCGATTTTTCCTCTTAAAAAACCTTTTTCAATCAAAAAACCACTAAGTCTCTCATGCCAAGCTGTAGGGGCTTGTTTGAGTCCAAATAGTGCTTTTATGAGCTTGAAAACATGATTTGAAAAAATATAATTTTCAAGACCTGGAGGTTGCTCAACATATACCTCTTCAATTATAAAACCATTTAAAAAATAACTTTTAACATTCATTTGAAAAAGTTTGAAATCTTTATAACAAACATAAGCAAGTAGCATTCGAATAACTTCTAATCTTGCAATCGGTGCATTTGTCTCATCATAATCGGTTCCTTCTTCTTGATTGAAACCTTGGACTACAAGTCGAGCCTTGTTTCTAATGATAACTCTGGACTCATCTTTCTTGTTTCTAAAAACCCATTTTGTTCCAATAACGGTATGATATTTGCGTCTAAGGACAAGTGTCCAAACATCATTTCTTTCAAATTGATTTAGCTCTTCTTGCATAGCTAGAATCCAAGATTCATAAAAAAGTGATTCATCAATATTTTTGGGTTCAATTTGAGATAGAAAAGTAGTATAATTGCAAATATTTCTAAGAATTGATCGAGTACTTACACCACGCGAAGGTTCTCCAAGAATTTGTTCCACTAGATGATCTTTCACAAGTTTCCACTGTTTGGTTGCATCTTGCATCAAGTTTTGATGATCTTTCCTGATGTCTCCATGTTAGACTTCCTCTATTATGTTCTCTTTGTTGAGATTGAGAATATCTATTTTAACTTTTATTTATACCTTCTCTTTCTTCATCAACAGATTTCTTGGAAAGTAGAGGATTAGATTCATCAAATACTACATGCATAGATTCTTGTACAGTCAAAGTCCTTTTATTGAAAACTCTATAAGCTTTACTATTAATAGAATACCCGAGAAAGATGCCTTCATCAAATTTTGCAGTGTAATTGCCTAAATTATCCCTATCATTCAAAATGAAGCATTTGCATCCAAATACATGAAAGTAACCAATGTTGAGCTTTTTCTCATTCCAAAGCTCATAGGGGGTTTTATCTAACTTAGACCTTAACATAACTCTATTTATGACATAACAAGCAATACTTACAGCTTCGGCCCAAAAATAACTAGGCAAGTTGTTCTCATTAAGCATTGTTCTTGCCATCTCTTGAAGAGATTTGTTCTTCCTCTCTACTATCTCATTTTGTTGAGGAGTTCAAGGAGCTGAGAAATTATGCATAAAACCATTTTAATCACAAAAAGCTTCAATATCTTTATTAACAAGCTCTTTCCTCCTATTACTTCGGATACTTGAAATAGTATAGCCATTTTCATTTTGAATTCTCTTGCATAGCTTGGTAAAGGCATTATATGCCTCATCTTTATGAGCAAGAAAGATGACCTAAGTATGTCTAAAGAAATCATCAACAATAACAAATGCATAATATTTTCCTCCTAGACTTGCAACTCTGTTTGGTCCAAAAATATCCATGTGCATCAGTTGCAGTGGTCTAGTAGTGATAATATGTTTCTTGGTTTTAAAATAAGTTTTTGTTTGTTTACCAAATTAGCATGCATCACAAATTTTGTCTTTGGTAAACCTCTCAATTATAAATCATATACACAAGAATGGGTGAATTGGGTTGTATTTAAAAATTCACAATTATAAATCATGTACACAATATAAAATATGAACAAATACGAAGCGGTAATAAATATAAAGAGTAAGGGTAAAAGAAAGCAAACTCAGTATTTTAACGAGGTTCAGCCCCACTGCCTATGTCCTCGCCTAAAGCTACTCCTTGAAGATTCCCAAATTAACTATTCAAGCTCCTTCAGGTAGAGATAGAAACCTATTACACTTTTGGGCAGTACCGCTACAAAGAATCTGTATAGAACACTCTATACACTTGTAATCACCTTACAAGTGACAATTCAACATATATTCCCTGTGTAGAACACCTTCTACACGCACAAGAGTTATATACACCCTTTTACTGATACAAGAACTGATAGTGGGCAGATTATCAGAAAACACTCCTCAATGAGTGGAATAAAAAAAAAATACAACGCAAACTATATATCTCTCAAAATGAATAAAAGTTCAGGCTCAATGCTTTGAGAAAAGAGAGTGAAAGTTTTGAATGAATGTTGTAAAACTTGCAATGATGTGTGTATGCTCTTGTAATTATATGTAGATATATAATTACATGTGGCTTGAAACCTTGGGTTCAACATGCACAATTCAAAAATATAATGCCAAAAATAGCTCATATCTATACCAATCATGACAGAAAATTATTTTTCTCTTCTTATACAGATTTTATAAGTAATGCAGATAAAATGAACGAGGTTGTTTTCTGCTTTTCTTTTCATAACAAAACATGCATATTTTTCATAAAACCAACTTCAGTCTCTTCATTTTATGCAAAGTCTAGCATAGAAACTCCGCTTACCTGAACTTTTTATCTTCTCTGAATTTTTCCACAACAATACTGAACGAATATCAATCGTTACCTATAAAATAGACACGTAACTTACATAAATCTTTAATTAAACACGTATTCTAATATTTAAGCCTGAAATACTAAAATAACTTGTTTGTCCTCAAAATCTAAAATTCTCATAACCCTAAAATATCATCACTTCCCAAATTTACCGATTTCCACTTAACTTCTCTGGCTAATACATTAAAATCTAAATTATTTCTGTAAAATAAAATGTATAGCCAACATATTTAGTCAATTAAAACTAAGCCCATGAAAAATACATCTCCACTTAATATTCACTTGACATAACTCCAACTCAATCACAAGTCTAGTTAACTTCAAGCCCAACTTAAAATACATATCCAATTTTAGAATTCAAGCCCAGGCCAAGTCAAATAAGTATTTTGCCAAGACTTACCTATTAAGTGCAATAACGTAAAATCATTCAAAACAAATCTTCAAGTGCTTTACAGAAAATCACATTACAAAAGGGCTTAACGACAATCTTCGTAAATATTAGGGAGATCATGTCCATCAGGGCTTAAAGCCTAAATGCTATTTTACAAAGACATATACCCTCTTTTGGAGAAAGAAGAAAAACTAGAGAAAAAGGCTTGATGTCGAGAGGAAGAAAAATTTTATCGAGAGAGAGAGAGAGAGAGAGGCAGCGAGCGGCAAAATGGTGACTAGGCTAAGGTCGAAGGTTGTGAGGGCGGTTGTAAAGCACTAAGAGAGAGCGAGAGAGAGAGAGAGAGAGGTGGCTTGTAAGGGTGGTGAAAAGGTGGTAGTGGGTGCTCCCAATGGGGGAACTGCTATGTTTTGGCGAGCCTCTTGGACGTGCGATGGTGGCTTGGGCAATGGTGGTGTAGGGCAGAGATTTAAGGCAGTGGGCCTGGCAGCTTCTGTCATGCGGAGGAGATCTCGGCATGTTGGATGGTTTCCATTCGGGGCTATTGTGCTACGAGATGGAGGTTGGGTGCAGGCTGGTAATGCAAAGGCAACTCTGTGGAGGAGTTTTGGCTATGCTTTATCCCACAGTGGTGCAGCATCAAAGTGGCACCGCTGGTTGGTGTTATATGTGGCTATGGAAGGAGGTGTGGAGAAACTGCTGAATGTGGGTTGCTGGACTTCACGTAGGGAAGGAAGTTCTCAATCGTGACAACTTGATTCTACGGCTGAGGTTGTGAAGGGGGGCAGCAGTGCTCGATTTGGTTTACTAGTGGACTATGGGGAAGGTGCGGCAACCCTAACTTGGGAAAAATGAGGCTTGCATGAATATGTAGATCATGTGGGTATTTATATACACACTGATGCCATGAACCCTAGAGGGATGGAGACGTGCATGGCGTGGAGACTAATCCTTGGATCTCACAGGCTTGGATTTTGGGCATATAAAGTTTGGGCTTTTTCTGTGAGTTATGAGCCTCGACTCAATCTCTAAAAATAATAAAACTTGTCACAAATTTTTCAGTCCAATTCCCACTTGGCCCATTAAAATATTTTAACCTAATTATCAAACCCGATGAACTTCATACTTTGCCAAAATAAATTTTGGGTCCACTTGGTCTATTAAAAGATTTTAACCTAATTATCAAGCTCAATGAAATCCATATTCTGCTAAAATAAGTTTTGGGTCCACTTGGCCCATTAAAATATTTTAACCTAATTATCAAGCCTAATAAAATCTATACTCTGTCAAAATAAATTTTGGGCCCGTAGCCTATTCTAAAATTACTTGTTAAATCTCAAGTGAGACTTTCATACATATTAACCAAAAAAAAAATTTACAGAACCTACAACTAGCTCAGGCTTGGTGTTGGGCTTGAATGTTACAAAAACGGTTTCAAATAAATTATTCTTTGTCAACAAATCATAAAAGAATAGTCATGAAATTAATATTAACCAACTTTAAGATATGAGTTGAAGGCCAAAAAAAAGCCACAATTTTAGACAGTAATACCAAAAGTCATGGATAGACAATTGAGGCAGTAGCACTAGCACAGTTCAAGCCTAATGCTATTCTTCTGTTGATCAATCCATATCAGGACTACTAATACAAACATTTTTTTACCTGATGCAGAGTTCAAGAGCAAAAAGGTGTATATATAGCCAAAGGAAGAAGAACTTTTCATTTACTTTATATGGTTCTGTAATACAATTGTGTACAGCTCCTTCGCCTCTATTTTAAGTGGCTGCCCGTTTGTAAACTTTATACAAAAATCAACACCGCTGCCAAAGTAAAGAAAAGTAAATGATACAGAAATAGTAACAGAATTAATGACTAGAGTTGTCATCAGTGTGGTATAAACCCGTGAGAATGGAATGTCTTGAACCTATAATCAATTTGAAAACTCATCCAAGAAAGCCAAAATCATATCAATGGAAAATTTAGACTCATTGAGGAATTCGTTTCAAGAACCCATCTTGGTGCCCATGACGGTGTGTACTCTCGGATAGTGGTTGAGCTATATATATATATATATATATATATATATATATAGTTCACAACTGGAGTTAAAGGCTTGTTGATGGCAATGGGACACGCTTGCGGTATTCTGCAAGAGCCCACAATGGGTAGATGTTTCTGTATGCTGCATAGTGTAACATACAGTTCTTCATGAAGACTCCAGTGATTTCCTGCATAAAAGGGTAATAAATGGTAAGAAAGCTTTGAACTTGAGATTCAAGGATAATATATACTTAATTATCTTCTTTTGAATCCATTGATTTCCTTCCTCCCTTTTTCTTTCTGAACTAAAATTCAAAGTTTCACACAGTTGTGTGGCCTTGTGCATGCTGAGTGTAAAGTTTATCTTGCTAAACTATGTTTTGTAGTGCAAAAAGGAATTCCATTTTCATATATATGTTCACTTTTATTTAGAAGTATTTTTTTCTTTTTCTTTTTCTTATTTGAATCTATGTGTTCAGGAAAAACAAAAAGGAAAAAGATTATTTAAAGCAATGCCAAAGAGAGATACCTGTTGAGGAAAATCGCCATCTTCCATTTGAGAATTGATTAACAGCTTTGCTGCGCGGTGAAGGGGTGTTGGGTCTCTCTCAGCCTATTGCAAACACAAATTTTAGATCACAATATGTCAGAAAGTCATATGAGAGGTATAACGCTAAATTTGTAAACCATAAACTAACCTGTCCGGCATGAATAAGACCCATCATGGCCCATGCAGTATGTACCAAATTTGATCGGTTTCCTTCCAGAGGAACATATTCCTATGAAATCAAGAAGAGCAGTTTATCTTTTAGTCTTGTTCAAATAAATCTAACCAGCATGGGAATTTTAAAAAGATTAGATTAAGAAGTGTTCAAAATTTTACCTTGTTTGGGCATGATAGATAGCTCTCTCCCCAACCTCCATTATCTCTTTGTGCTTTGAGTAGAAATTCAACACCTTTGCGCATAGCTGGACAGTTGTTAAAAGTCTTGCCAGCTGCAGCCAACCCTCCAAGTGCAAACCATGAACCATATGTGAAGCAAACTCCCCAATTTCCATACCTAAGGAAACGCTTAATCATGTCATCGATCTCTCTAAAAGATGTACATAAGAACAGATAAACGTTTGAAACATATCTAATGAACCAGTCTAGGAGCATACCAAGAACCATCAGGCATTTGTATGTTTTCAAGGAACCGAGCAGCATTTTTTATGAAATTATCAATCTCTTTCTTCCTGTGTCCAGGGTACAACTTCTTAAACAAAACTAAAGCCTGGATTGCTGAGGCAGTGCACTCAACATACTCATGTTCAACGACAATGTCGGCGAAGAATTCTGTGGGATTAAGCAGCTGAGGAAAAAGCAGAAATTAATAAGGGTGGATTTATCAGCTCTAGATAAGTTCTAAAGTATTTCCAAATGAATATTTCCAGGCCAGTGACTTGAATATTTTGAGATACTTACTTCCAACCACTCTTGGGCTCCAGCTGGCTCCCAAGCTGATAAACCACCATTTTCACTCTGCATTTTGCCATAGAATAGAGCTATTTATACGAACACAGCGAAATACTTGAGAAAGAAACTTCAAATAAGTTGAACTTTCAAAAGCCTATAAATTTCGATTATTCCCATCACCAGTGGATGTTAATCCTCACCTGCAGAGAGAGTATAACATTTACAGCATCATAGAATCGCTCAGGTTCCATTTTCTCACCAACAATTTCTGGTGGCATCATTGAGAAAAGAAGGCAGCACTGTGATGCAGAAGAGAATTTTATGAGGAACAGACTAAATGCAATACTCAACTTCATATGAACATTTGAACAAGGAAAATAATAAACTTACAATTAGTCTACAATTATCTTACAACTCTATTTAAAATGAAGGGTAATTATGTAAAATTGTAAATATTTTTAATAAAGTGGCACAATTACATTAGTTGATTTGAAGTGTGTAGGAAAATAGGTTTGAAAGAGCTGTAGGTGTATCATCATCCTTTGAACAAAGTTAGTTAGTTACCTTCAAACCTTCTGCAGTGCAATCAGAAACTTGCCATCCATGATCTTGATCAGAGAAAGTCCATGATCCTTTAGAAATGTGACGAAACATGCTTTTGAAGTCTCCAGAAGGATTGTCCTTGACCTTTACAATTTTAAGTGGAAAATTAATAATTAGTATTTATTCTTTTTATAAGAAAATTGTATATTTGACTATTATGGTGGAGATATATGCCTTCAGAATAGAAAGTAAAACCTGAGATTTCTTTATGAAGTCATGCCCTCTGGCAAGTGTTGGTCCAATTTCATCAGTAAGATTACTTGCAAGCAAAGCTTGAATGGCAAAACCAGTATCCCACTCTTGACTACCAAAACTCTACATACAAACGGCAGATATCAAAATCAGCAATGATTTTTTTTTCATTCAAGGACCCTCAGCACTTACAAACTTAAAGCTAGAGGACCACAGATTGGGTTATGCTCAGTTTTAATGTTTATACAACTAACTCTGGAAAGAGATTTAGGTAAGGAAATTAGCAGTAACCTGCATCTTGATTCCATCTTCAGCAACCCATATGTAATCTGGGATCCTGGCGAGATGCTTCTTGAAATAATCCCCATTTGGATCTTCAGCCCAACAAGCAAGCATACATAACACCTGTTGAGTGTAAATTGCATCAGGGGTAGTGTCATATGTATAGCCTAAATATAGATGCTCTCCATTGTTTGTTCTTGATTGTATAATCACATTACCTTTTCCACACATCCAATGGTAATGTATCGACTGTTCTCATCTTCATAATGAATGTGCTTCATTGTTACTTGAAGAGCTCTGTCTCTAACCAGCTTGTTAAGGGGCCAACGAGTGAGAAGGGGCTCAGTGAACAGGTATAGACTATCCCAAAGCAGATCTTGTACCCAAGGATGGGGATAGTAGATATCCTCCTGTAATAATATAGCTTTGATTAGAGAATGTCTTCGGAAGTATTTTCAAAAGTATCTATAGCACATAAAACTTTCGAAACAAGGAAACAAGAGCTCTGCTCCTCATGAGTTATGTCATCCAATTATAGGTAGTCTTGAAGTATGGACACGTGGTACTCTCTACCTTTGCACATAGATGGCGCACACTCCTCCAGTTAATCGCATTGTAAGGCTCATTGTAGAGCTCCTCCCTCAATTGAAGAATGAGAGGTGTGATTGGGCCTACGAACCGTTTCCCATATAGATATGACATTGGCATGTACACCATTCGGCAGTAGCACCACATTTTTGCTGGATTTAGGAGTAAAACAGAAATGTTGAATTTGGCAAGTTTTATATATTGTGAAGAGAAGAAAGTAAAACATCTTCTGTAGCAACAGATGCTTCAGAAACGTCTTCTGTAGTAACCAGACATGTACAAACCTGGGTGCATCGGGAGAAAGGAAGGAAGGATCCAAAACTCTGGCGGCATCGGGTTGCTTCCAATCCACTCGAACACACCAAGTATCTACATACATGGAATGATAATGAAAATAAGCAACATGTGTACTGGACCTGTGGTCGATATATATCTATTCTGTTAGAATATGATTTAACATGTTAACATGTTAACATGGTTGCTTCCAATCCACTCGAACATACCGAAAGCCATGTCTTTCCCCAAGAAGGAATGTGAGTAACACCACCATGATCAAGGATCCACTTTCGGGCTCTTGCACAAGCATTGTCCTGACCACCCTCGGGTCCTTCCCCGAGTATACGCATACAAATGTAGCTGAGAGTGGTGCAAAACATGGTACTGTGGCCTTCTATGTGGAATCCCCATCCACCATCTTCATTCTACATTATACATATATTTGCATCAGACTTTGAACTAATTAAGAACAGAAAAACTTCATACGTAAAGCTAATCCTAATAAGTAAACCTTCATAGAATATGTATATATATACCTGATGACAGTATATGTATCGAAGGATTTCCTTCTGATGCTCAGCAGGGAACACTGTATTAAGGTGCCCTGTAATGTACACACACATTACCTGCAGTTTTTTGGATTGAAAACCAACAGACATTAGCAGATATGCCTAATATCATTGTCTGCTTCATAAAGTGATTATCACAGTGATAAATAAATAAAAAAGAGTCATGACAATGGAGATGAGTGTCTGGCTCACCAAGGGGGGAAGAAAATACAATGGGCCGGCATTTTCAGCAGGCCAATGGCCATCACTAGCCTGCAAGGCCGAGTAGAAATGGACAGCCCTCCTCAATGCGGTTGTGGCCTTTTCATATGTGATTTCCTCTCCATCCTCTACCTTTTCTTGGTGGATTGTTTGTTGGAAGTTTTTCTCTCTGAGAAACTGCAGTCGTTTTCAAAAAGAAAAAGGACTATTTCACACTTTGTACCCACGAGTCAAGTCAGACAAATATCATCAACTACTAAAACAAACAAATAGACGTTCACGATATCCTTATAAACCAAATGGCCAAAACAACATTTGGAAATGATGCCATGATAACTTCATGGCCCACCCAAGTCTAGTCGCTCAAATCACGTTTCAACTAGATTCCGACAACCTGATCTAGCCGAATTTCAGTGGTCACCGATAGCGGCCCTCCGCCACTCCTGAGAGGCGGCAGTCAAATTGATAGCGATTACTCTATTATTCTGATCGATCTTAAGACAACTGATGCAGTAGTGACTAGAGTAGTTCTAAAAATAATTAAGGTTAGATATTTTAGAATGAAAAATTTTAGTTTGCAGCGCTTGTCTAACATTTTGATCGTATTTACTTTTTTTTTTTTAGTAATGATTAAAAAAGTTATTTTTAATGTATTGATATATATATTTTTTTATCTGGCTCTTTTCTATAAAAGTAAATAAATAAATTTTTACAATGAATCACTTTTTTATAAAAAGCTTCAAGATTTTATATATATTTCATTATTCTTTTTTTTTGGAATTACATAAGCAACCACGCGGTCAGCCGTCCAGCTTCATTCTGCACATATATTGTGGTAGCGTTCAACCAGTGCAGGCCATGGAGATTGTATGTACTATGCATGCCTCGAAGAAAACTGCTTGTATTTGGTCCTTTCTCAGATTTTCAGGTGCTATGAAAGAGATGTTGTGTGGTGGAGTAGTTCTTCATGATCGCTAACTTTAACGCATGCAATATTAAGTTGCATGTAGATGGTGAAATTAGATGAAGAAGAATGAATAGTAGTGTACGTACCTGCATTCGCCAGAGGAGATCACCGCTAGGCTTGACCTGATATCGATTCTTGTAGAAATTTTGGCGAGCCTCTTCGACCTCATCTCGCTCTTCCTGGGTACCAGCCTCTGGATCAAACTCCCATATCTGCCTTCCCACAAAGTTGTTTGTACTGTAGATGTATGGGTCATTCCCACCTTCTGCTATCTTCAGCCTCCACATGATTCTTCCTCCTGATAATTATCACTTTCCTTAGATCAAACTACACGCACGCAACTTTAAATTGTACGTACTCTGAAAGACTGGCTCGGGTACCGTCTGTAGTTAGTTTTAACCACCATTAGAGCAACAATATATATCAAGGTATTACGTACATAAGTAATGCTATATACTGTACTGTCATCTTATTTTAATCATATTAAATAATATGTAATATATTTATTACTATTAAATGATAAAGAAATATATAATAAATAATTATTTAATAATGATAAATGTATACATCTTACTTCATATGATAAAAGAAGAATGGTAGTATAGTGTATAGAATTTTTCTACGAATATATATATATATAGAGAGAGAGAGAGAGAGATGGGGTTACCTCTGAACAAGTTGCCGGAAATTAACAAGGTACAAGGAAGAGGAAGGAAACGAAGAGCTGGCCTGAGAGGTCAGGCAAAAGGAATTGAAGAAAACAGGGAATAGAATGCAAAGGCCTTGAAGTTGCAGAAGAAGGCCGAGTACTGGTTTTGTGATGTGAATTATAGGGTGAGAAGTCAAGAGGCTCTTATCTCTCTTTATATACCCAAGTCAGCCACTGTTATACGTACGCGTACAGTTAAAACAGCAATCATACAGGTACCGGATCATGAGATACTTTGTTCTAAACGTATATACGCTTGGAAAAAACTACTTTGTCCACTAAATCTTACTGCTCAATTTAACCGCCTAGTAAAAATTTTTGTTAAAAAATAAAAATAAAAACAAAAATTGTAAAATAACTGGCGATCAAACCGAGCAGACTACATACCATGAGCGACAGAATGGAGGTTTTTGAGTCATAACTACTTCCGGCAAAGACTCATCAATATGAGTTTACGTCCAATCAAAATATTTCGAAAAATAACTTTTCGCAATCATATTTTAAAATTAGAGTATTTTAATAAAATAATAATATTTTTATAAGTTATTTTATAAAGAGAAAAAAACATTTTTTTAAAATATAATTATAAAATTAAAAATTATCACGAGCAATAAGCTTCTCATGATGCATGAATATATTATATATATTGGAATAATAAGTTGTACGATCATGTGTTGACAAAGCATGCCGTTTTTGTATGGCCAGCCATAATATGGACACACGGAAAATGAAATAAATAGGACTATTAAGATCCAATTGAATGTCTTTATCATGATCGATCATCTGAAAACAAATAATGGAATGGTCAAAATGGGCAGGCCGATCAGCTAGCGGATCATGAAATATCTATCACCCGGCGACTTGTTTAGCAGGTCAACATGACTTGTTTTGCTTTTGGAAATTACTATGTACTTGGCATGCGAATTATTATTTATTTATTTATTTTTCCACTTTTGGAATTTTGTATGAATAAAAATAAGTTATAAAATGATGAAAAAACGAATAATAATGAATTAAATAGAGAAAAGAAAATGCAAACTAAAAGCCAAAAAATAAAAAAGTTGGTATAAATCCGATCGATCATTTGGTTAATTAATTTGTCGAGTAGCATGCCCTAATTTGTGTAGTTTCCTAATGATAATTATATATATATATATAAATATATATATATATATATATATTTATATATAATTTGAAAGGTCTTGCCAATTAGAGATCGAACAGTACATGTGATTATGCAATGTAAGTTGTTGAACTTTACGTTCATGCAATTTTTTCTGTAAAGGCTGGAAGTCAATGGTCGAATGGCCCTACTACGGAGGTGTTTGGACGACCATTGAATGCTTTTTTTGTGAAAAAAAAAAAAAAGAAGAAGAACGAAATTATTCAAAATTTATTGATAGTCCTCACTTATGACGAAAGAAAATCGTGATTACAGGAAGAGACTTAAGAATTACAGATAAATCATAAAGGACCAAAATTCAGACATCCAAAAAATCTAAAATAACGCAACAGCAGACAAATATCCAAGCCTTAACAAACTAAAAAGGCGGGGACAATCCTACGGGTAAAAAGTTAGCTCACGCTGGTAAGAATAATAACAAAGAGAAAATAGGAGCAATATAACAAAGTACATAAAATGCTTAAATGCTAGTTCGTAAATTATATAATAAATTAAATACATAAAATATAAATAGAGACTCAAAGACTTAGGTAGTTAATTCGGCACTAAAATCTATATCCACGAGTTTTTTTATAACAAAATTTATTATATTTGATAATTTTACAGTCTCTTATGACTGATTCGTTACAATTACAAAATTAGAAAGTAAAAGAAAGGTTGAATAAAATGACTTTGCGTTGAAGTTGTGATGATTTACAGTCTCATGACTCAGCTACCTCATCTTTCCAACTTAGAGTTCCCTTTTGTTTCAAGCCTCATCTTACATTGTTAGGCGCATCCTAGCATCACTCATGGCAATCAGCACTTTAATTGTATGATCATTTTGCAGCACGTATGCATCATTCGTGACGTATAATAAAAATAATTTTATAATTTAACAAACTACATGAAACCACTTCAATTTGTAGAATTACTTTTGTATAATCCATTTGTAGCTAAAGCATTTCTCTTTTTAATATTCTACGAAGACAGGATCCCTACATAGAGGCTAACATTAGAACCCACGACTGCACCCTCTCCCAACCTTAATTTGCAGTAACAAATTAAGGAAGAAGTACTAGTTAAACTACAAGTCAACCCAGTTCTCAAATATGTTAAGCTAATTAAGAATAAAAGCAAGAAAAAGAAAAACATGTAACATTTATATATATATATATATATATATTTATACTTAAAAGCGTCTATAGGATATGAACAGTAATAAACAGTAATCCATATTTGACAGTTTATCTTCCATCAATGCCCCTGGTAGTCTGTGTTTTTGGTGTCTCGTTCCTTTGCATGATCTCTTTTGTCTTTCGGTCACGATTTTAGTTATTCTTCATTGAGTCTCAAGCATCTAGTTGGTGCTACTGTTTTGTGGTGTGACAGCCGAGGGAATGTGGCCTGTTGATATGAGGGATGGAGGGCAGAGACATGTTGTGGTTTTCCAACGTCTGCAAAGCTTTGAGACTCGGGTGGAAAAAAATTCTCCCATACTGTTTAAGGCTTGTTCTTCTCGCCGCTAGTATGGAATCTTCTTGTAATTTTACTTATGCATCTTGTTTTTTTTTTTTTTAATTTTTGTACATGTTCGTTTTCTTTCTACATCTTCAACAACAACAACATATTTCTTCTTCATTTTCGTTTTTCCCCCATACGATTTCTTCTTCGTTTCAGATTTTCTTACTTCCTTTACTACATTTAAAGACCTTATTTGGTTCTGGGTTTTTGGTTTGGAGAGAGAGAGAGAGAGAGAGAGAGAGAGAGAGAGAGTTGTCGTGAGAAATGGGTTCATGCGTGGGGGAAGGGGGAGGAGCTATGGGTGGATGGAAGAGCATGCGGTAGTCACGGGAGAAAGGAGAGCTCGGTGGTGGTGGTCCAGTGGCGTGAAGACAGCGTACGGCGGCGGTTTCGTGGAGAAACCATGTGAGACCCATTCGACAGAGGGAGTTGCGGGGAGAAGAGCCATCGTGCATTCTCCAACCTGAAAAAATCTAAAAGAAAGACTAAAAAAGAAACTAACTCATAAGGTAGTTTGTTCCCTAGAGGAACCCAAAACTCCGAAAAAAACTCTCATCCTTTGTCTGTCCAAGAGCTCTTTCATATTCTCTATATCCCCCTCTTTCATGAGTTTTTTGACTATTTAATTACAAATCACGGGGCTAACTTACACGCTGAAAAGCAAACTGCTGCTTTTTTTTCTTTTCTTTCCCACATTGTTCGCATCTATCTGCTGGTCATCTCTTTCTTTCTCCTAGCTTGAGTGCGTCCCAGCATGCCTTTTTATTTTTTCTTTCCCTTGAGTTTGGTTTCATGCCTAGTGCCGCACTTCCCCTTTTTCTTTATTGGTTCCCCACGTCCCATGTCCCAAACTCAGGGCAAACGTGCCTCGCACGTAACTGATCCACTGCTTGTGTGTATATATATATACAAGTTACTTTGGAGTGGCATCAAAGTCAAAGTGTAACATATATATATATATATATATATATATATATATCCAAAAACATGTTTTCTTAATATTATTAATTACTTGGCATTTAAATGATCCACATCATTTCAGTAGATATTCAACTAATTCATGTCCCTAATTGCTTACAAAATAAATACAAAGTACGCGCAAACCGGCCATTTGAAACCTAACATGAAATCTGGATCCCATCTTAATTAATATTATTCTAATTATTTGACCTAATGAAGCATTAATTTACATATATTATCTACTCTATTATAATAAGTGACTATCTAACTGTGAATAGTAACTTTTGTTATTTTTCTATTAACTTTTCTTGTTGTTCCGTTAAGTCTGTTAAGTCTTGTTTTACCAAAAGACCTTTAAAATCCTTGGTCATTTGACATGTAGCTACTTTGTAGAATTTAATGAATGATCATGTTTTACCAAAATGTCTTTAAGACCCTTGATCATTTGACGTGTAGCTCCCTTGTAGAATTTAATGAATGATCATGTTTTACTAAAAGACATTTAATAGCCCCACGGCACACATGAATTGAGGTCTCTTTTTCATGTATTTTTTGTTCTGACAGTGTACTCATTTTCCTTTCTTTTTGTTTCAATTTTTTTAAAATAAAAAAAAAATCTAATATAGATGTAGACCAATGCTCATATTTTTCTGAAGCTTAGATTTTTTTTTAATCTTTATTTTTTGTATTTCTTTAACCTTGTATTTTTTTTAAGTTACTGACTTTTTCACTTTTTTTTATTTAAATCATTATGTCAAGTGCACCACTGAGCTAATGCACTCGGGGTCGTTCCCTAATATATATATATTTAATGCGAATGAATTTCCCGAGAAATCCAATAAATTTATAACCGAAGATACCTCAACGTGCATGCATTGCATGCGCCTAAAATGAGAAAAACTTCCAACCGGTCCATCTGCTCTTCCTCAAACAACAGCCAATTAATAAATTTGTGCTACTTAGCTATTCTATTTCTCATCCCATATACCTGTTTAGAACATATAATCTTGTAAAAGTCCCTCCCTCCCCTGCAAAAAATCTCTTCCCCTCTCCCTCTTCCACCAAAGCCCACCACTTGTGATTGATGATTTTATTGTTTCAAATTGTGATTGATGATTTCAACTTCGAGAAAGGTGCGGAGGATTTCTTCGTGAAGCCGGAGAAGTTACCCTTTCTGCTATTTTTTTTTTTTTTAATTTTGTTAAACAGGAGAGGGCAATGCTACAAGAATCACCGGTCTAGAGGATGGCCAGTGGAGTCAAGGAGTGGTGCAGATCGGGTGGAGGGTTGGGAGTCAGATCTGGAAGCGATGGCAAGCAAGGCGTCGACGAGGTGAGGAGGGGCAGTGGAGGGTTGGGAGTCAGATTTGAACCACCGTGGATGGAGAGGCCAGCTTGGATGGAGATGGAGCCCTTGAAGGGTCCTTCCAATCTGCCATCAAAAGGGCCTACAATGTGGGAATTAGAGGACTGGTTCTATTGTGGGTGATGATGATGATGGTCTTGGTGTTGCTGATGGTGGCGACTGGTGGTAGTGTTGCTTTGCTTGTTGCTTTGCAAATTTGTTAGTTCCATTTGGTGGGGGTGGGGGTGGGGGTGGGGTATTGAGGGGTCTTCTTTTACTACTGCGGCGGTGGTTTGGGTTTTGTGCAGTGGAGCTGGTCTGAGTTTCTCGTGGCATTCAACAAAGCACAGAGTAAAATGGGAAAAATAACAATTACGCTTGCCTAATAATTGCACAACAAATAAAAGCCCATAAGCCAAAATGGATCGAAACAAAACCAATGTGCAATATTGGTGACGACGGAAGCAGTGACTGAGTCACAAAGAGAGTTGTTTCTTATACCGCAACGAGTCACGATGAATTCACAAAGGAAAAAAAAAATCCAAGAAGGCAGGCCAGTCTACAAGGTCATTTTCCCCTTCCTATATATTACTATTCCTTCTCGTTATATTTCTCCGTCTAGAAAGGAATGTGATTTTCTGAGATACTTCAAGAAGTGGAAATTCTATAGAATCTACTTTAATACTTCCAACAGAGAGAGGAAGCCGGGGCACCATGAGAGAGAATTTAATGGCGCAGTTTAATCAGATAAAATCAGATCTATTGTCTCTAATGTAAAACTTCATACATGGCATGTTGTGATTGGAGGCTGTTAAACACCCAACATCAGCCGGACCGACCCAAAGAGGAACTCGTCTAAAATATATCTAATTCCACGCGTTGTAGACTTTAATTCATATATATTAATATCTAGTAATGCTTATTTAGCTAGGGTATAAGATTTCTGTGTGACAACTTTATTGCAATTATATATAGAGGTATGCCACATGATGATGTTATAGTCGGATTTTCTCAATGAAATTAACTTGCCCAAAAATAATATTATTAATTAATAATAATATGCATGCATGCTCTTACCTAGTCAGTCTCGTTCAGAAAGAGGTGTTACCTGGAAATTAATTTGATTTTTACAAATCTACTTGATTGCTTTATTTCATTATGCTATCATGTACAATCTGATCATATGTAGTCAATTATGTGTATTGATTACTTCTTGTAGATGTTCCACCCACCCCTGCCAGAAATAGAGATGTAAATAGCTGCCTGCAGATGATATGAACTTGAATAGAGGAGCAAGTATATATACATGTGTGAATGGCATCTGCCCATGCTGATGTGTAAGAAACTATTAGGCTCTTGGATTTATATTTGCTTTCCATTAATGCACCAGTGTTTATATAACTACATTAATGTGAATCCTACACATTTGGATGAATGAATGTCATTTATTAAATTAATTGTCTCAGCATCTTCAGAGATTTGTTGATGGGGATCGATGCAATTATGTTCATCAGAGTACAGTACTTTTTTTCCTTTATGTTAATTTCCAGTTACAAATTACTTGAAATGTGGGAATGCATTGGATCAAAAAGTTCTATATATGCAATGTCATAAATTTCACTATTGTTCAGGTGGTCTATCATGTTTCTTATGCTGAATTTATTTCATATGCTAAATAGAGTTGGGAGATTATTCGTCGAAAAGGAAATTCTTGCCAGTGGAAGAAGTGGCTTTGGCTAAGGGTGTAACCAGTCCGGTCTGGTTTTAGACAAAATTTATGATCGAACCGGTATGTATCGATTTTGTATTTTCAAAAACCAAATACGTGTCAATTACCCCCATAAACCAGTACTTCCGGTTTTACCGGTTTCGGTCCAGTTTTCTAGTTTTAATCATCTACCATAAAAAAAATTCTGCCATAAAACAATTGCTCCCTAGGGGTGTAACCAGTCCGGTCTGGTCTAATTTTGGACAAAATTTAGGACCAAACCTGTATATACCGGTTTTACATTTTCAAAAACTAATTACGCACCAGTTACCCCTCTAAACCGATACATCCAGTTTTACCGGTTCGGTCCGATTTTCCGGTTTTAATTTAGTGAATGCATGAGATTTGTGAGAGAGAGAGAAGCATTGAAAGTAGCTAGCAATTTGGAACTTGGAACAAATATATGTGTGAGAGAGAGACCAATAGCTGAAGACAAATGCATGGAATCTGAAACTGCATCAAAAGGATACCTTGCTAGAATATTATTACAGATCAGATTCATCACTATATATGAAAGCAGGTGCTCTTAGGGAACAGTATTGTTTATGGATGAGAGCCTAATACAATGCTTGGGAATATATCCTATCTTAAGAGGTAAAAGGCTACTCTTTGACCCCACATTTGCATCAACCTTTTGAAAAAATGATATGTTTAGTAAATTTATAAAAAATGATTTAAGAAAGGAATAATAATAGTAAATTTAAGAAACACAAAAATTTTTAAAAATTTATAATACAAATTCCTAGAAAAGAATATATTCAATATAATACGTTTAGTAAGTTTATAAAAAATAATGATCTTCGCTATTGACATTAGACAAATAAAGATCCTCAAGAAGATGATTTTAACTGTTTTTTTTTTTTTTACTTTTAATATCCTGAATCCATCTATGTATAAGAGCAAATAAATCTTTCAAAAGGATATCCAACTGGTAGGTAGGTTTTTTTTACAATTCAATAGGTGTTTTATTTTTCATTTTTGACTTAGTAGAAATGGGAGATTTCATCTTTGGAAGTCATACAAGAGATATGGGACTGAAGGCAATGGAGCAAAGCCACTTGAAAGCTTTCATTCAAGTCAAATGCTTAATCAAACATAAGAAACAAAGCTTTAGGCTAATGTGGTCCTTAAAATAAAAAACCTAGGAAGTCCGCAACCCAACCATATCATTGCAGACGTAAGAGTCTCATTCAACTTGGATGTATTAGACTTTCTTAGTTGTGTTTGAAATCGACAACCCAAAGTAAAATAGTTTCTCTGTTCTACTTTCTTTTAACAACTGGGAGCATATGTCTAAACAATCCTGACATCAAAGAAAGATGCACATAATTGTATAGGAATTAAGTCCAAAGAGCAACACCTAGACGAAAATTCTCAAAGATGTCTAAAGTTCCCATTTAACCAATAAACCTTTGAAACAACAAAGTTCCCATAACAATTATACCAATGGAGATTAAAAATGATATACACATCCGAGATTGTTCCAAGAAAAATTACCGTCGAAGACAGAGAAACGTGAGAGAGGGGCTACCGGCTGCGTGAGAGATGGGAGGGCTACGTGAGACGGTGAGAGACAGAGAGGGCAGCGCAGCGTTGAGAGAGGGGCCTAGGGGCTGTGTGTGCGACGGGAACTGCTCGAGAGGTGAGGCCGTGAGGGGAGGTGCAACGGTGAGAGAGTGGGTCTGTGTTTCTGAGGGGGCGACGGCAAGAGGGAGGGGACTCAGGCTATGGGGGCGACGACGAGATGTGCACAGTGCAACAGCATGGGCTGTGGCCGCATGAGAGGGCAAAGATGTAAAGAGGCTGCGAGGTAGAGAGGCAGAGTGAGGAAGAGAGGGGCGGGTCTTAGGGTTTGGGAGACTGAAGGTGCAACGGCGCAGTTTAGTAATAATATCAAAATAATTACTAATAGTCTATTTAGTCTAAAACTCTTATACTATAAGTCTATAACTATATCAGTAATTTTGTATAAGTATAACTATATTAGTATAAGTATTAGTATTAGAATAAATATTAGTATTAGTTATAGCTATATAATATATTAGACTATATAATAGTATTAATATTAGACTATTAGTATAGTTATATATTAGTATTAGTTATAGTGATTTAGTATAACTATATTAGTATAACTATAATTATAGTCTATATTAGAGTATTAGTATTAGTATATATATTAGTATTAGTATTAGTTATAGTGATTTAATATAACTATATTAGAATAACTATAACTCAAGTCTATATTAGATTATTAGTATTAGTATATATATTAGTATTAGTTATAGTGATTAGAATAACTATATATTAGTATTTGTTATAGTGAGTTTAATTTATTATAACTATATATAGTTATATATATTGTGTTATAGTGATTTAACCTCTTAAAAAAATTGTTATAGTGATTATATCTAATACTATAGTATAGTATTAGTTATAGTGATTTAGTATAACTATATTAGTATAAGTATAACTATAGTCTATATTAGACTATTAGTATTAGTATATATATTAGTATCAGTATATATATTAGTATTAGTTATAGCTGTATAATATATTAGACTATATAATAGTATTAATATTAGACTATTAGTATAGCTATATATTAGTATTAATATTAGTTTATATTAAGCTATTAGTATTAGTGTATATATTAGTATTAGTTATAACTATATAATATATTAGACTATATAATAGTATTAATATTAGACTATTAGTATAGCTATATATTAGTATTAGTTATATATCAGTATTAGTTATAGTGATTTAGTATAACTATATTAGTATAATTATAAATATAGTCTATATTAGACTATTAGTATTAGTTATATATTAGTATAGATATATAATATATTAGACTATATAATAGTGTTAATATTAGACTATTAGTATAGCTATATATTAGTATTAGTTATATATCAGTATTAGTTATAGTGATTTAGTATAACTATAGTCTATATTAGATTATTAGTATTAGTTAGACTATATAATAGTATTAATATTATACTATTAGTATAGCTATATCTTAGTATAGCTATATAATATAACTATAGTCTATATTAGACTATAAGTATAACTATAGCTATAGTGAGTTGGTTAATTGTTATATTAGTATTTATTAATTGTTATAATGAGTTTAATTTATTATAACTATGTTATTGATAGTATTGTAGTGATAGTATTAGTATTAGTATAGTAATTTATTATAGTGATAGTATTAGTATAGTAATTTAGTAATACTAATTACTATATCATTATTTTATATGTGATTATTTAGTATAGTGATTATTTAGCAATATATAATATATCAATATAATTAGTTATATATTAGTATAGCTATAAATAAAATGTTATTAATAATTTAAATATATATTTTATGTTTAAGCATATGATAAATTAAATTTTCATATTTAAGATTAAAATTTTATTTTATAAATTATAATAACATTATCTTATATATAATTCTATTAATAACATATAATCAAACAAATTACAAATGTTCATATTTAAGATTAACATTTTATGTTATAATTTATAAATTATAATATGAAATTATTTCATATATAATTATATATTATATATAAAACTTATATATATAAAAAATTTTGTATAATATTAATTAATTTGTATAAAACTTATATAAATATATATAATTTTTATTTTTTAAATTTTTTTTCCCAACCAGGTCGGGCCGGTCTGGTCCGGTCCGGTCTTGTAAACCATGGAACCGGGTCTGGCCAGTTTTACGATTACAAGAATCGGTCCAGTTTTCCAGTTTCCCGATTCAAATTTACACCCCTAACTTTTGCATAAACATGTCCCTAAAAAAATGTCTTTTGTCTGTTGGAGAGCTCGGAAAGAAGCTCTTCCTATGGACGAGTTGATCATGAAACTTGATATCCATTTAGCTTCCAAATGTTATTGTTGTAAGTCTCCACATGTTGAAACTATTGATCATGTTTTGGGGGAAGGTGAGTTAGCGAAAAAGGTGTGGGAGTATTTTGCTGCGTATTTCAGCATAAGGCTTCCTCAAGTTTGCTCTTGGAAAGGTATTGTAAATAGTTGGTGGTTGCGTGCCTCTCATTCGACTCAAGCAGGGGCTCGTAGAGGCATTATGCCTATCTTAATTAGTTGGGCTCTCTAGAGAGCAAGGTGTGAGGCTAGGATGGAAAATAAAATGCGGTGGTGGTTTGTAGTGTGAAGACGGTCTTATTAGATATTTCTACTCAAATCAGTCGAATCAAACGATTATCTAGGAGGGATGAATCTTTATTGAAGAACCTGAATTGCCCTGTTGTGTCGTTGATTTTTAATCCTCCTAAAGTTGTTGCTTGGTCAAGACCAAGAAATGGTAAATTCAAGCTTAACATTGATGGTTGTTCGTATGGGAATTCGGGACCTTCAGGAGGTGGGGGCATTATTCGGGATGCTCGTGGTCGTGCTTTGGCGAATTTTGCACATTCATATGGTGTTTTGTCTAATACAATGGCTGAGGGTTGTGCCTTATTGGATGGTTTACATATGGCTCAACATATTGGCATTCAAAACTTGATGACTAAATCGGATTCTCAAATGGTGGTAAATTGGCTTAAGTCTGGAGTTTGTACTTTATGGTATATGTGGGACTTTTGGGAAGATATTCAATATTTATTCCTGACTCTGAATTGCAGCATTTATCACATTTATAGGAAAGCAAACATGGTAGCAGATACTCTAATAAAAGTGTCCACTATCTTGTATCAAATATCGCAAACTACCCCAAAGAAGCAATTCCTGATATCTCATGGGGAAAAATATGGAAACTCAGAATCCATAACAGGCACAAACTCCTTTTATGGAAAATACTTTGAGATATTTTGCCAACAAGAGAACACCTCAAAAGGTTCATTCCAAACATTCCTTCCATAAATTGTCTGCTCTGTGATGAAAAAGAAGAGGCTCTCATGCACCTATTCATTGAATGCCTCATAACCAGAATTCTCTGGGGTTGCAGCAGTTGGCCTTTAAATCTATCTTCTCTGGTGGTAAATTCAATGAAGGATTGGTTCCAGATTATACTATATCCCCAGAAAAAACTTGGCATTTCATCCCAGGAAGATCACCCGTTCAAAGTTTTTACTGGTCTGATTCTAGATTTCATATGGAGGCTCCAAAATGATCAATTTCATAATTGCAAGGAACTCTCACCTCGCAATCTTTCACAACAGTTGAATCTCTCTTATCAAAAAAATCTTCATGCATGGAAAGAAAAACTTGAATCCAAAGTGGAGAAGGAATGGCAAAAACCTTCCATGAATCAGTTATGTATTTCCTTTGATGCAGCAGTCAGGAATTCTTTCTCTTTGGCTTCAGCTGTAAGCAAAAATTCAACAGGAGAAGTCATTGAAATCTGGACTGAGACAAACTTTTCCACGATCCCAATAATGGTAGAGGCACTCGCAGCAAAGCTAGCTCTAAAAATGGTGGAACACCTCGACCATCCTTTTATCTCTCTAGTAGGAGACTCTCAGTTGGTAATTTCTTCTATTTATAAAGAAGAACAGATCTAGCAAATAGAACCTATCTCGGAGGATATTGCAAACTCTTTGAAATCCCATACAAATTGGAGCTTTCACAAGATTGATCAATCCCAAAATCAACTTGCGCACTCAGTTGCCCAATGGGCAGCTACAAACTCTTTGTTTAGTAGCATTCCATTAGATATTATTATTTTTGCTATTTTCCATATTGATAGTGGGAAGGACCCCCCTCTGTAGTTTGTAATAGTATTTACTTATTTATAATATGCAAGCTTACTTAGAGAAAAAAAAACATGGTATCAGATTTTTTAGCAAAAGAAAGTGCAAATTGCAAGATCAAAGAATTTGAAGGCAATAACGTTGGCCCTGGACGTTTGTGTGGCCTCCTGCGGACTGATTCGTTGGAGCTACCTTATTTATGTTTGAAGTCCTAGTGTATTGTTTTGGGATGGTTTTATTGAGGTTTTGATTTTTGGATGTTCTAGTGCGCGTTGTGTTTGGCATCGATGCAAGGGATGTGTTATTGTTTTATTGTTAATTTCCCTTGGATATGAGTTTGTTTATCAAGATATTCCTCCATCATAAGTGAGGGTTTTTTAATAAATTTGGGTGGGGGTCAATCTTGGATATGTGACCTACCTCTCTTTTTTTTTAAAAAAAATGTTAAAATAAATTCAGCATGTTTCATGAAGCCAAAAATTATGAATGTCTATTTTCAACAAAATGCTAGTGATTTATACTCAAATGAAATGGCCAGAACCCAAATTATATTTGCTGTTTATAGAACTTAGTTTCTTATTATTTGGCCTCTGGAAGACGTATAAGGAATTGAAAATTTAGGAACCAAAATAAACGAGACCTAGTACGATAACTAGGCAAAACATTGTAAATTGAGCTTTTGCGGCGATTTCAATTTTGATGGGAAGGATACTACGTACCTTATCGTTGCCACTATTGCGGCGAATCAATGTGGACGCAAGAACTTTTTACAATTCCTAGTTACTTTTTGCAGCGATTTCTATTTCGCTGGAAATAGATGATAGCAAAGAATAATTGTGGATGCAAGAACTTTTTGCAGCGATTTCTATTTCGGTGGAAATAGAAAATAGCGGCGAATAATTGTGGCCACAATAGGTTCATATGACTTCAAGTAGAACAATACTTGAGGCGAACTTGACAGTATTTGCGACACTACCATGCCGCTACAAAATAATTTTCTCAACGATTTTTTATGGAATCAGAATGCACAATTGTGGCAATTTGTACCACTAATTGCGGCAAACAAAATCACCAAAAATAGAGAATTATTGCGGCAATTTTAGACATCCGTTGCAGTATAGCAAAAGTGAATAAACAATGACAACTAACATGCAGCGATGTAAGAAACAACAGGAAAGAGTAATAGCAGCGATTTTAACTATTTTTTGCGACGAAAAGTGGCTCAACAAAATGACATTTTTCTTGTAGTGGCTCATGTAAGAAATATGAGGCATGTTCAAACCTTATTTATATTAGAAGCAAGGAATTATTTAAAATTAGAATTTAAACCAGTTTTTTTTTTTATGTACTCTTCAATTGAAACCTCACACGTTAGCTTTTTACTGAATGGTAAAGTAAACACACTCACTCTTTGTTTCACGTTGAAAACTGAACTAATTTAAATTTTAGAAAATAAAATTATACTCATTATTCTCATATACGAAAGATCACACATAAGTTTTTATTTTTATTTTTTCTCTTATCAAATATTTAATATATGATATATAAGAATGATGAATAATAAAACTCGAAAAGAAAAATAGAGAGAGCTAACCAACCCGTTTTCGATGATCCGGCCATCCCATTTTGAGGCGCCCTGGCATGCACCATGCACCTAGCTAGGCACTGGGTGGCCAGATGACCCACCCTGCACTTAGTAGTCAAAATTTGGTCGCTCCTCAAAAAAGTGGCCACCACCAGCCTGATTGATGGACAAGACTAAAAGGCGCGGAGTTGATCGATCCTCACACTACAACAGAATGTGTATTTTGTGACAGAGGAAACTGTCACAAAAAAATGGCAAACCGTCACTAAACATATTTGGTGACGGTTTGAAACCGTCACCATGACCGTCACGTAAAGTGCGTCACAGAAAACATTTGGTGACGGTTTACTGTTCAACCGTCACAAAAAATATTTTTAGTGACGGTTGGAAGTGTTCCGTTCGGTACAACGTTCGAACGTTCCTTTTTTTGTGACGGTTATGAACTGTCACAGAAAATCACGTTCGGACGTAAAATTAAACGTTCGGACGTTATACCCGACCCGATTGGCGTTCGAATGAGAGAAGTTGACGTTTGTTGTATATCGTTCGAACGTATCATATTTACGTTCGCATGTTAATGCGTCCGAACGTTAATTACAATAAACGTTCGAATATTTGTTCGAACGTAAACGTAAATGTTCAAACGTAGCGCGTTTAATGTTCGGACGTTATTTCGAATGTAAACGAAGGAGCGTCCGAATGCAAGTTCTTTGTTCGAACGTTAGTCGGTTTAACGTTCGAACGATTCAATTGTATTTACGTTCGAACGTTTGTTACAGTGTGAACCAACGTTCGAACGATTTTTATTTACATTCGAACGTACAGATCAGAAATACTAATTTCATAAAATTTAAAAACAAAATACCAATGGTATCATATTACATACCCAATTAACAAGTAACAATGTCTTATAAAAGTACAAAATTAGATATTAAAACTAGTCAGAAATATTGATAAAATTTATTTCTTCTTTTTCCCTCGCCCACGGGGATTCTGTTGCAACGACATAACACGCTCCATTTGCACCATCATCTCTCGTTGCACTTGCTCTTGCACTTCACTGCGTATTCTTTCCTCCTGGTCTCTCTGTTGGTCCTGCAAACGCGTCTCTAAATGAGACTGTCGTTCTAAGAGAGACTCTAACTCTTGCTGTCTCGACCTCATATACTCATTCTCACGCCGTGCAGCTTCTAAATCTGCTGTAAGATTATTAATTTGTGAAGCCGATGAGGTTGAGGAGGATGAACATTTATGCTTGATAGATCGTCCCAAACCTCTTGCCATACTAGACTGCGGCCCGAGCACTTGGGTGAATATGTCTATGTCACTAGGAGAGGATTCCGCAGAAGTCGACTGCATCTCCAACATTTTGTTCTGCAATTTAAAAGGTAATGATCGTAAATAATTAGTAACGTATTAAAAGAAATAGAAATAAGAAATAAACTATTAAAATGTTCTATAAAAAATTTATTTAACAAAATTAACACTGCTTACATAATTATCTGCAGCGACAGGATCCATCCACTCACTATGCTCATTAGTGTGAGCAGCAGCATAGACATGAACGAGGGAAAAGTTTTCAGGATCATCACGTTTCTAACAAAGCGACAATATTAGCAATTTTAAAAAGATAATGTTAGTACTTATCAGAAAGAATATCAGGAAAATAAATTAATTCTATAATTTTTTAATTACCATTTTTTCAGCAAGACGGTGGAATGACCTTGAACCGGCACGATGGTGGACAGTCAGAACGGATCTATTCTGTGCATTTGTAGAACTCAAGTGCTACAAAATATATTAAAAATGTTAATTGTAATATGTATACATATAATGTATAAAATGAATATGAATGTAAATAATTTAAAGATATAAATGTAAAATACCTGATAATCTGGAGATGCGAAAAGATCACAACACTTTCTCCAATCATCTAACTTCATCTGCTGAAAAGGAGACTGCGCAGCCTCTTCCAACGTCTCAAACTTCTTGAAGTGGTCATGACATCGTCCTTTGTGACGTCGGAATAGTGTAGCCATCAACTCATTCACGGTTCTCAAATCCTCGCTACGGCCAAAGTCGAGGTCGAATTCATCCTAACAAGGGAATCAGGTAAAAAATATAATATATTAATCTAAGTGAAAAAAATGTACTGAAAAGTAAACTCACCAGCACACGACTTCGAATGTGCTCCTTAATCTCATTCGGAACATCTCGCCATGAGCGCACATAAAATGGAGCATAAGCTCGAACTACTGTGCCAATATAGGAGGAAAGCGCTGCTGCACTATCATCCACTCCTCCAGTGGAATTATCAGGAATTGTGACCTTCAGTTTACCGTGCCTTCTATTTTTTTCAAGAGAGATTCCACGTGTATAGCCACGACCGCGACGTGCAGATGCATCAACTACATGATAATAATAGATATACTATAATTATAATTATATAGTTATTGAGAAAAAATTATTAACTATATATATAATTATCAACGACAATATTTCCTTACTGGTAGGTGTCGACTGGCTGTTGTTCTCTTCTGTGTTAGCTTGATCTTCAGGAACGGATTCCTCGAGTGGGGAGTCCTCAATGGATTCAGGACTTGGACTTGGCGGAGGCACATTTCTTCGTTGTCGTTTTGGCGGCATTCTTTAAAATAATTAATTATATCAAAGAAAATTAATTAGAAGAAATTATGAAAATTTAAGATATTTTATAGTCACCTATATAAATAAAATATTTAGTACTTTTACTCTTCAGATGAATTTTCCATAGTTGTTTCAGAATCTCCATCAATAACATCTTCATCATCATTATCCACCTCCTGCCCGGATTCTGATTCGTATTCATCTTCTGACTCGTCTTCTTCATCTTCCTCCAAACTGACTTGAATTGAATGATCATTTAATACAGACGGGTCGAGATGTACGGGTGGGACATCATCTCTACACAAGGGGAGCAACTCGAGTGCACCGAGGTCAACAAACAAGTTAATACCCTCTCCATCTTCCTGGTATGCCTCAACAATCGGATTGTCATCTTCATCTCCACTATTCTCGTAATCTGCACTCGTTCCTGCTTCATATATATTTCGAGGAACAAATTTTTGTACAACTCGCCAAGTTATCTCCCCACTATCTTCATCAGCACTTTTCATTGGATCAATCAAGTAATAGACTTGGGTAGCTTGACAAGCCAATACGAATGGATCATCTTCGTACCATTTAGATGCAGTATTGACACTCGTAAAGTGATTATCCCTATGTATCGAAACCCGACCACCGCCTAGATCCCACCAATCACATTTGAAGACATATGTTACAGACCCACCCAGATATTTCAATCCGATAATATCACGTATGACACCATAATAGTCAATATCATCTGTTCCATGACTCCCCTCGACCAACACACCACAGTTTTGAGTCTTTCTATTACGTTCACGGTCCAAAGTATGGAATCTATAACCTCGAACCGTGCATGCAGTATATCGAAGTGCTCTATTTGAGGGACCACGGGCCAATGCATACAATTCAGAAGAAATTGATCCGGGATCACGAGCACGTTGTTCCAAAATCTAAAAATTGAAATAGTATATATTTATTATTTTATTATCCAGAGTTAAAAATTTCACAATATAACATATATATAATTTTAGTTCATACACGTTCTTCAAACCATCCGGGAAATTCTTCCTCGTGTCTTGCCTCTATATTTTCTACGCCTTCCGTTCTAAGTTTGTCCATGTGGTCACTGTTATAACATATTGCAAAAGAAGTATATTTTGAGCACAACAATTCTAATTAATTTAAAGAAAACTATAATTATTCAAATAAATTAAATGACATACCTAAGATAATCATCAATCTCTCGGCAGTTATTTAGCACATACCACCGAACCTTACCCAACTCTCCATCAATTAAATCGTAACCTGTTTGTGCACCCAAGGGTCGTACATTCTGGGAAAACACTGATAGCTCACGAGGAGGCGGAGTAGCAAGATCAGCATTTCGCTCTTGACGACTAAATCGTGTCTCAACACCACGAAGATATAGAGAGCAAAATGTTAACCATTCATCGTGTATATAAGCCTCTGCTATTGAACCCTCAGCTTTGGCTTTATTCCCAACAGTGCGCTTCAATCGACCCAAATATCTTTCAACTGGATACATCCAACGGAACTGCACCGGTCCACCCAGAAGTACCTCTCGCGGTAAATGTATTGCTAAATGGACCATGACATCAAAAAATGATGGTGGAAAGATCTGCTTAATTTACATAGTATAGTAGCAATGTCTTCTTCCAATTTCGACAACACATCTCGATTTACTACCCGAGCGCACAAATCCTTGAAAAACATACATAGTTCAGATATGGCGACACGTACATTAGATGTCAGCTTCCCACGAATTCCCACAGGTAATAACTTCTGCAAAAATACGTGACAATCATGACTTTTCAATCCATTGATTTTCCAATCATCAGGACTCCCGCATCTACCAATATTTGAAGCATAACCATCTGGCAACTTCACACCTTGCAACCATTTACAGAAATCAATCCTCTCCTCCCTCGTCATCGTAAAACATGCATGCGGCATGACCACCCTGTTGCCTTCCACCCGCAAATGCAGATTATGTTTAATTCCATTCTCTCAAGATCTTTCCTCGTCTTGATCGTGTCTTTCGTCTTTTTGTTAATACTCATCAATGTACCCAGTATATTATCACAAATATTCTTCTCTATGTGCATTACATCCAAACTATGTCGCAACTTGCATGACGACCAATACGGCAAATCAAAAAAAATACTACGTTTTGTCCAATTCAATTCTGATACGGCTCGTTTTCTCTTGTTCTTTCCCCGACCTTTGCCAAAATTGTTCGCTCTAACATGTTGCAGTTGTTCCACTATCTCTTCTCCAAACAACTCTCTTGGTGCAATCCTATCCTCTACTCTCCCATCAAACTTGGCACATTCTCTTCTCCATGCATGATTTGCTGGTAAATAACGTCGATGACACATGAAACACAACTTCTGAGAAAATTTTAGCCACTCACTAGCAATTTCTTTATTACACGTCGGACACGCTAACTTCCCTTTCGTACTCCAGCCGGAAAGATTCCCATACGCCGGAAAATCATTTATGGTCCACATTACCGCAGCATGCATCTGAAAAGATGTCGACTTAGATGCATCATAAGTTCTAACCCCTGTTTCCCATAACTCTTTCAGCTCTTCAATCAACGGCTGCATGAATACGTCAATATCATTCCCAGGTGATCTAGGGCCAGGGATGAGTAAAGTTAACAAAAAGTTTGGCGCCTTCATGCACCTCCATGGTGGAAGATTGTACGGAATCAATACAACGGGCCAAGTGCTATAACTTGTATTCATATTCCCAAAAGGGTTGAATCCATCGGTTGTGAGTCCCAGGCGCACGTTCCGAGCTTCTAACCCGAACTCTGGATACTGATTATCGAAAGACTGCCACGCAAGTGAATCAGCTGGATGCCTCATATACCCGTCATTCTTAACTCTTTTCTCCTCGTGCCACCTCATATCATGAGATGTTTTCTTACACATATATAGTCTTTGCAACCTAGGTTTCAAGGGAAAATACCGCAACACCTTAACCGGCACGTTTTTCTTACCTTTCCACCTCGACTCTCCACATACAGTAATGCTTGTATCTCCTCGTTCTCCTTCCAGAACAATACACAATCATTCTTGCATGCATGTATGGACTTGTACTCAAATCCTAATCCCTTTCTCAACTGTTTCGCTTCATAAAAGTTCTTAGGCAATGCAGAGCCTTCGGGAAGCACCTCGTTAAATAAGTCCAATATCATGTTTATTGCTTTCGTCGACATCCCACACAATGATTTTATGTGAAGCAACCGCACAATAAACGACATTTTGGAATGTTTTGTACAACCTGGGTAAAGCTCACGCTTTGCATCTTCCCACAGTGAAGGAAAATTTTCACAATCAGTCCCTGATCTACCACTTGAGGCATTGTCGTTAACCTCATCCATAAACATCCCAGCTCCAATGTCACCCAACATCTCCTCCATCTCATCATGCTCATAATCATCATCCATGTGCCGTAAATAATTGTGATGATCGACCAATACATCTGCTGACCCTTCATACGGCTCACCATGCAGTACCCATCGCGTATACCCCAGATCCATACCGTTCACAAATATATGACGCTCTACTTCATCCAATCCTATCGCACACAAATTTTTACACCCTCGACTTGGACACTTAATGTAACCACGACTATCAGCAGAGGCCCGTGCAAAATCAATGAAAGTTCTTACTCCACATGCATAGGGTATGTAATCCTTTCCAAGTCTATCGTCCAAACGCATCCAATTTTTGTCCATTTCTAAAAACATCCAGATATTAATAACACGTACATTGAAAATTCACATGCATGTCTTGCCTCCAATTCTCATTACTTTTTTGATAAGGTAGTTGGTCCTATCCCATTCGAGATTATATTCTCCATATTACACAAATCTCGTCACTCTACTAATTTCCACGTTAGTAGAAATTCCGGCAGCACCTCCCCATAATTCTCCAAGTATACATGTTCAAATATCGGGATTGTGACCCTACGAACAGTATACCCGAAGAACAATAGAAGAAGATACCGAAACTTCATATTAAACGTGGAAAGTAGTGAGTAACAAAAATGTGTAATACAGATAATATAATCTCAAACTGTCCACACTGGACAATTCAGGAATCAGTGGACACATAAATGTACACTGATTCCCAAACGGGTCTAAGGGTATTTATGCAATGTCACACGCATCTAGCAAAAAATCATACTAACAATGTCTCCATGTTGTTTACATTAACAATGTCACCTTCAAGTAGTGTTATATTGTTAAATTAAAGAGAGATGGAAGATAATTATGTGACCCTAAGTTTCGTGCCTTGTACACAACGAGGGAGAATTATCTTGAAGAAATGTTTAAATTTTAGTCTAATTACTTAACCGTCACAAACTATCCGACCTTGACAACTCTCAAGGCCGGAGAGACTATGACAGTCAAGCAATTAAATTAAAATTTCAACATTTCTTCAAGATAATATTTCCTCGTTGTGTACAAGATCATCATTCTTAAAGTATAATTTTAATTGATATACTTAATTTCAAAAGTTATACTATAATTTTAATTATTATAATTCGTAAATAGTTACTTTATGCTTGTTATTACTTATATATTAATTATTATTATAAATATTTAATTATCATACTTAAATTTCAATGGTTATACAATAATTTTAATTATTATAATTCTTAAAATAACACTTTTATTTGTTATTACTTAAAATTAAATATTATTATAAATATTTAATTATCATACTTAAATTTCAATGGTTATACAATAATTTTAATTATTATAATTCTTAAAATAACACTTTTATTTGTTATTACTTAAAATTAAATATTATTATAAATATTTAATTATCATACTTAAATTTCAATGGTTATACAATAATTTTAATTATTATAATTCTTAAAGAGTTACTTTTATGCTTGTTATTACTTAATTTCAAATATTATTATAAATATTTAATTATCATGCTTAAATTTCAATGGTTATACAATAATTTTAATTATTATAATTCTTAAAGAGTTACTTTTATGCTTGTTATTACTTAATTTCAAATATTATTATAAATATTTAATTATCATACTTAAATTTCAATGGTTATACAATAATTTTAAGTATTATAATTCTTAAAGAGTTACTTTTATGCTTGTTATTACTTAATTTCAAATATTATTATAAATATTTAATTATCATACTTAAATTTCAATGGTTATACAATAATTTTAATTATTATAATTCTTAAAGAGTTACTTTTATGCTTGTTATTACTTAATTTCAAATATTATTATCACAATTTTTCAAATCCATATCACAACATATTCACAATAACTCACAATATATTCACAAAATAACATCCCACATGTATTAACATATTTCTAAACTTGAGTAAGCAATAAACATGTATTAACAAAGCCTAATGACAATATATTTTTAATAATAAACACAATATTTCAAATTTATATCACAACATATTTAGAATAACTCACAAACTATTTACAAACTATACAAACAATAATCACAATATGATAAAGAGTAAGCATCAAATCACAACAACATATTGATAAAGTTTAGAAATATACCTAGCACTCACAATATCATCTTACAAATCAAAATCTTCAAACTTCCCAAAACAAGCAATCCTTCAAAAAAATACAACACAAACTTATTAGAAATATTCTATAACAAAAACACATTCTATAAATATCATAAAATTTAAATAAAGACACGAAATTCGAATATTATCTTACCAAAACTCAACTCTCTCTCACTCTCTAACTCAACTCTCTCTCACTCTAACTCTCTCTCTCTCTCTCTCTCTCTCTCTCTCTCTCTCTCTTTCTGTTGCGCGCACGGGAGAAGAAGAAATAATGGGCATCCTCCCGTGCGCGTACTGATTAAGTTCCAAAATTATTAGTTTAAACGTTCGAACGTTAACTTCAAACGTCCGAACGTTAATTCTAAAATTATTCCCGCCCAGAACGTTCGGACGTTTAAAATACACGTTCGAACGTACCCTTCTTATGATATAACATGAAATCTAGCGGGAAAGTTCCCGCACTTTCCTCATATATGTTCGAATGTATCACAATTTTTCGTTCGAACGTTCGTAGATTTATAGATAAACGTTCGAACATACTACTTAAACGTCCGAACGTACATTTCATGAAAGTGTTACCATATTTGAGCGGGAAATCTCCCGCACTAATTTAACTAACGTTCGAACGTTGACGGATTTGATGTTCGAACGTATAGTATAAACGTCCTTACGTCTAAATAATCACACAGATATTAAACATCGGGCGGGAAAATTCCCGCCTCTTACTTTAACGTTCGAACGTTAACTTCAAACGTTCGAACGTAATATTCCTATTATACTTAACTTATAATATAATATATATACTACATTATATAGTATTTTGTGCATAATATAATTTATATATTATGCACAAAATATGTGTTTTTCTAAATTACTTATATTTATACTAGTTAAATAATATATTTATACTATAATATTAAGACTAAATTTACTAATAATAGTTTAGTATATGACTATATGTAAATATCATACTACAAAAAATTTACAATATTACTACCATGTTGTTCTAAATTACTAATGTATAAATATAATAGCATGTAATACTAATGTATATATAATATACTATAAACACTAAGATGCATAATAACATCAACATGTAATATTGTAATACATATACTAATGGATAAACACTAATTTATAAATTTATAATAACATATAATACTAATGTATAATAACTAAAGTATTATTCATATCAATTTTATATAACAATATCTTGTATTAATTATATTTTTTGACCTAATAAATTCTCAACATATTCATTTTGATAAATATATTAGTAATTCTAATATACATTAGTAAAATAATTAGATTTATGGCCTAATACTAATACTATTAGTAAACCACTTTAAGCCTATATATAAATTACTATATAAAGCACTATAGTATTAATTACTAATACTATATTACTATGTGATACTATTAACTATAGTGATATATTAGTATTAGACATTAGCATACTAATACTATCAGTGATATAGCTAGTGTAATATAATAATATTTATACTAATACTATTATATAGTTATACTAAATTAAAATCACTATAGCAAATATTAATATATAGTTATGCTAATCGCTATAACTAATACTAATACTAATATAGACTACAGTTATAACTTATACTAATATATTATATAGTTATACTAAATCACTATAACTAATACTAATATAGTTATACTAATCACTATAATAGTGATATAGTATTAATATCACTATTAGTATAATACTATAATATATAGTATTAATAATAACTAATACTAATATAATTATTAGTATAACTAATATTTATATATATTAATATATATATATCAAGTATAAGAGATTAGAGATTTAATATATATATATATCAAGTATATTAGTTTATTATTAATACTTCGGTGCTTTTTTTTTAATATTCATATATAATAATATATATCATATATTTTTTTTTTATAAATTTTCATATATATATAATATATAAAATAGATTTATATTAGTTAGTATACTACTATACAATACGGCGTCGTTTCTATTGCAATAGGACTTTTTTTTTAATTTTTGAATGCATGTTATTATGTTACTTGTTTTATTTAGTTGTATTTCTTGTTATAATCAAAAGTTTAATTAATTTCCACAGGTAATGTTGAGAAAATTGAAATTTAAAAGCTCACAAATTTTTTTTAAAAAAAAAAGTGGGTCAAATATGAAGTTAAAAAAGATAAAAAAAAATAATAAAAAAATCCGACTCCGCTCCAACAAGTCGGAGTCGGAGTCGGAGCGGATTTTATATATTGCTAAACTTTATAAATATAAGAAGCACTCACAAAAAAACCAATAATCTAATTGTCAATAATATTATATAACATCCTAATATATAACTTAAACATTTATAATATAATATATTATATTGACAAACGTTCGAACGTAATAATAAGTACGTTCGAACGTTCTATGTATATAAAGCCAAAACCGAATGTCGAAACGCATTTCCCTGCCCGTATCCATCGTCTTCTCCGTTATTTGCCGCCACCGCCACCGCCGCCGTCAACTCCGCCACAACCGTCACTAAAAGGTAGGCATTCATCTTTTATGCAAATAACATGTATTTTATTGAGATTTAGATTGACATTTGGATTGAGTTTGGTTTAAAACCGGATAAATATTACCGGATTTTCAACTTTATTTTCCGGCCACCACGACCAGTCATTGGCTGAATAGTCACCGTAGAAATGTTTCTTGAAGTGTATACTTCATTTACATGGTGACATTTCGGCATTTAGACCCTTGTAGAGAAATTTTCGAGATTTCAATAATGGCTGAGTCGACTCAGCCATTCTGCGTCGAAACGTTCGAACGTTTCACCAAGACATTCGAACGTACGACGTTTAAATTACCGAGCCGTTACGGCTTCCACGTTCGAACGTTAATCGTCTTACATTCGGACGTGAATATTATTAAACGACATACATTCGAACGTGAATATTTACTTTCGCACGTAAATCACATACGGTCGGACGTTTAATTATAACATCCGAACGCAGTGATTTTCTACATTATTCATGCTTCGACGTTCGGACGTTCATATTTACGTTCACACGTAAAACAAATACGTTCGAACTTAAATTCGAACGTATTTGTTTACTGCTTATGTTCGAACGTACATCTGTACATTCGAACGTATTTGTTTTACGTTTGAACGTAAATTTATTTACATTATTTTACGTGCGAACGTATAAGTTAACGTCCGAACGTTTTTATCTTTAACGCTCGAACGTTAAAGATAGAACGTTCGAACGTTAATCCAGAGCATCTTAAAATTAATACAAAAAAATGCATTATTCTAAATAATTTTTTTTTCCTTTTCTATTTTCAGGATATGGCTCTTCCACTGCATACACGAAAACGAGGGAGGGAAGGAGCCACGTCAGACACTGCCCGTATCGGAGCTCGTACTGTTATGGTAGAGAGAGAGGTCTTAATTAATGAGTTCGACGAACTCTGTTGGCAGCAGACGAACCTAAGAGATGTTTTCCTCAGTAGAGGCTGGGGAAATATCTGCACATTGAGGGGGAAGGTATACCCCTCAATGGTTCAAGAATTCTATATGGGGATGTGTGACATGCCTCCGGATGCATCCTCTCACACCGTGACTGTACACGGTGTTTCCATTGAGGTATCGGTAGATGTCATCGGCGAGCACCTCGGGATTCATCGAGGAGTTGAGACATTTACACACTCAACACCCCGTGAGGATGTAGGCACTTCTACATCATCTACTGGCCGGGGATGTGAGCCAGCATCAGCCAGAGATGCAGGCCAGTCAGAGGTTGAGGATACTGGCGTCGACGCTCGGGATGATGACCGAGACGAAGATTTCTACATCCTCACCGGGAGGGATCGCATGCAGATCGAGCGGAAGAACGCCTTCAACCAGAACCATATGCTGCATTTCTTCCGCATGTTGCACCTTATTGTTGCAACAAATGTCGATCCTGTGGCTCATAAAACCACATTTAGTCGGCTTCGGGCACAATTTTTGATACGAGTGGCACGTGGAGATCCTATAGATTTGCCACTGCACATTTTTGAGAGGATCCGTTATGAGGCGAGCATCGTCTCCACGGATAATCTCCCATATGGTGTCCTCATCAGCCGACTATTACTTGCACGGGGAGTGCCGACCCAGCCAGAGGAGCGGGTCAAAGATCAGATGAGCCCCCTCGACATGACCACGCATCGGCGTAGCATTGGACAGGCGAGGGGACGTCAGCCACCCCCTGCAGAGGATCTAGTTCCTCCGACGCAGCCTGAGCCAGGTCATGTCGGGAGTAGTAGTCAGCATACGCCGAGTACATCTGCAGGAGATGTGCGGCCTGCTTGGGTTGATGCGGTCATCTCACAGCTGACTGCGCATATTGATCATAAGATCGATCGATCGCTCGAGGCTATATCGGCGTCTGTTGCCGAACTCACCCATCGTGTAACTATCCTCAACGACAAGGTTGATACCTTGACTGAGGAAGTACAGAGTTCGACTTTTGCGGATAACGCTATCATCTGACTGTTGTTTACTACGTTCTATCAATTTTTGTATTTTATTTTTAATATTTGTAACGAAAAATATTATGGAATATTTTTATCGTTTTTTCATTTCAATTTTTAATCTTCTTTGATGTTATAATTTTCAACTTTAATACTAAATTACTACATTTCAAATATATATAAATCAATAATATATATTTATATATTACAAAGTGTGTATATATAAATATATACAATTCAATTTTTTAGACTTGTTCACAAATTATGCACAATAAAAATCACATAATTTTTAAATTAAAGTCATTTAATTTAAATTTACAATGAATGTTCGAATGTTATTACTTAACGTTCGAACATTGGTGCAAACATTTTACGTTCGAACGTAAAATTAATAACATTCGAACGGTTGCGCCAAAACATTTTACGTTCCAACGTAAACAGACATAACGTTCGAACGTATATGTGACGTTCGAACGCATATTTCCCATACGTTCGAATGTAAAAAAATCTCATTCTATCTTTAGTGACGGTTTCCAAAAACTGTCACAGAAAATAGCTTTTAGTGACGGTCTAGGGACTGTCACAATTTCCCAACCGTCACTAAAAAGCAATTGTGTTGTAGTGTCAAGAAGACGACTGAAGTGGTGGTTGAAGTCATGATCTTAAAAATAATTAATTAGGGTAATAGCTAGGTTTTATGGTTTAAGCTTTAGATTTTAGAATTTTAGTTTTTAAGTTTTTTAAGAATATTGTAGTCCGATGTGGTTTTGATTTTTCTTAAAACTGTAAAATATAAACAAAAATAATAATTTAATTAGAATGAGTGATATAATTACTATTATGTTATTAATTATGAAAAATATAAAAAAATGCTCGTTTCAAATTAAAGTAACTAAAATAAAATATATTTTATTTGATTTAAAAATATAACCTGTAGATTTGTGAAATTTGATAAAAAAATAATTTAAAATCGAAAATAAATAATAATTTATTATTATATAAATTTATTATTATCAAAGTGTACGTGAAATATCCAAAATCTGGCACTCACCTGTCTAGCCAACATCATTAATCCATTAACATACAAAACGAAACTTGTCGAAATAAAAATAAAAATAAACAAACCTAGTCATTATGCAACAAAGAAAAAATTTAAAAAATTAAAATTAAAATAATAAACCTTAAACAACTAAAAATAAATAAATTATAAATTTTTAATATAAAAATACGCTATACTTGAAACTTTTTTAAGTAAATATAAATAAATAAATAAAAATAATTCTTTAAATTTTTAAGTCAGTCACCGAACGTGTAATTTTTTTTAAATATTTTTTAAATCTCTTAAATATTTAAAAAAATCACACATGCACTCATTAAAAAAAAAAAAAGGTAATTCGGTAGAAAAAATGGGTGAACATGATTGTTGATGGGATTAGAGTTTTCCTTACATTTTTAAACTTATGGAGTGTTTATCCATGAAAATAAATTGCAGGAAATAGAAAATAGAAAATAAACACGTCACTTAATATTCAAACTTAAAATTTTTTCCGTTCGAACTATTTTCTGGAACGAATTTTAACCGTGACAAAAAAATTTCTGTTCAAACGTGTTCGAACGGTTTCCTTCAATTTCGTCCCAAAAGAAATTTTTTGGGACGAAATGGTGATTTTCGTCCCAAAATACCTTTTGGGACAGTGATATTGGAACAACTTTATGATGAATTTTTTTCGTCTCAAAAAATTTTTCGAGACGAAATTGGGATCTTTTGAGACGAAAAAAGACCCTTTCTGTTGTAGTGTCACTTTGCTCTCGTACGTTTACGGTGCTAATTAAAAATGGTGGAAAATAAGGTCGGAGAAGATGCTGATCTCTGTAGTCCCCATGCATTTCGAGCTGCTTTCGCTAGCTCTTATAAACCAATGGAAGTCAAGATGAATGAAAATTGTGGGAGATGGGGTTGGTGAGCACTCCTAATTATTGTATTACTTCACGATGGAAAGTGTTAAGAAAGCTACTTTAAAAAGCTTGCGTTCTTTGAAAAATGAAAACTGCAACCTGTTTGAAGAAAATCAAGCACTTTGATTTTGAGACTTCCTGCTTAGTTTTACTGAATCGTGATCATGACCAACTTTTAATTCTTATTGAATATAAAACTGCATGTAACAATAAATAAATTAATATTTACCATATTTTAAATATTTTAAAATGTCTAGTCAAGTATTTGATTATTTCTATATATGCTGTCTAATTATATTCTTAGTCAATTGAATATAAAGAATTTATATGCATGCATTGTACCTAACTTAATTTGATCGATGCTGCTAATTGTAACCTTATGATCACTATAAAAAAATTATTTATTTATTATCAGTTAATTCTAGCGAAATGACTATTTATAATTAAAATTAGTTACGAATAATCTTTTTTTATTGCAATAAATTAGTCACAAAAATTCATTTTTCTTGTCACGCAATCTAGTTTTTTAATATATGAAAAATGGTACGGAAAATGAGAATAAAGTAAAATATTCAGAGGTTTGTATATAAGGTCAAATTAGTTTGGCTGAAATGACATGATGACAAGAAGGAAAATACCGCAATGTGAATGGGGAGACCCATGTTTCCTTACTCTAATTAATATTTGCACCAAAAATTGATATTGATTGATCCATTTGTGTCAATATTACCTCCAAATTCTTCTTTGTTTGGTACTTCCACACTATCACTACATAATTGCATGTCTTTTTCAAGTCTAGGGAATATCATGCCTAACTTGCATATTCATGCATCAATATCAATACTCTCTCTATATCTCTCATAAATACCTGCATAAATTGTCAAACTTCTAAACCCACATTGATGTATTATGTATATAATCTTATCTTAGCATGATCTCGACGTACTTATAACCTAAATGTCACATCCATATTACTTGATCAATACAATCAACTACGTTTCGTGCGAGTGTACGTAGGACTAGTTTATTTGAATAATTAGATGTTATTTTTTTAAGAATAATGCTAGTATGTCCTTTAATTTTATCTCTTCATTTTGACAACTCATGTATTTAATTTTTTTTATTTTTTAAAAATATTTAAATATGTTAAAAAATATAAAAAAAATTAAAAAATAATAAATTTTGCTTATATAGATTGCACGTATAGCGATCAGTACTGCTGGACCGCAGCCTAGCATCACTTTTTTTTTTTTCTAACCCCAAGAACAACTTTCAAAGAATATTATCTACTCTGCGTGGAAAAATGAATGGAAAAAACAGAAGGTAGCAAGCATGTCGACGCACCATGAATCGAAACAACTTTAATATTGCATACCTACCATTAATTATTGATTATACCTTAGCTTTGACATACTGTACTATAGCTTACTTTGGAGTATCCAGAATCGGAGGTGCTCTTTCTCATGTTTCACACTTGCTAATCTTCTTTCTACATTCACCTAACGCGTTTTTTCTTACGTCGACGTACGTGGGGCGTTTTGTACAGTACTGCTATCTCTGAAGGCCGGTCTATACCCGCCCATGAACGGAGATCATCAATTGTACGATCTGATTAATTGTTATATTTAATTTAAAATAAATACCGAATTTTTAGAAAATGATAAATCTACAATCTTTTTTACACAATTCTTCTGTTTTAAATCAAAAGTATTTTTATAAAATAACTTATAAAAGTAATTTTTTTTATACCATTTTTGTGCAGTATAATTTATAAAGCGGAATGAGAATATAGTACTAGAGATCGAGTATTTTACGTATCTATTTTCTTGTGTTCCTAGATGACATGCCAAAATATAGAATTTGGAATACTTTGCAATAAAGAGATGCAATAATTATTAATTAACATTGGGAGAGAGAGATTTGTTTGTTTGTTTTCTGGCTTTGTATTTGCTTATAATTTTCTTAAGGCCAGCTTGGATATATATATATATATATATATATATATATAAATACTTGTAAGCTAGAGCTAGCATCATCTATATATAAGACAAAAACATGAATATTTCTGTGGTGCCATGCAATATTCTCATCGTGATCATGAAATTAAGCCTGATTAAGGAACATTTTAACCGCTGATTTATTTATTTATTTATTTTACTTATTGATTAAAAAAGTAACTATTACTGAATTAATATTTTTTTATTTTTAAAAAAAGTTTAAATATGTTAAAAAAAATATAAAAAGAAAAATTTATCTAGACGGCAGGCCAACGATCACTACTGAATCGCAGCCTAGCATCACTCTTTTTCTAACCCCAAGAACAACTTTCAAAGAATATTATTTACTCTACGTGGAAAAATGAATCGAAAAAACAGAAGGAAGCACCATGAAGCTGGTCTTATGCTGAAAAAATGGCAAGAAAACAAGAAAGGGAATTCTGTGCTCTTACTTTGACGGCCTATTTAATTCAGTAAATGCATTAATATTTCTTAATATTGCTGCTGCTTCATTGCTTTAATACCTACCATACCTTTGACAGGCTGTATAGTTTACTTTTTTGGTTTATCCGCAACAAGTGTCCTACATAGTACATACCATAGCTTTGACGGATTGTGTTTCAATGTTAAATTGAAATTTAGTTAAATTGAAATTTTTATGAATATTAATAAGTTAAATAGTGAAAACAATTATGTGAGTTCTATCTAAATTGGATTTAAAGTGTATTTGAATGTTAGGATGAGTTTAATATTTTTTATGAAAAATTAAAAAAGGTTGTGGGTTCCTGTATAAAGATGTACGTTTCAAGTTGAAAAAAATTGTAGGTCTCATGTGTAAGAGGATTTTGAGTTGGGATGAATTTAGTAATTTAAGGCTACATTTGGATGCTGAACTAAGTTGAGTTGCGTTGAGTTGAGATGATAAAATATTGTTATTTTTTATTTTATATTTTATTATTATAAAATATTAGAATATTATTTTCTAATATTATTATTATTTTGAGATTTGAAAAAGTTAAATTGTTTATTATATTTTATATTGAAATTTGAAAAAGTTGTAATGATGAGTTGATATGAGTTTAAGAATCAAACGAAATTGAGTATTTAGATGTTAAACTTAACTTGAAATTAGATTGAACTCAACTGAAATCAACTGAATTTAGAAACACCAAACGCAGCCTTAAAGTATCCAGAATTGTAGTGGCTCGTTCTGTTTCAGACTTGCTAATATTCTTTCTACATTCACCTCAGAGCACTCTCATTAGATTAGCTAAAAGCTAAATCCAATGAAAATTTAGCTATTGAGCCATAAAATGTATCACATTGGAATATTTGGAATATAGCTACCGTAACTTCTAAAGTAATTTCCAAATTTGAAAGATATTGTTTATTCATCAAATCTATTTTATATCATTTGTTTCTCTCTCCCCCAAGGTCTCCATCAACTATAGTTTCTATTTTTCCCTTCCCACGGTTTTCTCCCTTCCCTCTCAAAAATCACACCCTTCCCACCAAAACCCCGAGTGCTTCGTCTTCGACCAGAGAGACCCACCACCGCACCACCACCCCACGTCTCGTCGGCAACAACGGCACCGCCCCATCACACTTCTACTCTCGTCGAAAACGACCAAAACCTCTCTTTCTCTCGCCGATCTGCTTCTCCAAAACTGAGGTAATCTCTTTGCACATATAAGATTCGATTCTCTTGATGATCCCTAACTTTATTCCGCACCTCGTCATCTCTCGCATTCCTTTCTCTAAACCCTAATTTTTTTTATTGTGGATGGGTTTAGCTGTTTGTGAATCTATTTTCTGTCTATGTTTATGATTGAGGGGTTGCATGTAAATTTGTTTCCGTGAGGATTTACACATATGTTTGTGTATACAAAGAAAATTCAAGAATTTATACAAATCTGTTTGTGCAAAAGTTCTCTACTCTATTTCCGTGAGGATTACACATCTATTTGTGTATACAAAGAAAAATCAAGAATTTATACAAATATGTTTGTGTAAAAATTCTCTACTCTATTTCTGTTTGTGTATACAAAGAAAAAGCAAGAATTTATATTGTTTGTGTATATTTCTCCACTCTGTTTCTGTGAGGATTACACATAATTTATTAACGCTAAACTTGCTTGTAATAAAGCAAGTCTAGAAGGAGAGAAAGAGGAAGTCTAGAGAAGCTGAAGATGCTGACTTTAATAAAGCTTTAAGTCGCATGACAGAGGATAGAACCATGTGTATGGTGGAGAGGAGAGAAGCGGTCACCAAGGTCGAGAGCGATTGGATGTCATTACTTGCACTTAAGAAGAAAAAGGTTGATATAAAGATCATAAAATTAGATCTTGATGGTATGAATGCAATGCAACATGACTACTTTCAAACACTTCAAAATGAAGTTTATGAAGAAATGAAGAATATATCTACATCTACATCTACATCTACATCTACATCTCCCTCCACACCTTTTGGAGGAAAGTAACTCATGTTGCTGGTGTCTTTTTTTTTTTTGTGCTGATATTAGTATAAATGCAAAACAAGGTAGTAGACCTTTATTGTGCTGATCTTAGTGGCTGCCTAGTCACATATGCTGAAAATATGTTACTGGGCAGCCACATAGTAGATGACTCTTTTGTGCACCTTTTGTGGATGTAAGATGTAGATGTATTTTGTAGAAATACAAAGTCCTACTAATGTATTTTGTGAAAATATTGTTGAATGGAAAATAGAGTAGATATGGTTGTTTGATAGAAGAAAGTTTGGTAAAAAAATATTGTTGAATGGAAAATAGAGTATATATGGTTGTTTGATAGAAGAAAGTTTGGTAAAAGAAGATGGTTGGATAAAAAATTTAGTAGATATGATTATTAGATAGAAGAAAGTTTGGTAAAAAAACTATATGGTAGAAGAAAATTTGGTAAAAAAAAATATATAGTTGGATGAGAAATATTGGATTGGTTTGTAAATTAAGACATTTATATAGAATTTTAGATAATTTTAATTAGACGTTTGTGGTTATAGCATTAAATGACAATTGAAAAAATATAATTGTTTTAACCCATAATTTAATTAGAATATGATTACTAATTAATTTATAATATTATGAATAGTAAAATATGATAAAATAAAATAATTTCATAATTAAAAAAATTAAAATATTTTTAAAATTATTAATTACTCATAAAGAAATGGATAATTCAATGTAGAAACTAAATTTGAATAGTTAAAGCAAAGTTTATCTTTTATTATTTTATTATCATATAATGAAAAAATGATTATTTTAATGTGAAGATTTTTATGAATAAAATAATTAAAAATTTATTTTATTTTATATTTATCAAAAATTTATTTTAACTTTAACTAATCTAACGAGAATACTCTAACGCGACTTTTCTTATGTCGACATGGGCGTTTTGCACAGTATTGCTAGCTATCGATGTCTCTGAAGAGTACCCGCCCATGAACGGAGATCAAGTACGATCTGATTGTTATATTTTTAAAAGAAATACCAAATTTTGGGAAAATGTTACTTTTACACTATTCTTCTGTTTTAAATAAAAAATATTTTTATTTTTATAAAATAACTTATAAAAATAATATTTTTTTATACTATTTGTGTACATGTATCATTATTTCTGTATTTTTTATTTTACTTTATTTTTACTATATTGATGCGTCAAGTACTATTAAGGCTTCATTTGGATAGTGAGAGGAGATGAGATTGAAATGAAAGTTAAAAGTTAAAAAAAATATTATTAGAATATTATTTTTTAAATATTATTATTATTTTGAAATTAATTAAATTATTTATTATATTTTATGTGAAAATTTGAAAAAATTATAATGATAAATGATATAAAATGAAATCGTTTCTGTATCAAACCGGACCTAAATCAACTTCTATTTTTTTAAATAACGAATTTGGCTTTGTATTTGCTTATAATTTTCTTAAGGCCAACTTGTTTATATATATACTTGTAAGCTAGAGCATCATCTATATATAAGACAAAAACATGAATATTTCTGTGGTGCCATGCAATATTCTCAACGTGATCATGAAATTAAGCCTGCAAACGAATCTAACCTTCCAATTTCACTGATGATCTCATGATTAAGGACATGATGAGAGGACTAAGCCATTTTGCTGCATACTTGAAATTCTTTCCTGATTGGATCAGATTCTTCGATCTTCATTCTATTAATCTCGTGTTGTATTTTTAAAAAATTGTAAATCCTGAATGTCGCGTATTTGGTTTGGGTTGACTCAGATACACGAATCCAAGCCTAACAAACCAATTTAATTAAAGAAGTTAGAATTCCAAACCATAAGATTGCAAGTCTTGCCTGTGAAAAATTGTAAGCTAGGCTAGATAATTAAGAAAACTATTTAATCTACATGATTTTTTTTTTATTGTAAAACACCTTCTCATTAATAACTGTCAAAATAGCATTACAAATGAAAATCAGTCCATAGGACTGGTTGAACACAGTTGGGAACAGATTCCCACCATACAGTAGTGTTTGAAACATTTCTGGAAAATCTAGCTAGTTTGTGAGCAGCCTGATTTGCTTCTCTATTGATATGATTAATGGAACAGTTTAGAAATCTACACTTGAGCTCTTGGATATCCGTTATTACATTACCATAACTGGCATTCGAAGGTAGAGCTTTGACCAGCAGCAAAGAGTCGGTTTCTATGCACAAAGACTGGAGGCCAAGGGGAATGCTGAATTGCAGACCTCTTAGTAATGCTAGAAGTTCAATCTCTAGAGGCTCCATAACAGCCTCTTCTTTTTGGCTTACTGCCATTAACACTTTGCCTTCCCAATCTCGAGCAATGAGTCCAACTTTGGCTTTACTTTCAGCATGAAACACAGCCCCATCTACATTGAGTTTTATTGAACCTTGTGGAGGAGGTTGCCATTGGGAGATTCTCCTTGCTCTGCTGATGTCAAGGGCTTTAGTAGCTTTGTAAGTCCAATGCAAAGAGAGTTGAGCTGATGGCTTCCTCAAGGGTGAGTTGTTTCTCTTCAAAAATACATTGATTCCTTCTATACCAGCATGCCCAAGCTATCACGAAAAGCCTTTCCAGTGCCTCATTGCTGCAAGAGTCCTGTCATCTACAAAACCATTCCCTCAAGTCTCCCTAAGGATCTTTTGTGTTAAGCTGAGGAAGTTGCTTACACCACATAGTTGGAAGTATTTTGCATTGAAAAAGTGCATGTGTTGTAGTTTCTGCTGATGTAGAGCACAGTTGACATGTTTCATCTTCGACTACATTTCTTTTTTTCAAGTTACATCTCGTGGGAAGGTTCTCAATGCAAGTCCTCCAAGCAAATACTTTCATCTTGGGGGGAACCTTCATTCTCCAAATTTGTTTCCATAGTTTCTTATTCGTACTATTGAGGGAGCTTTCACCCTCTGATGTTGCTATAGCTTGATTTCTGAAACATTTGTATGCACTTCTCACACTAAAGCAACCATTCCTTTCCTTGTCCCATATTAACTTGTCCTCATGATTAGTTGCACTTAGGATGATTTTTAGGACTGCATCTGCAGGATCGTGAGGCAACATTCTTCTTACTTTTTGCACATCCCACCAGCCAGTAGAAAGGTCAATTAGTTCCTCAACTCCCTGGTCATTAGCTCTACCTGTACCTCCTAATTGTTGCAGATTATTGAAACCAGGGATCCAATAATCTTCCCATATTCTTACTGTCATCCCATTCCCAATTCTCCATCTACAAGCCTAAAGAAGGTTATCTTTGACTGCCCATATGCCCCCCTCCAAACATAGGAAGGGTTGTGACCAAGACTTGAACTCTGAAAGTTAGTGTTTGGGAAATATCTGGCCTTAAAGATTTTATGAATTAGACTGTCTTCTTGCTGCATGATTCTCCACCTTGTTTTGCAAATAATGTCTCATTGAAGAATCTCAGGTTTTTAAAGCCTAGGCCCCCATCACCCTTGGTTTCACACATCCTCTTCCAACTGACCCAGTGAGTTTTCTTCTCTTCCTTCTTCTACCTCCACCAGAATTTGGCCATCATTTGTTCTAGTTCATTGCAAAGGGTAAGAGGTAACTTGAAGCAGGACATAGCATAAGTAGGAATTGCTAGTGCAACTGCCTTAATCAGAGTTTCTTTTCCCCCTTGGGATAAAAGTTTACCCTTCCATTGCTGAAGCTTTGACCAGAATTTGTGCTTTATATCTGAAAAAGCCCTCTTTTTATCTTTCCCAATCATAGGTGGAAGGCTTAAGTATTTGTCATAGTTCTGGTATTGTTGAATGCCCAAGAAGAAAACAGTTGATGTTGAGCTGCTAAAGATACATTCCTGCTAAAGACCATTGATGTCTTGTCCCTCATAAATTTCAAGTATTCTTTGCACTTATCTGCTTTCTTGTCTTGAGGCCTTACAAAACAATATGCTATCATTTGCAAACAGTAGATGATTCACCATAGGAGCTCTTCTACAGACTTGGATTCCCCTTATCATCTTGATTCTGCTTGAGCCAGCAGGGAAATAAGGCCTTCAGCTCCCAACAAGAATAGGTATGGAGACAAGGGGTATCCTTGCCTTATCCCTCAGGTAGGATGAATTGGTCCAACAGGTTCACCATTTATGAGAATGGAGAAGGATACAGTTTTAACACACCTCATAACCAACTGGATCCATTCACTTGTGAACCCCATCTGTTGCATAACATCGTCCAAGTAGTGCCATTCAAGTCTATCATAGGCTTTGCTCATGTCTAGTTTGAGGGACATGAAGCATGTTGCCTTTCCTTTTTCTTCTAAGAAAATCAATCATTTCATAACCTACCAAGATGTTATCTGAAATGGCTCTACCAGGTACAAAAGCACTTTGTGAAATAGATATAATCTTAGGGAGGATCAACTTCAGCCTATTAGATAAGACCTTGGAGATCAATTTGTAAATTACATTGCAAAGGCTAATGGATCTGTATTCTAACACTTTAAGAGGATTTTTTATCTTAGAAATGAGAGCTATAAAAGTGTGATTAATAGCACAAGGGAATTGGCCATTGTTAAGAGCATTTAGCACAACCTTAGTCACTGATTTACAAACTATATGCCAATATTTTTTTATAGAAAATGGGGATCATACCATTGGAACTAGGGGCTGTGGTGGGGTTCATTTGACGAAAAGCTACCTCCAATTCAACATCAGTAAAGGCTTTGGTAAGCTCCTCATTCATCTCTGTTGTAACTCTACCTCTCAGAGATGCTAAGAAATCCAAATTGCAGGGTTGTGCATATAATTTGAACATTGCTTCATAGTAACTCATGATTAGTTCATCCTTTCTTCCTGCTTCTTGCCACTTTCCAGACTCATCTTGTAGTCTTGAAATTGTGTTTTTTTCCTCCTTTGGTTTGCTTGGCTATGGAAGAACTTTGTGTTCTAATCTCCAGCCTTGAGCCAAAGGGCTTTTGATCTCTGCCTCCATTGTATTTCTTCCCTTTCCAGCCATACTTGAACTTCAACTCGAGCTTGTTGTAAAGCAGCTGGGCTGGCAATAGTCTCATTTGCCTCTTGAATCTTGCCCAAGTTGATTCTTGCCTGTTGCAGCCCCTTCTGCATTTCTCCAAAGCTTTGTTTGCTCCATTTTAAGAGACTTTCATTGCAGACTGATAGTTCCCCCATGATATCATCGGAAGATCCATACCTACCAGGAGCTTGCCAGACTTTCCCTATAACCTTGCCACAAGCTTCACTTTCAATCCACATAGCTTCGAACCCGAAGGGTTTAGGGCCTTTATGTCTTGGAGAGATGCCTTCTGTATTAAGGACAATAGGAGCATGGTCCGAGTGGGCTGCTATGGAGTGTATCACCTTGGCAAAAGGGAAAGCTCGAGACCATTAATGGTTAGCTAGAGCTTGGTCCATGCAAATCTACATGATTTATTTCCAAAAAGAAGGGAATTAAGAAGCATATTGTAAGATGGGTGTAGCACACATGATGTTGCTGGACTCCCCTAAATGTGGCTCGTTTGTTTTCGTAGATGAAATGAGATGAGATAAGTTGAGATTAAAGTTAAAAAGTTGAACAAAATATTGTTAGAATATATTTTTTTAATATTATTTTTATTTTGTGATTTAAAAAACTAGAATTGTTTATTTTATTTTGTATGAAAATTTGATAAAATTATAATGATTAGATAAGATAAGTTGAGATTAACTGTAAAAATAAACAAGGTCGGGCCTAGTTTGCATATTGAGAATACGTAATGTATTCTCAGAATACCATTTTATTATTTATTATTTTATTATTACTTGTTACATATTTTTTATTATTATTTATTATTATTTAATATTTTATTATTATTATTTATAGAATATTTAAAAATATCTCCCTAATCAAACACAATATAAATATAAATTTTTTCAAAAACAAAATTGTTAATACTAAAAACATTTGAGAAGACTAGGATGGATTTCCAAGTTTTATGGGAAATGCTTGATGTCCTGCATCTGAGTTTGTCCAACTCCCAAGAGTAATGGAGTCGAGCCAGCTCAGATTCATTTTCAGATCAATTATTGGTGTATTGAATGCAGTGGTAGCTACTAGCAAGCCAATATTGTACGGCAGAGCAAAGTCTTTCCTTGTATCGATTCGCTGTATTTGAATCTTGAATTGAATTGAATTAAAATGATAAAATATTATTAAAATATTATTTTAAAATATTATTATTATTTTAAATTGTAAAAAAATTAAATTATTTATTATATTTTATATTAAAATTTAAAAAAATTATAATGATGAATTAAAATTGATTTAAGAACCAAGCGAAACTTTAATTAGTGGTCCATAATTGGATATAGATAGTCTAGGGCGTGTATTCACACTGTTTGCAAGAAAAACTTAAAATTTAAGGCTATATTTAGACATTGAATTGAGTTAAGTTGAATAAAGATGAAAGTTGAAAGTTGAATAAAATATTATTAAATTATTATTTTTTAATATTATTATTATTTTAAGATTTGAAAAAATTGAATTGCTTATTATATTTTCTATTAGAATTTTAAAAAATTATAATTATTAGATAAGATGAGTTGAGACGAATTTGAAATCCAAACTGGCGAATATGACTAAACACCATTAACATGGTAGGAACTGACTTTCAAGCTAAACTTAAAAATTTGAATTTGAATTTGAATTTGAATTTTTTTTTATTTGATATATCTAGAGTGTATTTGCAAATATAATTTTTTGTTTTGTTATAAGAAGCTACTGGCCGGAGATTATTATGAAAAAAACATGAATCGGTTGGTTTAATGGCTTCATCATTTACTGTAAAATATGCAATAAATTGAAAAAAAAAAATGGATCGAACCCCATTGATCAATTGCATTTTAGAAAATTATTAGTAACAAAATCAACCTTCAAATTATAACCTGTAATCATTCATATAAAAACTTATATATAGAATCAAATGCCTTTGTAAACAGTCCACAGGATATTGGCCTGACTTTCTGTTCTGATTTTTGTGAATGACTTTCTGTATGTTTGACAAATCATACAGAAAACGAGCCGCCATGCTTGCAATTTCTTTGCTGGCAAAAGAGATCAGGAAATTTGTACTGGGTTTGAAAATTGACATGTTTAAGATATCCTTTATTAGTCCCACTATGTGATGTCATCCACAAAGTACAGGAAAAAAAAAATTCAACGTTCAATCACTTTTACGTATTTTTTGTGCACTCTATTAATGTAATTGGCTGCGTTACTTTTTTTTAATATAAAATAACTGATTTGGCCAATCACATCAGTGATATGCACAAAAAGTATGCAAAAGAGACTGTATATAACAGAAGTCAAAAATCAATAATGCTTTGCTTGAATCTTCTAATCTTCAGAAATGAGAAAACCAGTTATAAAAAGAAAGAATCCCATGTGACATGGCTTTAAGGGTAACTCTTTCAATTTCCACCATGTCCCTCATTTAACTTCAGAAGCAGCTCGTACTAACCCTTCTATAGATTGACTTCATAGACCGCTCATTCTGCTTTCTTAAAAGAAACAAGTTTACTGCAAGAGTTGGAAAAAAATAAAGGAAAATGGAAATAACTCTCCTTAATTCGGAACAATCTCACATGGAATGTATATATATACAATCTCGGAGCATAAATCACTAATAGTCATGGTCATCCATCCGACGAGAACCACCAAAGTCATCTCTATAGTTAAAACTTGACCGCTGGACTAACCGCATCAATGACTGCACCACCTCAGACATCGGTGGCCGAAATTCGGGCTCCAACTAACATAAATGTGAAGTAGAAAACGTTAAAACACTTCCAAGATTAAAAAAAAAAAAAAAAAAAAACAGTCGTGAAGCAAGAGGTAACACCTCAACATAGGTTGTCAAATGCCCATCAAGCATTACTCTTAATCATTCTAACGTTCTCAATACAAAGAAAAGATATCTAACCCTTGTGCAGGTTTCCTAATTAATAAGATAGCTAGACTACGTTGCAAAGTCAATATTAGCCCAAAGCCAAGCCAGACTAGGCCCTGCAGGATGCGTACAAACACCTTTGTAGAGACGTTTGCCATCTTTTTGCATGCTCAAGTTGGGCTTTCCTTTCTATCTATCTATGTGTGCAAATTCCACTTCGTTGAGAAGTGAAAATATTTTTTTATATGCCTACTATATTTTCCTGATGAACTTGTTTTTAGAGAGAATGAGAAGAGCACGGTTCTCACCTGAACACAGAGGGCAATAATATCAGCAAATCTGGAGAGTGACTTGGGAGGGTACAGTCCGCGCAGGGCTGGGTCAACCATTTTTCCCAATGCATCGATGTCGTGAAGCTGCGGGGTGGCCCATCGTACAAGGCATTGCTCGGGTTTTGGTTTTGAACTGGAAACATGAAAGGAATGACTCTAATTCAGATATGAGGACTGGATAAATGAGCTTGGTGAATGAAGTATTTAAGTCAACAATGTCACACCTGTCCAAAGGCATCCGCCCTGTCAATAATTCCAACATGACCACCCCAAAACTATAAACATCACTTCTCACTGTGTAGGCCGAAGGTTTTGTGCACTCTGGAGCATTATATCCTACCCCAAGGTTTTGGCTAGTACGCTGAAAAGAAAAGTTCACTTCTTAGTGAATTAAATAAGTATGCATTCCTTTGCTTAAGAAATATGTCTTCTGTGAAGCCCTGATCACCCTGCAAACATCCTGCAAGCATAACTACCAGATATAGTGCTGTGTTCCTCATTGATACTGCATGACCGCATAATATTAGATTTCTAGAAGTACAAATACGAGAGAGGATCTGCTGTTTCCAGTCTATGATCACTTGAGAAACTCTCCAAGTTTGAATAAACCCAACAATATTGATAGATGTAATCATAAGACACCAAGCTATTGACTCTACTCGTATTCAAGAAATGTCGACCAATCTAAGTGGAGATACCTGTCGTGCTTGTAAACTATCTTTATACCTCAACAGGTATGAGACTTTGGGTCATCAACATGCACTACATCATATTAGTGTACCAGACCCGGCTAAACAGATCAGATTCAAATCATGAGCCAATTTTTTTGTTTGCTTAGCAATACAAACCAACTTTAGGGATAATCGTTAGATTTTGTTACTTAGAATTTAAACCAAATATCCAAGCCATTGTTACGGTAAGAAAACCTAAAATATTTCAAGAAACACTAACCTGATGAAAGGTTGCCAAACCACAGTCAGAGAGATGGGGATTGAGTTCAGCATCAAACAAAATATTAGATGACTTAATGTTCTTATGAACAGACGATGGAGAACAGACCTCATGGAGGTACCTGAACACAGGAATGATGTTTGAAGCATTAATTGAAATAATTAGAAGTAGATATGTTAAAATGAAAAATTATTTTTGACTTTGAAATCAAGAACGTAAGTTAACAACTGCATAACCAACAGGAAATTGCTGTGATCAATCATCATATTCACTTCATAATGTGTGTGTGTGTGTGATGCAAGCCATTTGGACTTATACTGACAAAAAGGCTCATATTAAAAGAAAATAAATAAACTATATAATGATAATTATAAAGCAAGTTGGATGAATCCATATTATGGCACAATTAACCAAACCCATATTTAGATCAATTTGGCAAGCATATAATACCGTGTTGGTAAAATATTTAGGAATTGAAACTAAAGAATATCATGCTGTTAAAGTATGTAAGTAGTTAAACTTAGGTAGATATGTTTTTTTAAGCCAATTAACCAGATATAATCCATTGTACCCTCAGAAGTTCCCGTGTTCACTCAGGTCAACTGAGGTTTCTTCTCAAACTTGTGACATTGGCTTCATTTTGGGGTTTGAAGTTTGAGTTGGGTCCTTACAGAGAGTTCGGTGCCCTTATAAACCTAAACCAGCTAGTGTAGATTCACACCAACGATTACATACTGGGATGAATCTAAATTCTAAGCAGAAGGCTAAATGCAATGAGGCTACCAACTAGTCATACTGTAATGTATTGTTGGTGACTGAAAAAGGAAAAAGAACTACATGGTGATTGGTATGAATCATCCAAGAAACAGAAATTTATCTAAAATAACCATCTGAGCAGTTGTGATTACATGAATTATACACATAGATACAGCAATTTCACAGGTACTAGTTGTTATATCTGCTCTTATTGACCGAAAAAATAGAAGTCATCCAAAAGGTAATATATTTGTTAACTCACTCAACAGCTCGGGCTGTGCCCAATGCGATTCTTATTCTTGTGTTCCAAGTTAGTGGCTTGCTGTAGTCATCTGACATGTGTAAGAACTCATGAAGTGAGCCATTCCTGAAATACTCATAAACTAACATGTTATGCCCCTGTTCTGAACAGTGACCGATAAGCTCAGCAATATTTGAATGGTGAAGCCTGGAGATGTTTGACACAATTTGAACAAATTCTTCCACTCGTCCTCCTTGGAAAAGTGAGGAGTCAATCTTTTTCACAGCTAAAACCTGAAAAACGTGTAAATTCAAGTACTTAAAAAGTATGAGTATGAAACTCACCTATTCCTCATTGCAATTTGAACTTAGATTTTCATTATTTAAATAATCAATCAAGAAAGTCAAGTATGAGCAATAACTAACAGGATCAAGCAAAACAATGCAGCAGTGAGTGCCAGGCACATTACAAATAGGTGGATGGTTTAAAGAAGATAATAACTAACTTGTTTGCATGAGATTGGAGAACTATAGAATATAACACAAGGGAAAAAAACATAAGTTTTCAAAATGGGATTTAAGTGAATAAATCCAAAATAAATATATGAAAGTAATCCAAAAGAATTATTTACATCCATTTTCATCAATTATAACAGTATTATGATGGTAATAATGAAGCAACTACAAGAAGTTGTTGGTGACACTATATTAGAAACATCAAACCAGACCACCTGAATAACGTTTAAGAAGTTGAATGTTAAAATGAAAAATTTAAAGTTAGTGACACGGAGGCATTTTTCCTGATAATTCATTACAGATTTAAGTGATGTTAAGTTAACCAGACCATCTGACAGGTAAATAATCATAAGGAACTTGAGATCTAAAGAGTTTTATGCAAAAGGAACTGCTGTAGAGAGCTCTTGATGAATCCAAGAAAAAGAAGAAAAAAATAGTAATTGAGAGTGTGAAGATTGAATCATTAATCTGAAAGTCCGTATGATCAACTTGATGGCATTTCTCTGCCCTTGCAAATCTAAATTCAGACACAAACATGTTGATGACTGTTGCAGACTGTCTACACCCATGGGAACTTTGGCACTTTGTTTTTTACAAATTTAGGGTCATGCCAGTTAGGAGCATCCCACTTTCTTTGGCACTTTCTTCTTTTCCTTTTTTTAATGAGTCAACCAATGAAATTTGACAGAAAAAATATTAGACAAGCATATTATCATTAAGATGCTAATCGAGTCAATTAAAAGTCCCAAAGACTTAGGCCTCGTTTGGTTACGTAGTTTAGATGATATGAGATGAGATGTTTTGTTGAAAGTTGAATAAAATATTGTTATAATATAATGTTTTAATATTATTTTTGTTTTGAGATTGGAAAAAGTTGAATTGTTTATTATATTTTGTGTGGGAGTTTTGAAAAGTTGTAATGATTATATTAGATGAGATGAGATAATTTGGTTTTATGTAACGAAACCAGCCCTTAGTCTACCATGGGGTAAGTTTCCTATAAGTATTTTATAAGGTCACTGCTAGCCTGGACACACAATATTTCGTGGTCTCAAATGTGTTAATATTGGATTCTAGAAGTATTGACTCTTTCATGAATATACAGGGTAAAAGAGCACAGCATTGGAATCCCATGAGTGGTCTCCCATGGTTAAACAAATCTGAACAGTCAGAACCACCATAACCATTTGTCTCCATCATAGAAGATGATATAAACATCTCTGTCTAGAATGCCCTTCAAAAACTTGATGCAAATAAACAATTTTTTCTGTCTCTGAGTTATATATCCTCATTTAATTTTGATTATTAAATAAATGAAACTTCAATGCATTCTTAAATTATTTCCATTCTTTCAGTTATCCCTTTTCCCTTTCCTCATCTACTAACAACACAACAGATTCTTTCAATGTATGAACCCTGACCAGTGCACAACAAGCTGACCAAAAAGCCCTTTCACCTCATTCTTTTTCTTTCATGCCCCTTGAAAACAATAAGGCCTCGTTCTTTCTAGTTAAAAGAAAAAATAGGGGTAGACTGTCCATTTAAAATGGCAAAGGCCTCCGCTAAGTGAGAAGAATGTCAACGATGTATATATGGCAGTCATGTATATATATGGCAGTCAATGTATATATGTATAGGAGATCATTTTGTTAGGCACTAGGCTGCTGTACAGTTTCCTTACTTAGATCATTACCTTATTTACTGATTATTTGTAGGCTGTAATTAAGGGATTTCTTGGCTATTTAATGAGAAGGAAACCCTCCATTGAGGGGCATTGAAACCGTTTTGACTCAGAGCCCTCAATCTAAAGTCAGTCCTTCATATTTCTGGGTGATTTGGGCTATTGATTTTTTTTTTGGCTGGGTTTCTCTTGTGAGACTCATTCTTGGTTTAGGGGACTAATCTAGTCGGTCCTCTCTATTCTAGTTTCTGAGGTGCTTTCCCTTTGTCTGCGTTTTTGGTGCTGTCGGAAGTTTTTGTCTTGGTGGTCGGCATTTTCTGGTGCTGTAAGAAGTTTCTGTTCTTGGTGGTCAGCGTTTTCTGGTACTCTTGGGCTATCGGCGCCTCTTAGTGTTGGTATTTTTGGTGATTGGAGTTTTCTGTGGTAGTCATGTCAGGCGAAAACTCAATTGTTCGCTTTAATGGAAAGAATTATGCAAGCTGGGAGTTTCAGTTCAGGATGTTTGTGAAAGGGAATGAACTATGGGGTCATTTGGATGGGTCTTCTACGGCTCCCACTGATCCCAAAGAACTTAGTTCATGGGCCAGCAAGGATGCCAAGATTGTTTCCTGGCTATTAAGTTTTGTTGAACCACATATGATCAACAATCTTTGTTTGTTCACTACTGCTAAGGAGATGTGGGATTATTTCAGGCGAGTTTATTATCAAGACAACGCTGCCCAGAAGTTTCAAGTAGAGTTAAAAATTGCCAACTACAGACAAGGTAATCTTTCTATTGAACAATTCTATGCTGGATTCCTTAATCTGTGGAGTGAATATTCTGGGATAGTTTATTCTAAAGTTCCCAAGGAAGCCTTAGAAGCGCTGCAAGTTGTCCATGCTGGGAGTCAAAGAGACCAATTTCTGATGAAGCTAAGACCAGAATTTGAGACTGCGCAGGCTGGTTTGATAAACCGTAATCCTATTGCTTCCTTGGATGTGTGCTTGGGGGAATTATTATGAGAAGAGCAGCATCTTGCCACTCAAATAGGCCTAACTCAAAACACTGTGACTACTGAGATGGTTAATGTGGCATATGCTGCTCAAGAGAGAGGAAGATCCAAGACACAGATACAGTGCTATAGTTGCAAGGAGTTTCGGCATATTGCAAAGCATTGCAGCAAGAAATTCTGCAATTACTGCAAAAAGGAAGGGCATATCATTAAAGACTGTCGTGTGCGAACTTAGAATAGACAAGGTCAAGCGTTTCACACTGCTCTCCTGTCCAATTTAGCTTTTGTACCCTTTGTTCCTACTCCAGGGCAGCAACCTACAATTGGTTCTTCATCTACCCTTGCACCTGAGATGGTCCAATAGATGATTGTCTCCGCTTTCTCAGCCTTTGGCCTTCAAGGTAAGGGAAATCTACTCACCTCTCCTTGGTTGGTTGACATTGCGGCTTCCAATCATATGACTAGCAATACAGATGCTTTACATGATGTTTGTTAAGTATAAGGGTGACCAGCATATTCAAATAGCCAATGGTAGTACTCTTCCTATCACTGCATTTGGAAATCTGGGATCTTCTTTCAACAATGTATTTGTGTCACCCGAATTATCTACGAATTTAATTTCTATTGGACAACTGGTAGGTAATAATTGTGAAATTCACTTTACTCGTAATAGTTGTTGTGTGCAGGATCAAGCGTCAGGGAAAGTGATCACAAAAGGGCCTAAAGTGGGACATTTATTTCCTATACAGTTTTCCATTCCTAGTTTTGATTCTTTTTCTTGTATTGTTGTTGCTAATGATAGTAATATTTGGCATAAGAAATTGGGACATCCCAATTTTATTGTTTTGACTCATCTTATGAAACATGGTTATTTGGGGAATAAAGATTCATTTTCTAAAATGTCTTCTGATTGTAGTTCTTGTAAACTTGGTAAGAGCAAATCTTTACCTTTTCCTTTACATGGCATCGGGCTTCCACATGTTTTGAGATTATTCATACTGATGTATGGGGTGCGAGTCCCGTACTTTCTCATGCTCAGCACAAGTATTTTGTGACCTTCATTGACGACTATAGTCATTTCACTTGGATATATTTCCTTCAATCTAAAGTTGATGTGTTCTCCACTCTTCAGGCTTTTGTTCCTTTTGTTGAGATCCAATTTTCTGCTTGTATTAAGATACTACGCTCAAACTCGGGGGAATATATGTCCAATGAGTTTCAAAATTATCTCAAAACCAAGGGTATTCTCTCCCAACGATCTTGTCCTTACACTCCCCAACAGAATGGGGTTGTTGAGTGTAAGAATCGTCATCTTTTGGATGTTGTTCGTACTTTGTTGATTGAATCTTCTGTGCCTCCTAGGTTTTGGGTAGAAGCCTTATCTACAGCTATTTATTTGATTAATCGTCTACCCTCTCAAAGTTTACAATTTGACTCTCCATATTCTCGTTTGTTTGGTGTTACTCCTAAGTATAATTCTCTTCATATGTTTGGCTGTATCTATTTTGTTCACTTGCCATCCACTGAATGTCACAAGCTTACTGCTCAGGCTGCTCGGTGTGCCTTTCTCGGGTATAGTAACGCATATAAAGGGTTTGTGTTATGATGCAGATGCTAACAAGCTCCGTGTCTCTCGAAATGTGGTTTTCTTTTGAAAACCAATATTTCTTCCAGTCTTGTGTTCTTAATGATTCTGCTTCTGTTCAACTTCCTATTTTTGATGATAAGTCTTGTCCTCTTGAACGCTTTAAGCCAGGGATTGTGTACCAAAGACGTCACCCACAGTCTCCACTGCCCCTTCCTAACACTGAACCGACGTCTGATCCCATTCCACCTGAACCTCAACGGTCCTCTCAAATTTCACGTCCCCCGGATAGGAATGGGTTCTCACATACTGCTCATCAGGCTACTCTTGATACTACCTCTATGCCCAAATCTTACTTTCAGGCTTCTATTAAAGCTTGTTGGTGGCAAGCTATGCAAGAGGAACTTCAGGCTCTTCAGAACAACCACACTTGGGACATCGTCCCATGTCCTGATGGGGTAAAACTCATTGGATACAAATGAGTATTTGCCATCAAACTATGGCCTGATGGCACTATAGAGAGGTATAAAGCTCGTTTGGTGGCTCTTAGGAATTGTCAGGAGTATGGCATTGATTATGAGGAGACCTTTGCACCCGTGGCCAAGATGACTATTGTACAAACTATTATGGCTATTGCTGCTTCTAAAGGATGGTCTATTCGGCAGATGGACGTGAAGAATGCATTCTTACATGGGGATTTGAAGGAAGAAATATATATGACTCATCCTCCTGGTATGTTCACTCACTCCTCCACTGAGGCTTGTCGGTTGAAGCGGTCTCTGTATGGATTAAAGCAGGCACCACGTGCATGGTTTGAGAAGTTTCATACCACTCTTCTTGATTTTCATTTTACTCAGAGTCAGTTTGGTTCTTCTCTCTTTCTTAAGAGGACTACCACTAGACTTGTTGCACTTTTAGTATATGTGGATGATATTGTTATCACAAGGTTTGATCCTCAGTTGATTGAGCAACTACAACAGCATCTCAAGACTACCTTTCATATGAAAGATCTTGGCCCACTTCAGTATTTTCTTGGTCTCGAGGTGCATTCTTGTCCCAATGGTATGCTTTTGCATTAGCACAAGCATACCCAAAAGATTCTCACCTTGGCTAGTCTTCAGTCTGGGAACTCAGTACTTACACCTCTGGAAGTCATTTGAAGCTTTGTCAGGAGGAGGGTGAACTATTATCTGATCCATCCTTGTATCGGCAGCTAGTAGGGAGTTTGAATTATTTGACAATTTCCTGACCAAACATTTCATTTGATGTACAGCAGGTCAGTCAGTTTATGCAGGCTCCTCGTCACTCTCATTTAACAGTAGTATGACGGATTCTTCAATATATCAAGGGTACATCTGGTAGAGGGTTATTATTTTCTACAAGGAACTCCTTACAATTAATGGGTTATAGTGAGGCTGATTGGGCCGGTTGTGTGGATACTCAGCATTCAGTTACTAGTTGGTGCATGTTCCTTGATGATGCTCTTATTTCTTGGAAGAATAAGAAGTAGGATCGAGTCTTGAAGTCCTCTACCGAATCTAAGTATCGTGCTATGTCATCAGCATGCTCGGAGCTTGTGTGGCTTTGGGGTTTGTTGGGTGAACTTGGTATCCCGCAGCTTACTCCTACTCCTCTTCATGCGGATAACACAAGTGATATTCAGATTGCTGCCAATCCAGTATTTCATGAGCGCACCAAGCACATTGAAGTAGATTGTCATTCCATTCGTGAAACACTTGATCAACGTGTGATTACACTTCCTCACATTTCCACCGAATACCAAACTGTTGATGTCTTTACCAAGGCCCTGTCTCGCCACCGCCATCAATACATGATTGACAAATTGATGCTTCTTGATCGACCAACATCAATTTGAGGGGGGATGTCAACGATGTATATATGGCAGTCAATGTATATATGTATAGGAGATCATTTTGTTAGGCACTAAGCTGCTGTACAGTTTCCTTACTTAGATCATTACCTTATTTACTGATTATTTGTAGGCTGTAATTAAGGGATTTCTTGGCTATTTAATGAGAAGGAAACCCTCCATTGAGGCGCATTGAAACCATTTTGACAAAGAATGCATGTTAGGTAACTAATTAAGGCAGCTGGTTAAGGAAAGCTCAAGTTATAAAATCACTTAGGTGTTAACTAATTATTTAAGTAGTAATGAGGTGTCAATATCAAGTTGCATCAGCTGTAAATGTAGACTACGATACCATCTTTTAACTATAATTCCCAGGTATCTATAGCACCATATACTTTGTTGCTATGGTAATTCCCATGAGAGAAAATCCTGAGAAGTGGGCACTTGATGTAGAAGATATGAAAGATCACTTTTAAAGGGCCTCTTTGCCTTCTTGAGCGAGCCTCTGGGGTCTCTAGAAAAACCCACGATTTGGTAAAGGGAGAAGAATATTACGGAAGCAATAAGTGGAGATCAGAAACCCAGATGAAGGTGGGTGGGGTGGCAGCAGGGATCTCTTTTGGTATATTATTTGCTCATGGTCAATGCCAAGAAAAGTGTATAAGTTGGAAAGCCATGAATGAAAAAGTAGAAATGTAATAACCAGGCAGAAAATACCTTCCCATCAGCATATTTAGCCCGATAAACACGCCCAATAGACCCCTCACCAAGAAGCCGGCCTGTCGCAAAATTACCAGTAGCGAGCTGTAAATCTGCCAAAGAGTAAGAGATAGCTCGAACAGAGGTGCTTCGTCTTGCATTTAGACGGTTTGCAAACTCATTGTCATCATAAGATTGCTTAAAATCTGAAGGTGCATGCTTAAGACAGCTTGATGAAGAATTCTGCAAGGACTTTATATCGATTGAAGCAGATGAATCCAATGATCTGCTATTATCTATACAGTCGGAGTGGTGAAGTCCGCATTTCCCAAAGCCATTATGAGAAGGGGAAAAAAACAAAGACAGAAACCATCTTTAAAAAAATGAGTCAACACTTACAGAAAGGTAAGACATCAAATGGCCACAAAAGCCATAGTTTTAACCAAATAACCAAAGATCAGAAACTAATCTCTCCATGGCTCTAGAGCAGAGGCCAAAACACAACATCAGGTAGAGAGGAAATATGCAAGCCTCAAATACATATATTTCTATTCAAAACTCCATTTGCAATTTGCAAAAGTGGGTTCATTCATTTATTATCACTCAATTACAAGTTATCTCTAGGATGATTAGCATAAAACCTAAGCGGGTAATATTACTTACTTTCTGTACCAAGGAAGGTTGAATGCAGGGTACTCCTATCTTCTATCATCTTTTGTACAAAGATATTACTTAGCTTGCACCTTTTGTGCTTTTTAATAAGTTTTTATTATGTAAATTTTTTTTTTTTTTATGAAAACTCTATATAAGCGGGAAAAAAAAGGTCAGGACCCACTACATCATTAAGGCAACTATAGTGAAAATACCTAAAAGAACAAAAATGCAGGATAAAGAAAACCACCTTTGAAGTCTTTGCATATTCCTGTATGCAAGTCCTGAGATAATTCCCGAGATGCAAGGGGGGTAAAGGATCTACGCTGGCTAATCCTCTCTTCATCAAGGAAATGAGAAGGAGGAGGGGACTTTCTTCTTGAAAATAGAGCAATTAGAATCCCGATTACTACCAGTACGCCCAAAGCTATTCCAGCTATTGCCACTCCACTCTTGACAGATTTCCCATCATTATTTTTAGTTGAGTGTTGATTAGCATGATGCTTTGCACCAGGAGGAGGAGGAGGAGCAGGCCCAGATGACCAGGAATTGCCTCCAGTTCTTTATTATAGATAATCGCAAAGTCAAAAAGAAAATTTTAATTGTTGCATCCCTAAATAAAAATAATTTGAACAGAATACTCACTCTGAGTCTATATCCTCGAGTTCCTCAGGAATCCAGCCAGTAAACTGGTTGTTTTCGACATTCCTGCCAACATCATGATAAACTAAGCATGTCAATTTCACTAACTTCAGCAGTATTTATGAAACTTTAAAAACAACTAGTTTGGATCATATTTGACCAATTGGAAGATGCACATATGGAAGTGGTAAGCACTGTATTAAATTAAAAAAGAAAACTGCACATCATTCATCTCGTTGTAGAATTCTCCAATGAGTATTAACCCTTTGTCAAATATATCATGGGCAAATCGGTGCAATACTGAAGATGTATAAAGACCATTGCAGATATAATTTCTTTTAAATCACTAGGCTAACAAGGCATTCTTCAATAACACAAATCCATGTTTGACAAGAAGCTTCATATTTCATTAATTAAGTTTGTGCATTCATAACACTAAACTGGGAGCTAATTTGTAGAAAGAGAAACAAAAATAAAATTAGCCAAACAGAGCAAGCCTATGATATCATATGATTGTAGGGAGCAAAGGAATCAGAAGAACTAATAAATTGGGTCCTCTTTGGCCAGTCAGCCAGGTAGCTAAAGAAGGTACATAAAAAAATTTAAGCAATAGGCAGGCATAATTCATGGCTGCCAAACAAATAGAAGGTCCAAAAACAACAATTTCAAACTCCTCATGTGAGACATATCTTAACTCCGAATATTTCCTCTCTCCTACTTCGAAGAACAAAAGGTACTTTTTATGATTTCAGTGTGGAAACAAAACCAAAAATATAAAATATCTTAAAAAGATGAACCAGAATATATTCTTGGAACTATAGAGTAAAATAAAAGGATAAACTAAAACTAAGAGGCAAAATGTCTAATAATTGAAAAAACTGAGTATTAATTCTAGTACAAATTTTCATGGAAACCTTACATTGCAGAGTAATAAAAATGAACTGGAGGTCCACTTACAAATCCTTGAGGGGAAGATCGGCTAAGACATTAATTGGACCACTGAATTGATTATTTTCCAAATTCCTGCATAAAGGTATAAGAAAGTTAGCGGCAAGAAACTCCAAAAATCTAAACTTAAAATGATTGCTCCTTACAATTTTTTGAGGCTTGAGAGAGATTGGAAACTTTGAGGCAAATTTCCTGACAGTGAGTTGTAGGAAAGATCCCTGTAAGGCAGTTCACAATACTAGCTAATTACATTTTCATGTCGGGCACTTTGCCGTAACTAAATCTACAAAGGAATGAATGGTGAGTAGATGAATGATTGCGAGTGAGACTGGCAAAGGAGACAATCATGAAGAACCGAGTATTCTTTGCTACTAGAGTATTACAAAGGTTGTAAGTGACAAGATCATAAATGCAACTTCAGAACAAGATGTAGCCAGATCAATTTCCAGCATAATACATGATGGCCAAATCCATTCAAACACAGAAAATCTTTTTGTTTATAAGTATTCAAACACAGAAAATCTAATGATGTCCTAGGCCATAGAAATAGAAGGCCAATCTGATGAGTTCAGCAATGGTTGCACCTCCCAATCCTGCAGTCTTTCTCTATGAGGGTAAACTTCCATCTTTCTTGCAATACATAGATCTATGTAGATAAGTTTAGAGGAGTATTTCTCCATGCCATGAAACCCCCAAAATTATTCTCCATTTTCCATTTCTATCTTGATCACATTACTTGGGAAAAAAACTCATAATGCCACCTTAAAAATTCCTTCCAAGTACCACAATCATAATACCCAGACATATGAAAAAAATACTAAGCAATACTATCAAACCATAAAGCTGCTTGGTCTATCATAAGACTTCATTTTTAGCATCATTAAAACGATAATTACCACCTTCTCGATGTTACTCTCTGGCATTAGTTGGTCAATCCCACCATTTTTTGCATATGCTATATAGACAAAGATGTTTAAATTCATTACTGCTCTGTCCATTTTGCTGATAGATTTGCGACGGACCCCCATAAAAATTTTCATTCTGATGTCATCTTATACTTATTCCGATGCCGACTACAGTAGCGATATTTACCACTGGCTTTGGTATTTCATGTACTTTATCAATGCAAGAAATTGATTATCAAGAAAATTTCTTCTTTAGTTTTTTCCTATTAATTGGAATCACAAAATTATTTATTTAAACAAAATAGTTATACAATCCTAGAAAATATTGCATTTAATTCAAAGTTTTCCAAATAGTGCCCAATTATATCATACTTCTTTTATGAAAGAAAATAATTTCGTAGCTAATGAAGGAATTTGAGATGGTAATAGAAAGAACAGGCATTTGAAAAAGTAAAATAAGATTTTGGAACGCATGAAATAGAGAGACTTAAGGGCAGAAAGCTTTCGTAAAAGCCAGAAGGCAGCTTAGTTCTTATTAAATACAAGACCGTGAATCCATAAACAAGTGAAAGCAATACACATCCATTTAAAAACAAACAAAAGGGGGGGGGGGGGGGTGGAGGTGAGGCAAATTGTGCCATGTTAGCAACACTTACAGCTCTTTCAGCTTTGAAAGTTTTCCAAACATATCACTCAACTGGTTATTCAGCTGATTATGACCAAGATTTCTGCATGCACCAAGAAAGAAATGAGAAACAGCTCTACAAAAGAAAATTAATTCAAAACAGGAATGAAGTTTGTTTACAGGTATTCAAGATCAGTCATCTGAGAAATCGAATATGGTACACCACCACTGAAGCCATTATGAGAAAGATCTCTGCACATTAAGCGCACAAGATCAGTATGATGGGTATTTAAGGTCAATAAAGAGAGACCTGGACTAGCTGAATATCAAAGTAACAACAATAAATTTCTCATAAGAAAGAATGTGTTTAAAGACTACTGTCTTTTTGGAGGATGGATCATAAAATATAGAAAAACCTAAATAGTTTATCTAACCAATGCATGAACATCATATTTGACACCAAAATCCATCCCTATTTTCATCACACAAGCCACAACAATTACCAATCAAAGGACATGAATAGAGATGCAGATGATGTACAGCTATACCAACAGAAGTGCTGTTGAAAATCAATCTAATGCAGTCAATGAAGTTAGATAAGCTATTCCCCAATCTTGTGAAGGACAGTGAGAAACAAGATCAAAATATCCAAAAAGAAGGAAGAGAATAAAGAACAATACTATGAACCTATATAAACAGTATAGAGCTTCAAATGATTGCTGAAGTCGACCATAAAATCATGTTTGCAGGGCATAAGAGTGCCAAACAGGTGAAGCTATGAATAAACAAAACATTTATGGCTTGAATATATTTTCTCTTGATGATAATCTAGGATTACATAGAATTTTGTCTGCTGACTTACATGTGAGCTACGTTAGGAGGGAGCTGATATGGTATCTCACCCTTGAGGTTGTTGTCACTTAAATCGCTGTACTAGACAAACATACGAATGATCTTCATGTGAATTTCTTTATATAAAAAATAAGTGTAACCCAAAAGATGCCTTTTTTTTTTAAAAAAAAAAAAGCTGGGCCTCACAACTGAGTGACGGATGTCAAGCTTGATAGCTGATAGCCCATTGATCCGGTGAGTCCAAGGCCAGATAAGTTTCTGCAAAGTTTTCCCGAGAAAGAATGTTCAATTCAAAGATTTCAGCACATTCTGTAGAATATATTAACAGAAGTTTTCTACCATAGGTGGATTAAGATAGATGCAGATATTAGAAACGGCCAAATACATTTCAGTTACAGATGAGCCTGAACATTTGATCCCTTCCCAGGAGTCACCACAAGGGTCACCCCCGCTCGATTTCCAGCCACTCAGTTCTGAAGGAGAATTTAAGCTGCTATACATCACATTGAGGGCAGAGACTGCAAACATACAGCCAGCAAAAAGATCAGGATCTTAAATTTTAAATATGTATAACCGATATTTCATTTCTTTTTGGTTAACAACATAATCAGTCTCATGGTTTTACATCGTAATCTTTTTGTTCCTTGGGTTTTCAATTTTATCATTTTGATCCTTGGATTTATTATTTTTTCAATTGAGAGCATTCGTCAAATTTACGTTAGAAAATATAACGCAAATTTGATATGCCAAGAAAATAATAAAAAATGTAAAATAACATTAAAAAATCTATAAAAATATTTTTTTTTCTTTCTTATATTTTTTTAATATTTTTATTTTTCATGCATAGCATGCTACATGTCCACATGTGGCATGCCCCTATCAGATTTTTATTAAATTTTCTAATGAAAATCTAATGGAGGGTCTCAATTAAAAATCCGATGACAAAGATGATAAAATTAAAAATTTGAAGAGCAACAATATAACAGTGTAAAATCTAGGGACTGACTATGTACTTTATCCTTCCTTTTGGAGAGAAGAAACTTGCTCTCAATACTCATCAATACAAATTAAAAATGAAACTCCTTCCACAGCTCCCAGAATTTACAGGATATAGAAGACAGAATCTAAGAGACAAAGCAGCAGATACATTAATGAAATGCTCTAGGTATGTACAAGAGACGCATGCTTTGCATTGCACTTATTAACTTAGAAAGCATGTGCTCCCCAATGGTATTTAATCAAAAAATACACAACAATCTGCAGATGGTTTGACGTTAAAAAACTTGAAATAAAAATTTGCTTCTACAACCAAAAGACTGTAAAGAGAACAAAGGCTTAGGGTGTGTTTGGTTGTTAAAATCAACTCTACTCATCTCAAACCAATTATTGATGTGACTTTCTACCTCTTCAACTTTCCATACAAAAGTTAACCCATCTCAACCTCTTTCATATATTCGAACACATATCTTAACCTATTTACATTTAAATACATCTCAATAAGACCCACAAAACACTAGTATTCATATATCAACTCAAATCATCTAAGATCACCTCAACATCCAAATGCAAGTCTTAGTTTTCAAATATAAAAGAAAGAAATTGAAATCCAGCAATATGGTAAAAATTATTGGCAATTATGTTAAAGAACTTTAGTTTTCACTGTAAAAGTCTTGAAATCAGCACAATATATTCTAAGAAAGCATTAGATAGGTATTCAAGCATGCATTACTTGCGTATAAAAAACTTGTCCATAAACTAGTATTAGGTTCAGAAATCCAACAATTACTTGTTCTCTATTCTTAATATTATGAAAAATGTGAAAGATTTTCCATACTTTATGAAAGAAATCATAAATAGTTTTATTCTTGTATTAGAAGATGTGAATATATACATATATATATATATATATATATATGTATGTATGTATGTATGTATGTATATATCATATATCGCATTGGTATGGGCCTTGAATTGTCTGTATGAGACATGAGACACTAAACCCCTCATAGGACTTATGTTGCGGGAAAATCGGTTAACAATTTCTCTCAGTAGAAAATTAAGCTATAACCGCCTACCCAAGATCATAAAGGATAACCATGTGGTAAAACAAAAGATATATGAATAAGATGGTTAAGAACCACTGAAGGTTCTATGAGTTTGATTGCCAAAGACAAGTATTAACGTTTCCTTTCATTTTGTTAGAAGTTTTTCCTATTTGAAGACATAAGGTTAGCCAATAATCTCGTAAGTGGAATGTAAATATATCCACCACGACAGAACGGAGAACAAACCCACACTTCAAATTGATACGCCCTTATATAAACTCGCTTCACTTTCCCTCTAGTGATCCACTTGAATACATAAAAGGGCGCATCAATTTTTTTTCCGCATTTGGAATCACCACAGAGATTAGAAGTAAATGAAGCCCAGATAACATCTCAAACATATACCCAAACTGAAATGTCAAAAAAAGAAAGAAAAAAATAGGGATCTACAGAACTTACCATCCGGGGATTTTGTCTTGGAATGAACCGGAGAGGTCAGGACCCCAAAGAAAACAAACCACAAACTAACAACGTTTTTCTGGTGCATCTTTCCCACACAAAAAGGGATCAGATACCCAGAAAGAGAAAACATGAAATATGTTTTCTTTCAACTTAAATAATTGAGTGAAGAACCCCAGAAGATTTAAGGATGAAGATGACTAAAAATCATCGTTGAATAAACAGCTCCAATGATAATTTGTTAAAGGTAATTTGGTGGGTTTTTTGGGTTGGCTGTAGTGACTAAAATTAGGCGGAGGAGGAAGAAGAAGCAATACATTGACAGCTAAAAATGGTTGAGAATGAGGGAGTGCCATCGCAACAGTTAGAGCGGAAGGTGAGGAGAGATTGAGAGCCTCCCAACGTTTTCCGGACACTTTTTTCTCTCTCTTTCTAACACTGTATTTCCTTTTGTTTTATTTCCTCGCCCCCGCCCTGCTTGTTTCAAGTTTTCAACTCTTTTAACTGATTTTGTAAGGACGTGTTTGGCGGCCCCCTCAACTTTTTATTTTTGTTTATTTTCTTACAATTTTTTAAGGGATTAGCCATGGAAACCCATCCCCAACATCCTTCCTCATTCAGAGAGGGGATAAATGTCATTAGGCTGCAAGATATTGATTTGCCCTTTAAACAATGGGGTAATAATATCATTATTACTTTATTACTTTCTGTTTACTATCCAAATTTACGTGACTTTATTTTTTTTCTTCAACTCTGCCTCTACCCTTTCACGATGGAGAGGAGGTTCCGCCCAGTTCATAATAATGTTAGGATTTGAGATTATAGTTTTGAATTTCAAAAAGAAAATGAAATTGACAAAGTGATTTGTGGGTACGTTTGGATAGTGAGAAGTGTTGATAATGTTTGTAAATAATAGTAAAAAAGTAATGAAAAAATAATAATAAAATATTAAATAGTAGTAAAAAATAAGTTAAAAGTAATTAATAATAATAAAATAAGTAAAAAATAATAATAAAATAAAAAATAATAGTGAGCCAAACATAAAGAGGGGGTGGAGGGATTGACAAGCATGTTCCTAAAGTTAAAGAGATTTGAACCTCTGATAGTCAGACATAAAACTTATAACAGAAAGTGGAGCATAAATGCAAAAGACAACAAAAAATATAAAAAAAAAACAAATAAAACCACGTAAGCTTGGATAGTAAACAAGTAGTAATAAAGTGGTAAGAGTAAACAATACCAGTGTGTCCTTATAACTCTATCTAAAAAGGATAATAATTTTATAAAATTAAAATTCGTTTTTAATATTGGTATAACTAGTTTAATATTGGAATGGAATGGGATGATTCTTCATATGCTTCTATATCACTATATTAGGCCCTTTGATTTTGGAAATTTCAATGTTGGTTAGAAGATTCAAGAATTGTGAGATTTCTTAAGATTGGCTGATAGGGTAATGAAGCTGCTCACTTGCTAGCTCGGCATGCTAAGGTGGTGGAAGATACGGTTCAATGGTGGCACTAGGGGTGTAAACCGGTCGGTCCGGACCTGAGAAACCGACCAGACCGACCGGTACGGTCCGGATCGGACCGGACCGACCAAATGCATGGTCGGTTTCGATCCAATAAATAAGAATGTTTCGGTCTTCGGTCCGGTCCCGGGATGGAGATTTCTCGGATCGGACCAACTGAATAAAAAAAAATATATATTATATATATTATTTATATAATAATTATACAATTAACAATATAAAATTTTAAATATGTTATTAATACTTGTTAATATTTTATAAATTAACAATATTTTATATATATCTTAATCTAACCTATTACTATTAACAATATAAAATTTTAAATATGTTATTAACACTTGTTAATATTCTATGAATTAACTAATATATAATATCAATTAGTTAATTATATAGTAATTATATAAATTAATAATATAATTTTCATTTAATTTATTATTATTGACCATATAAAATATTTTTTTATTGAGTTTGTTACCTAATCCATATTAATAAGTCACTTAATTTAATTTAGTATTTTAAATAAATTTTTTTATTAATTGATTTTAAAAAAAAAAATACTGGACCGAATGGACCGGACCGGACCAGACCGAACCGATACGGTCCGGTCCGGCCCGGTCCCTATGGGGTGTTCGGTCCAGTCTGGTGATGGACCAAATATTTTCGGTCCATCACCAGACCGGACCGACCGGTTTACACCCCTAGGTGGCACCATTGTCATGATTTTATTCAGTCTCGAGTATTAATAGATGCAGCAATGTAACATGTAAGAATATCGTTACTCATATTTAGTTTTATATTCATGATTATTTTTAATATTATTTTTGTTTTGAAATTTAAAAAAATTGTATTATTTTTGTATCTTGTTTGGAGTTTAAAAAAGTTAAAATGATTTGGTAATTGATTAAATGAAAAAATTGAAGATTTAAAATTAAAAAGTAATTATATTTGAGTAATATTTGAAAATGAAATATATGAGATTTTAAAAAATACTTTGAAAACAATTGTGTTGCCTAAGCTCTAAATGAGAACTTGGAATAATTTCATTTTTGGACTTTCAAAATCTAAGCTCGTTTATCATTTCCCTCTACTTGCGACATGTATGAATGGGCTTTTGAAAATCATGTACTAAACTCAAGTAGAACTTCATAGTTAAGGACTTGTTTGGAAATAGATTCCATCTCATTTCTAAACATAATTCAAATATAAAATTTTTAAATTAATCATTATAATTTTTTTCAAACTAATCATTATAATTTTTCAAACTTTCAAACAAAAAATAAAAAATAATTTAATTTTTTCAAATTCTCAAATAAAAATAATATTATAAAGTTATATTTTAACAATATTTTAATTTTATAATATTTTGTATTCAACTTTTTTTTCTCTCATTTATGAAAAAAAAAAAAATACTAAGTTAAACTATTTTACTATTATTCACAAACTATCTTATTACAATATTATTATTATTTATAAAATTATCATCTCATTTCATTCTCTAAACTAGCCCTTAGTATAATTCACAAGGTGTCTGTAGATATTATTAAAAATATCATTTTGGAGAAAAAGAAAAAAGGAGAAAAAACATCTTCTGTACCAAAAAATAAATGACAACTAGGCATTATTGTTCTTATTAATATTGTGGAGCCAAACTATCAATAATGAAATTTGATATCACCTTTGATTTTGTATGACCAATTTCCGGTGCAAACTAGTGCCTTGTCAACAATATCAGGATTAAGTGAACTCTTAAATTGATCAATCACCCCTACATGCTAAGGCATCGTTTGGGTTATATAGATGAGATGAAAGTTGAATAAAAATATTAAAAAAATATTAAAATATAATATTTTAATATTATTTTAATTTTAAGATTTGAAAATATTAAATTATTTTTTTACGTTTTATATAAAAATTTAGAAAAATCATAATAATTATATAATTATTATATAAAAAAATTAAAAATTAAAAATTAAAAATTAAAAAATATTTATTAAGATGAAATAATTTGTGAAAATAAACTACGTTAAAGTTTAGTTTGATTTGGTAGACAAAACACAAACCAATCTAACTAAGAGCATTCTCATTGGATTAGCTAAAGTTAAAGTATATTTTTGATGAATGCAAGATGAATTTAACATTTAACTATTACATTCACATAAGTTTTTACATTGGAATAGCCATTTTTTCATTATATGACAATAAAATAATATAAGATGAATTTAACTTTGACTATTCACATCAAATCTCTAAATTGGATTATTCATTTATTCATTATATAGTAATGGGTAATTAATAATTTTGAAAATTTTTTAATTTTTTTAATTATGAAATTTATTTTATTTTATCATATTTTACTATTCATAATATTATATATTAATTAGTAATTGTATTCTAATTATATTTTTTCAATTGTCATTTAAAATGGAGAGAGAAATAATTGATATTAAAAGGAGAGAGAAAGAAATAATATAAAAGGGATTTGATGAATGAATAGTGTGTTCCAAATTTAGAAATTAGTTTAGATATTACTGTAGCTATATTCCAAATATTTGGAATATACCTAATTCAATGTGAGTAATTTACTGATCTAATAGTTAAATTCTCATTAGATTTAACTTTTAACTAATCCAATGAAAATGCTCTAAAGATGTTTAGAGAATGAAATGAGAAGAAAATTTGGTGAATAGTAATAAAATAATTTAAGTTAAGTATTTATTAAGTTTTAAAAAATAAGAGAATAAAATTAAATAAAAATTATTATAAAATTAAAATATTATTAAAATATAATATTTTAATATTAATTTTATTTTAAAATTTAAAAGAATTAAATTATTAGTATAGCGATTCCCCAGTTTGTACAGTTAAAGTAGTCGGTGTATTGAAACGCCCACTGGCCAGCCTGCCAGGTTTGTATTCAGAAGGCTTTCAATCATTTCAAATTTCCTATCATCTCATCAATTATAATTTTTATAAATTTTTACATAAATTATAATAAATAATTTAATTTTTACAATCTTAAAATAATAATAATATTATAATAATATTTTACTTAATTTTTAATTTTCATCTTACTTCACTATCCAAATCTCTAACACTCTCAATTTAGATATAAAAACATTTTAAACACATCTCATCTCATTTCATCATTATAATTTTTTCAAATTCTCATATAAAATATAATAAATAATTCAACTTTTTCAAATCTCATCTCATTTTGTTGAATAACATATTATTAGAATATTATATTTTAATATTATTATTATTTAAAAATTTAAAAAAATTTAATTGGAACTTAAATAAGTTAAATTATTTATTGTATTTTATGTGAGAATTTGATAAAGTTGTAATAATAAGGTGAGATAGTTGAGATTGTTTTTCAATCCAAATGGGGCCTGAGCCTGGATTGCGTTTGGGAAGTAAAGTATTCTGAGATATTCTGTGAATATTAGTGAAAAAATAATGACAAATATTAAATAGTAAAAAATATTAATAAAAAGTATGTGAAAAATAATAACAAAATAATAAATAATAGTGAGGTATACCTGATAACCCAAACTAAGCCTAGTGGGATTTAGATAGTGAGATGAGGAGATAGTTTTAGATAAAAGTTGAAAGGTGAATAAAATATTTTATTAATATTATTATTATTATTTTAAGATTTGAAAAAATTAAATTATTTATTATATTTTATGTAAAAATTTATAAAAATAATAATGAGATGAGACTTGAAAGCTTTAGATGATTAAATTATAGCGGCTTGGTTTATTTTTAAGATTAAAATCTAAAACATTGAAAATTTTAAGAGTATTGATATTAGATTGACTATTTTATTCTTTAAATTTTGATTAATATGTAACTTTTCACTTTTAACTAATCATTCAAAATTTAAAATTTATATTAGATTAGTCATCACACTCTCTATAATAATCAAATATTATTATTTTTTTATTTTTTAATTAATTCTATTTTCATAACCTCTTATAATTTTTTATAATCTTCAATAATTATATTTATTTTTATTTTTACAATTTAATAAATAAAATTTCATCACATGATATCAATATTATTAAAATAATTTCATGGATCTTAATTCCCATAAACATCATCGTAAAGAAGATTATGCTCACAAACAGATTGCAAGCAAATCCCATCGCCGGTTGCAAGCAAATCTCACAAACAGGAATTTCAAACAGGTCTAGAAACACTACACTGCACACTCCAACATTTACTTGGAACTACCCGAGACCATAATGTAACTTCAAGGAACTCAAAGAAACTCAGTACACGGCTACACGCTCCAAATAAATATAAATTCATTCGGAAAACTCAAAGACACTCAGCAACTTTCATCTGAAACAAACGAGGCAATCTCGATTCATTTTTTCATATTGCTCTTTTTTTTTTTTTTTTTTTTTTCTCGAACTCATTTCTTGACACTGTACATTGATGTAACCAGACCAGCTACAGTACAAGAACTCTGATTTCTAACCAACACAGGCCTCCTTTCCCTTCCCATGGAGAGTTTCCTTCTTCTCGGTAACCATACGGCTCTTTTTCCAGAGGGTGCTGAGCAATTTTGTTTTTTTGCCCCGCGCGAATCTCTGTCTTTTCCCGTTCGAGATATACGGCAGTGCAGTGGGCAAGAGATTCCTCTGGCCTCTGCGATTTTTCTTGGGGAAATCTTGCTTTTCAAGATTTTCATTATCAAAAACACTCGCACTCGGTTTGTCTGGTGGTGTAGTACAAAATCGTCTATAAATTGAAAATGACGAAACTAAGGTCACCTACCACTACCAGTGTCTGCAATTTCCGCCCCTAACTCGACGCATAAACGCCATTTTCCTTTGTGGTAGCTTCGAAAAGAACACGCGGTCCTTCAAGGTAACCATGCTTGCAGAGTCCTCCATAACTATTATCATTTCCTGGGTTAATTTCTATTTTTCGAAATTTATCACTTCAATAAAGTTTCATCTTGTTTTCATATCTGTTTTATATATCCTCTGTTTATCGTACGTAATTGAGCCGTGCAATATGGTTAATTTTCATGCCGTAATAAATTTTCATCTTGTTTTCATATCTGTTTTATATATCCTCTGAATTTTTGACACTGTACATTGATGCCAAAGAAGATTGAAAGTGTATGTCTTTTCACCTGTATGTATGCCAGATATTTTGCCCATTTTTACACAGTTAGCGCTCTTGATGATTATGTATGCTTTTCCGAATTTTTGATAGACTAAGTTGGTTTATTTATTTGATATAATGTTATAGTTCGTGCGGCTTGCGGCTTCATTATTTGTTTCCAAGTTAGTCTCTGTTTTATCTTTATGTTTGGGTGACAAATGGATTTGCTTTATTAAATATGCTCATACTCGTTGAAGCTAATAAGGGTCTTTGTAGATTTGGAAACGATTCCCTTTTGCCTTTCGTAGCATTCGGAATTAGCGTATTCCATTTGCTCTAGCCTTTTGGTCAATTCTCTCCATTATCCGTCGTCCTTTTGATACAGATGGGATTACAGTGTAACACTTGAATCTTTGAACTTATTTTGTTCTCTTTACAGATGGGATTACAGTGTAACACTGTCTTTTCTTTTGTTTAAATTTGATTTTATTATTAATTATTATCTGTTTGATAAGCCTGCCATCCATACGTGTTTGTAAAGGTTCTATAACTAGTTTCTTCCGGGAATATTTGCAGCACAGCGCAGTCTCATTATGACTTGACTCCACCTTACTGACTAGCTGATAATATTCTCTGTAATGTATCTTTCAAGTTATGAACTGTAGCACTTTCACCATATTACCATTATTTTAATCTACATAATTTACTGTTTTAGGTCCAAGGCGCGAAGTTTTTTCAAGCATTATACCTTCATAATTGACAGTGGCCTTTCATTATTACCTTCACAGTTATTTTCCCCCCATTTTTTCCACCCTATCATATCTATATTCTGTTAGAAGATCCACTCACTGTCTCTGGTTAAAAACAAATGTGTCAATATTTGGTCAAAATTGTCCATAATTCATATGCTGGTGCTAAATGAATCTTTCATGGAGCAACAATCTGACTGGTTGACTATTGAAAAGGTCACAAGTGACCATGGATACTTCTTCCAAAATTATATCACATTCTGATCTCTATTTGCATTTTCTTTTCAGTTTGGGAAAAAATATTTTGTTCTTTGATCAGTCAGATTGGGCAAAATCTTGTTTATATTCTGGTTTATGGTTTAAAATTGCTCTAAAGACAAAGTAAAAGTCTCCTACAAGTGTCATCACTTTTGACACTCATATACATACACAGACTTGTTAAAGCTGCTCTGTAATTAAAACACTTCAATACAAAATTTGTTACAAGCCTATAACAGCTTACTGCTCAGCCACCCATTCACATCCCAAGTACCAAGTAGTTTAATCTTCACATGATGAGTTAGTTTAAAACCAACGCATATGTACAGTGCTTATGGCGGGTGCAATCACAACCTGTATTGTTGATGTGCTTGATGAACTAAAGATCTTCACTATTAATTGTTGAGCTGTGTTTCCGTTTTAAGTGATTATCTTTTATGCAATTTAATCTTATCCCCTTTAAGTGCATCCACACCAATCTCTTGAAAGTCCTTTTGTTGATGGATTTTTCAAATTTAGTAATCAGTGATAATTACTTCATAAAAATTCACTATTAAAGTTAATGGAAGCATGGAAAAAGATGGGCAACAAAGATCTACACAAATCTGGAAAAACAGACAAGTTTGCATTAATGGTTATAGTTGATGCTTTGTTTTTGAGCAAAAATGGTAGCTTGCATGATACTTTAGCTATACTAGGCAATAATCTATATGCTTCTTTTGGAGATTAATCAATTAATGCAAACTACATGATTATCAACTGAAAAACGTAGCAAAAAAGATCTTCACAAATATGTGTTTGCAGCAAAGAATTGCCCAGTATAAACCTTTTCTAAAATGTGTTATATTGTGCAATAATTTGTGAGGTGCTCTTACCTGTGTTGCTAGTTGGTGTGTTCTGAAACGTTTGTCCTTTTTTGTCTTTATAGCTTTACCGCCTACGCTCCTCCTGCCTAACTCACCCTCACCAGGTATGGCCCAGTTTTGTTGCGGTTTAAATTTTCATTTCCTCATCTATTCTAATGCATGCAATTATATTAGTTGCTGTGGAATTCTTGATATAATAAGAGCGTATTTGATCCAACTTGCAATATCTTGTTCTTTGTATTTACTATGTATATTTTTTACTTATATTACACACAATATCTTGCATATATGTATTATGTGCGTTCTTAGCTAATTCACATGGATGATCTGGAAAATACACACACTGATTGTGACCTTTGGGCGGATGGGATGGAGAACATTTTCATTGAGATGTTGTATGGGGACACCCTTAGTGGAGCACTAAGGGCAGGGAATATCACATCTAGGGACCATACAACGTATGCTCAACGGCTTACATCAGTGGGTATAAGGGTATATGATAGCAACCAAGTGAAGGGCAAACTACAAAGGTTGAAGTCGAGGCACCGCCTTTTCACCGACCTTATGAGGCAAACAGGTATGGCTTGGGGCCCCGACAACAAAATGGTGATAGCCAATGACGAACACTGGGCAAATGCCCATGGGGTATGGATATGTCCCTTGTCATCCTCCTCTCCAACATCAGTTGCTATATGAAATGTTTTATTTTATGTCTTGTTTGTTAGATTCCATAATACTGTCATTCTGTTTGTGTTAGGCAAAATCACAATGGAAGATGGTCTGGACCTTGGGCTGCCCAATGTACGAGAAGCTCTACACCATTTTTGGGGCATCAGTTGCTACTGATACACTCTACCCCACGTCAACACAACCACCCCTAGATAGTGACGACGAGTGTGCACTTGATGCGGAGATGCGACACTGGGGCCCCGCACTGGGCAATCGACATGGATTGCCCATTGACTTTGCTGACATGGATTTCTCCATGGGATATGAGACACCACCATCCATTGCGTCGTGGCGAAGCCAACGTCGACGACAGAGGGCGGGGCCTTCCATGCAGGTGGATGCAGACATTTCTAACTGCCTCAATGAGATAACTCGTACTACTATAGCGAGGCGGAAGTGCTATGAGGAGAGGGCTGACGGAACTTCTAACAAGCGCAACAAAGGCACAACTAGTTCCAACCACGTTGCCCATTGTAATCAGCACACGCAGTCTGTGCAATTGCTGCAAGCACTTGATCCTCCGCTGCCCGATGATGTATTCCTTCGTGCTTTCGAAAAATTACTTGATACCCGTGTCCAGACAGGCTTCCTGGCATTGGATGATCAACACAAGAGGCTGTGGGCCATGAATTGTAGCTAGTTGGAGTTGGGGCTCCAAAATTTTCCACCCGGATGGTTTTATTTATGCTTATTGCTAGTTTTTACTAACGATTATTGATTATAGAACATTTATCTACGCCTGTTTTAACTTTGACGTTGTTTTCAATGCAATGAAGTGCAGTCTTTTGTTTTAACATTTTCTCGACCACAGTCTCGATAATTATAAGTGTGTATTCCATATTGATAAATTTTTGAATTACATGAAATGACAAAAAAAGAACTTCTAATTTTTGTCCCTGGAATTGAAATTTAGAAATAGTTGGTTTTTTGTGGCACCTACTCATAATCGAGAATTTTCGAACCAAATAAATTGGGGATAAAATAATGTATTGAATTTTCTAATATATAATTCATAACTAGAATGAAGTTATGAATGATATATTTTATTAAAAAAGAAATTGACGGTTTTAAGAATATTGAATTATATAAATTTTGGAAAAATAAAAAAAATTAATTCTCGGATTTAAATATGTAAAAATAATATTTACTTTAATAATTTGTATTATTTAATGGAAAATATATTCATAACTATTATCCAATCATTAAAAATATTTTTCAATAATTAGTGAGACTCGCAACTTTATCAAATCTCCAAAAAATTTAAAACCATCTCAGCTCACTCTATATCAAACAGACACAATTTTAAAACCAACTAATTTCATATTAACTCATATCTTATTACTACTAACAAACTTCTCATTTCATTTTCTCTCATTTGTGTAATCAAACGGGTCTTGAAAGTTGACTCAGAGGCAACTCTAGAAGGTAGAATACTAGAACATCACAAGCCATAGTAGCTACAACATAACGAAATTGACTAGCCTCATTTGGTTTCACAGGTGGTATTAACCCATCTCATTTCAACATCCAAATATCATTTAAAGACAAACACTTTTCAAATTCAACTATTCATCTAATCATTACTTAATAATTACAATTTTTCCAAACTTCCAAACAAAACACAGAACACAATTCAAAATTTTCAAATTACAAAATATAAATAATATTAACAAATTTTATTCTAACAATATTTTGACTTTATTATATTTTTTTTTTAATTTTTTTTTCATTTTCCAAAATCTCATAAAATATCTTAATTCAAACTATTTCATTACAATTCACAAACTATTTTATTACTATTAAAATATTTTTTTATCTCATTTTATTTCATCTCAACATCTAAACGAGACCTTACTTTCCAAAACTCATGAATATCTAAATTTACATCCCTCTTCATCCTAAAGTTCATTTCATTCAAATAAAGTTCAGCTTGAGTTTCTTTTTTAGAGAAGTATCATCCCTTTGAAAAGAACCAAATTCTCACAACAAAATCAAAAATCTTGTATAAAACTAAAAGAAAAATAACACAAAGTACAAGAGTTCACATAATTACTAAATTGAAATTAATTGCCTCCATCAATTCCGCCATCTTTGAGGGATAACCGCAAGTCCATAAAGCTTATTGTAACAAAATTCTACAAACTGAGAATTGTAACGAGGATCCAAGATAACTGCAATGGCCAACACTACACTGAATTTTGACAAATATTTCTCAAATTTTGAGAGCATTTTATTTTCCTTTAATCTATTAAACACATCTTGCTTTCACTTTGCATTCTCAAGTTCAAATAAATCGTGGAAATACCTAAAAATTAGAGGTTGGCCGTGGCATACGTACGTTGTACCTGAGAAATCACAGGTGGCTTTATAAATTAAGCAAAAAAAGTTGAGATTCTCCATCCTAACCCACTGAACTGAACTAAGGCAACACTTAGGGCCCGTTTAGATAATGAAATGAGATGAGATGAGTTGAGATGATTTGTAAATAATAATGAGATTATTAATTGATATTAGATTAGATGAGGTCACCTCTGTATCCAAACGAACTCTTATAGTTCAAATCTGTCAAATGACAAAAAGCATGCTTATAATATGATGCTTGGGTGATGGAGATTGAAACATCGGAATATGCAACACAATGTTATATATCCTTGTATATGATAAATAAGAATACAATGCACCTAGTATGCTTGTAACAGTATGTAATAATCGCAACAGAATATAAGTAAATCAACATGATTATAGTACCAAAATGACTAATATCCCAACTTCAAAAAACTTAGAAAGATACCTTACTAGTTAAAAGTCTGCCAAGTAAGGTATAAATCAAAGCACATACATAGTCAGGCAATATCAACTCCTTGTTACAGACCATAACGAGTCTTAAACATAAGTATAAATACTAAAAAAGTTCTTTTATCCTTGTGAAGGTAGTCAATACCATCTCTAAAAACATCATGATTAATTCCATCTTATTGTCGAGGGTGAGCTCGTCCGCAATCAATTCCATTTAGGTTGCTTTCTTTGACACCATCCTGCCTAGGGAAATATGTTCCTGCTACAATTTCTACTATTCTGGAGGGAATAATAGGGAGAACTATCACGGTGAGATTATTGGAAATCTCATCAAGTTAATAACCAACATACATAATGTTAATATAAATATGACATGGTAAACATGAGATGAATGCATGGTCACGTTTTACAAAAACTATATTTTTCTCCCATCCAGTTTCCTCAACATCTTTTATAAAATATTAATGCACATTTTCTTACTGAGAACATATCTTACTTAATTAATCGCACATAGTGCTCTGTCAATTCATATCATTAAGGTATCTCTAGAGAACCAAACATCATCTATATGGCACCTCAAGGTTTCCCATTAGACAGTATGAACCCACTAGTTTTGCATTCACATCCTAGGTGTGAATACACCTTTTATACTCTCATGATAGTACAAATTAACCATTACCATGATCCATATTAGCACCTACTAGCTTAGGTGTCCAAATACCTCACTCTGGAGAAGGATCTCATTCGAAGTCCATTGACTCTTTTTCGTTAACTTAGATGACTCCATTCCATTATTAATGATCCCAGAATAGACATAGGAGTTCCACTAGCTTAATCCATTATCTTAACATTGGGTCATGATAAAATATTTTCATGTTATTCTCATGAAAAAATATATTTCTAGACATGTGTTCATATTTTGTGACATGTAACAAAGCTTTATGCTAAAATGACATATTTTCATGTATCATGCTAAAAATCACATTCTCATGATTTATGCAAAAATAAAATAAAATAAAATAAATGACATAATCAAATTATGCTTGTAATCATGTAGTGATAAAATGTTATGACATATCATATGACATTTCATGATAAAAGATAACGTGTGGTATGAATGTGGCGTTTATATATAACCATATAGAAGTTATCCAAGAGTAAGTTAGGGGCTAACTTACAAATTCTTTGAGTACTATAAATCGTCGTGGGTTGAAATAAGAGATATACTAAGGTTAAGAATCATAAAATTATGAAAATTATAGAATCTAAAATACTTAGAATAATATTTGTAAATCTGCTCATTAACTCTTTGGAAATTACAAATATACTCCTAAACTTTTACTATTTGCATTTGGCCCCAAATGTCACAAAACTTTACAAACTCCATGTAATTCTTGTTCTAAATTCATTCCTTACCTTAGAATATAATGAATCATTCAATAACCACAAGAAAATAATCAAAACAGAAACATAAAACACACATAACTCACTCAATGTGATTTAGGCCTAAGAGCATATTTAAGCCTCTTGATCTGCAAGCTAACACTCAGCATATTCTAAATCAAAGCCTAACAACATTTAAAACCTTATATTCGTGTCATACATAACAACATATTCATCATAGAACATAACCAACACAATCACACAACCAAATATCACAACTAGGGGTGGCAATTCGTGTTCATGGGTTGTACTCGTGTTGTGTCATGGTATGAACATTCGACTATATGGCTCAATCCAAACCCGACCTTTTAAACTAAACGTATCAGATTTTCAAACTCTAACCTGACCCATTTAAATAACGCGTCATGTCGTTTCACCCTTTTTGACCAATTTAATAATTAATTAGAAATTGATCAATACAACATGACACATTTAAATCCATTTCATGTAAATGGATTGAACTAATCCTCATAACCCATTTGACTTGATTAACATAATTTCACATAAAATTTAAAACCTATATTTATTATTAACCACAATATCTTGAAAAAACATTTAGACTACCCACTAATAAAAAAATATCAATATTTTTTAGATTTTAACTTATAATAAAATCAATATTACAATCTCGATATTAACAAATATGAATATAGATTCAGAAGTACAATCTCAATAATAAAAACATAAGCATATTGAAAAACACTAATATTACAGTCCAACAATAATAAAATTGTGATTGTGAATAAAAATCTGAACGGGTCATAACGGGTTGGTTTTGTGTTAAGCGTTGACCTGTTAATGACCTATTTATAAATCGTGTCTTAACAGGTCAACTCATTTTGACCCGAAACTATTAACATCAAACTCAAACCTGCTAATTTCGTATCATGTTCGTATTGAGTTCACGGGTCGTATCATATATTGCCACCCCTAATCACAACACAAGACTTGGCATGATGTTTCTAGTTTTTCCTTTGCATATGAACAATAAGAACTTTAATAAATCACAAACCTTTATTTCTAACATGCTAACTACTCATTTCTAGGTAGTATTAAACATCACTAAGCAATCAATCCATGATATCTCAAAGATGAAACTTCAATCATATAATAACCCTAAAACCGAAACCATGATTTTTACTTAATCTAAAACATTGGACTAAATCCTTTCATAACATGCTGATTTTCTGAAATACACACCAATGATCATCAAAATCAGGCTTCATCTAAGTCTATATCACAATATTAACTAATATCATTGCCACACTTCAAGATTAACACAAGCCACTAGCTAGAAACCTCAAGCTTGCACGAAATCCTACTTCCATGAATATATTTCACAAACTCAACTTAAACTTCAGTTTCATGATTCAAATCAAAGCTTAACATGTTGATCTAACTTCCAAATAAAAAAGTATGGAAGATCTACAAACCAAATTGAAGCCTTGATGCACACAAGAATCAACTTTCCAAAGATGCTTACACTAGCTCTCGGGTTCACAGTTTTCTAGAGGTTCTAAGGAAACTTTGAAGAAAATTGTGATATTATTGGTGTAGGCGTGGAATGAAGAGAGGAAGAGAGGGTGATTTTTTATGGTTTTTGCTCCAAGTTCAAATTCTCTCTCGGTTTTGCTCCATTAAGTGCATTGTCTTTGAGCTTTTGCCAGTGCTGTCAAGTCTACTTTCCACCATGAAGATTAGCCACCGAATGATGGATAAATTGATGTGATTTGCTGAAAAGAGAGGGAAGGTTCAAGTGGATGCATCGGTCGAGACACAAGGCACATGGCGTCCTCTATACTTACTTTACTTCTTTCAATTTCTTTGACAACTGTAGGGCAATTGATTAGATTAATAGGTGATCAGGGTTTTTGGATTCTTTCCCATAGCTGAAGTATAGCTCAAAAGAGTGGTGAAGGGGCTGAAACTACGGAGAAAAGACATGAAAGTGACTTGCTAAGCTCGGCTGCACGTCTTCCCTCATTGAGTACTCTTACTCGACAATGGCATGCCCAAGGCTCTCAAATCATGTGTTGTTCTTAGCCCTATGTTTAGGTCTGAAAATGTTGCTCTAAATTAATGAGAAAGGGGCTAAATTGTAGAAAATATGAAAAGGATAAGCTTCGAGAGATTTGGCTGCATGTCTCTTTTTGCTTGGTGTAGTCTCAATGTGACAAAAGCTTGGTCTACATTCACGATATTATGAGATGCTCTTACAAACATTACAAAAGCTTGGTCTATATTAATATATCTACTCTATAAATATAAGAGAGAGTTTTGCAGCGGAAATCATTAAATTAAATTAAAACGCATTTTACAAAAATATGACTTTCATTACGTAAAAATCTACCTTGACCTCTGTCACAATTCTCTTGGGTCATATATCTCCTGACGCTTCTTCCTCATTTTGTCCCTAAAGTGAGTTGAATACTCAGTAAGTATTACTTCATATTGTAAAACTATACTAACATAGGTATTCATTCATGCATTCATCATTCATTTCATTTGAAAACATTAGAAGGTGAGGTTTTTCTTTAAAAATGGTTTTCATTTCATAAAACATTCCCACATCCTATACATTCATTCATAAAGAAACTAAAAACCATTCATACATTCAGTTTACTCTTTTTACTTTTCCTCTAACCGGTACACACTGTTACACCCCATGTGTTGGAATTAGCAGTCTTTTAGACCTAGATTCCACCTTTGGCCAAAGTGGTTGAGAATTCCTTTCAGTCAGGGGTAGCACCAGGTGCACTACTAGTACTACTTATCCGACATTGCAATCTGCCCAGTCTTTTGGTACCATCATTCATTTAGTCATGGCCGTTAAGTATTTTCATACATTAAAACATTCATTCATTCCAGTCATTTCCGTTTCATTCATTCATTCTTTTCAATCATTAGTTCATTTCATTTCATCAACATCATTTAAAAGTATAAGCTTAAACATCATCGGTAAACATCATTTCATAGCATCATTTAAAACTCATTTCATAGCCTAATTTAAATACCAGTTCATAGCATCATTTAAATACACTTTCTTAGCATTGTTTAAACATCACTTAGAAGCATCAAACATAAACCTCAACATTTCATTTCATGAAAATAAGAACAATAGCTACTATATATAACATCCATTCACTTGCATACAACTATTATTTTGGGTGTATAAATAGGGGCTGTCAAATAAGGCCTTTACTTACATATACATTTAAACATTTATACTTAGCAAACTTTCATAAACATCATTTCATTTCATTTCATTTCAGAAAGCATCATAAAGAGAAACATTTTTTTTTTCATATCATTTAGAAAACTCTGTAAAAGTATGAACATAATACTTACCTGGACTCTATGCTATTTACATTTCATGTAGTTCATTTATGTGTGTGTCAGATGGCAACCTACATGCATACATAACCTTAACATTATTTCATTTTCAAGTGCATAAGTAGCTAAACTTAGAAAATACATCAACTTTTCTTCACTAGGATTTCCTTCACTTAGACACGCTATCATCCAAGTCTATCTTCTATGCTTTCCTTTATCACGTTTTCTAAATTTTCAAACCCATAGCTTGGGACCCACTTGAAATTACCTTTCCAAACTGATAAATGTTATTTTTATGCGATTTTTATCACTCTTTTATTTATGAAGAATGACATTTTCCCTTCAATACTATTGATTTTATTTTATTTCTACATATTTTTATTTATTTTCTTGAATTTGAAGGAAAGAGAATATTTAGTACAAAATAAGAGACTACGGATTCAGACTGATGAAAGATTACGATATCTGAAGAGAACCAATGAGATTTGGGCGAGGAGCCTTATCCCGTGGGCGACAAAGAGATTTCTCTCGCCCAAAGGCGAGAAGACTTACATCTTGGTAGGCGAGGAGACTCGCGACCAGAAGGCGCGAAGACTTGGCGACCAGAAGGTGCGAAGACTTGGCGACTAGAAGGCTCGAAGACTTGGCGACAAGGCTCTAGGCAGTTAGATTGGAGACTAGTCTAAACGACCAACGACCAATGACCAACGACCAACGACCAACTTAAAAGACCAACCTAAATGACATCGTGGGCAACAACTAGAAAAGAAGAGATGAGTCTTTCATCCCGGTCAGGAGTCTTTCCACTCGGTAGACGAGGAGAGGGTCGTGTGATCTTTGTGACCTCCACACCCGTTCATTTGTGACTTCTACTCTATTTATATTTAGCGCACATGGCATATACTCGATGGGATATTTCCTCCCAACCGGGATCAATCTATTGTTGATCACCAAATCCGAGTTCCGCAATCAATCTGTTGGCGATCAAGTCCTTCTGAGCTCCACAATTCAAGTTGCATATCACTAAATCTTCTATTTTAGATAATTTTGTTATTCTAGAGATAATCTCTTTTATGTTAACATTTATCTTTAGAAACTATTTCTCGGATCTTTAGGCTAGATTGTAGCTGCAGTTATCTTGTTTCCAGATTTAAATTTCGACATCTATTTAATCTCGACTTGTGGGATAAATAGAAGAGAGTTCTGAATCGGAGTCGAGAGTTTTTATATTTTAGAGTCTGAGTCTGAAGTTTAGAGTTTCAGAATTTATTCTTGAAGTGTTCTTTCGAGAAGGCAGAATTGGAGGGAAGAGGCAAGAACCACATGCTTCATCAACCGATTTCAATGAAGAACACCAGTTTTATTCTTTTCAATTCCATTATGAACTAATTCTATTTTCTAGAGCTTTGATGTAGCCTAGCATTAAATACACAGTTTATATTCCAAGTTATTTTATTTTCAATATTTCCATGATTGAGTGTTTATTCCTTGTTCTTAATGCTTACACTTTTCTAGCTAACAATTGTTCGATCTTTTGGATTACAATGAGACCAAGAGGTGATTTGTAATTAAAACTCTAGGATTAAGCACCATTAGTTGAGCGGAAGTAGAAAACTTAACGAGTCTCCAATTAGTTAAATTCACATAGAGATATGAAGTTATTAGTTGGTGACATTTTTGAAATTGTTTGAGAAAAAATATTGAATAGTTAAGGGATTTTTATCATCAACTTGGGATAATTGGGATTCTATAGCAAGGAAGAATAAATTATGTGGGATTTTCTAGATGAAATCAAATGCTCTAGATCTATTATTATTATTTTTAAAATCTTATTTTTAATATTCTTTTCTTTAGTTTAATTTAGATAAACCATTCTTCAAATCTTGATTTTCTAAATAGTAATTAATTTAGTTAATTTCAATACTCAATAGAATAATTATTCCCTATGAGTTTGATAACAGTTTTCTTTAAAACACTTTACTACTTGTTACCATTTTGTGCACATGCAGATATATTTTAATGTGAACAAGTTTTTGGCGCCGCTGCTGAGAAATAATTATTTGTTATTGATATTGATACTAGCTAGATTTTTACTTTTTTGGATTTTATTTTATTTGTTTAAATTAGATCTCAGTTTATTTTGTTTTTCTTTTCAGGAATTAGAAGTGCATGCGCCGTTCTAGATCATTAGACCATACACTTTTTGATCTTGAGATTAAAAGAACCTTACATTGGATCAATAAAGAGAAAAAGAAAGCGGTCGCTGCATCTAAAGCTAATATGGCTGACCAGGAGCACAAGGCGGTAAGAGAGTATGCAATGCTCTCTGTCAATGGGGCGACGTCCAGTATAAGGCGGCCAGCTATACAAGCCAATAACTTTGAGATCAAACCAACCATCATTCAAAAGATCCAACAAATCGTCCAGTTTGGGGGGCTGTCACAAGATGATCCTAATGTCCATATTGTAAATTTCCTAAAAATTTGTAATACTTTTAAACATAACGGAGTGACAGATGATGCGATTCGATTGAGACTTTTTCCTTTTTCACTTAAGGAAAAAGCAAAATCTTGATTGTATTCTTTGCCACCCGACATCATCACCACCTAGGAGGAGTTGGCACAAAATTTTTTAGCAAAGTATTTCCCTTAGGCCAAGACAGCGAAATTAAGGAATGATATCATTACTCTCACCCAATTTGAGGATGAATCATTATATGAGGCATGAGAGAGATACAATGATTTATTGCGAAAGTGTCTACATCACGACCTCCCCGCCTGGCTTCAAGTACAAACATTTTTCAATGGTCTGGGATCCACAAATCGATCTATGGTTGATGTGGCCACGGGAGGAGTATTAATGAGTAAGACCCATGAAGCCGCATATGGACTTCTGGAAGAATTGACGTCCAACAATTATCAATAGTCTGTGGAGAGAGTAATGCCAAGAAAGGTGGCTGGAGTTTTTGAACTTGATTCTATTACTATATTGGCAGCGTATATGGCAAATCTATCACAACAATTAGGTAAGATAAAAGTTAATACTATTCAAACTAATGTTGTTTGTGATCCTTGCACAGGAAATCATTCAAGTGTAGATTGCCAAGTGGGAAATCCTTTTGTCCAACCAAGTCATGAACAAGCCCACTACGTGTCCAATTTCCAATGTCAAAATAATCCTTATTCAAATACGTTCAATCCTGAATAGAAAAATCACCCTAATTTTTCATGGAGGAATAACCAAGTGTCGGCTAGACCACCTCAATAGTTTCCACAACAAGAGAAGAAGCCGACACTTGAGGATATGTTTATGCAGCACATGAAAAAGACTGATATGGCAATGCAAAAGATTGATATGGTGATCCAAAACAATTCGGCTTCAATTCACAATCTTGAGGCACAAACCAGTTAGCTCTCAAACATGCTTATCGAGAGGACATCATGGACTTTACTGAGCAATACTGTGAACAAACCGAAGGAACATGTCAAAGCCATAGCATTGAGAAGTGGGCGGACATATGACCAGCCACAGTCGATAAATACCGAGCGAGATGAAGAAGCTGCCGAAAACGTGGAGTTTGAGAAGAAGGAAACCGACTAAGAGGTGAAAGAAACTGATCGGGAGGCAATCGACCAGCAAGTTGAGAAGACTAGAGGGAATAAAGGGATTGCAAAATCCAAGAAATCGATGGAGTTTACTTCTGAAACTTATTATCCTTCAATTTATGATCCACCAATTCCTTTCCACAAAGATTAAAGAAAAATAAGATTGATAATCAGTTCTCTAAATTTTTGGAGTATATTTAAGCAACTGCATATTAATATTCTTCTCATTGAAGCTTTAGAGTAAATGCTTAAATATGTAAAATTTTTGAAGGATATATTATCAAACAAGCGAAAATTGGAGGAGCATGAGACTATGATGCTGACTGAGGAGAGCAGTGCAATTTTACAAAAGAAGTTGCAGCCTAAGTTGAAAGATTCGAGAAGTTTCACGATCCCTTACACTATAGGAAATTCCTATTTTGATAAAACTTTATGCGACTTAGAGGTAAGTATTAATCTAATGTCTATCTCTGTTTTCAGGAAATTAGGTCTTGGAGAAGCAAAGCCGACCATCATCTCTCTATAGTTGGCGGACAGATCAATTAAATACCCGAGATGATTCATTGAGGGCATTCTGGTAAAAGTTGATAAATTCATCTTCCTGACTAACTTTATTGTGCTTGATATGGAGGAGGACGAGAAGATCCCTTTGATATTGGGTCGACCTTTCCTAGCGAAGGAGAGAACTTTAATTAATGTCCAAAAAGAAAACTCATTTTGAGGGTCGACGAGGAGCAGGTCACTTTTGATGTGTTTAACTCTATGAAATTCTAGTCCGAGGTACATTCTTGTTTTAAATTAAGCGACCAAGACATGGTCAAGGCGGACGAGGCTTATGGAGTTGAATTTTCAAAGCTATTACTTGAGGTATGTCTTACTCACTCTATGTCTATTGAATCTGAAGATGAAAATGTTAAAGTGTGTAAGAGATATTTGGAAGCTACACTTTCCCTTTCTTCTTCAATAAAACTGAAAGTGGAAGAACTAAACTCATTTCAGCCGACGACACCCAAGCTTGAACTCAAACCACTTCCATCAAATTTAAGGTACGCTTTCTTAGGCCAAGACTTTACTTTTCTAGTCATTATTAGCAGTTCCTTGAGTGATGTATAGGAAGAGAAGTTGTTGAGAGTCTTGCGGGAACACAAAATGGCCTTGGGTTGGACCATCTCGGATATCAAAGGAATTGTTCATTCAATTTTCATGAACAAGATTTTAATGGAGGATAATTTTAAAGTGATTGTCCAACCCCAGAGGAGATTGAATCCATCAATGCAAGAAGTGGTGCATAAAGAGGTATTGAAACTTTTAGATGCCGGGATCATTTATCCAATTTCAGATAGTGCATGGGTAAGTCCAGTGCAAGTTGTCCCAAAGAAAGGAGGGATAGCCATAATCAAGAATAACAATAATGAACTCATACCAACCAAGACGGTCACAGGATGACGAGTATGCATAGACTATCAAAGACTGAATGATGTAACTTGGAAAGACCATTTTCCCTTACCTTTTATTGATAAAATGCTAGAAAGACTTGCTGGCCATGCCTACTACTATTTTCTAGATGGATATTCCGGTTACAATCAAATAGTCATTACACCCGAGGATCAACAGAAGACCACTTTCACCAGTCCTTACGACACTTTTGCATATAGGCGCATGCCTTTTGGTCTTTGCAATGCGCCATCCACTTTTCAAAGATACATGACGTCCATCTTCTAGGACATGGTGGAAAAAGTTTTTAAAGTCTTCGTGGATGACTTCTCATTTTTTTGTCAGTCTTTTGATAACTGCTTATCTAATTTATCTTTGATTTTGTAAAGAAGCAAGGAGACAAATCTTGTTTTAAATTAGAAAAAATGCCACTTCATGGTCAAGGAGGGAATAATGCTCGGCCACCGCGTTTCCTTCAAGGGAATTGAGGTCGATCGAGCAAATATAGAAGTTATTGAGAAACTTCCATCAACGACCAATGTGAAGGGCATGAGGAGCTTCTCGGGTCACGCCAAGTTCAATCATCAATTTATCAAGGATTTTTCCCAAATTACTAAACCTATCTGCTCTCTGTTGATTAAAGATACTTGGTTTGAATTCCTGATGAATGCTTGCACGTTTTTGAAACATTGAAAAAGAAATTAATTTCAACACCTATCATTGTATCATCGGATTGAAATTTACCTTTTGAATTAATGTGTGATGCTAGAGATTATGCTGTAGGGGCTTTTTTGGGGCAGAGCAAAGATAAAATTTTTCATATTATTTATTATGGAAGTCGGACCTTAACAGAAGCTCAACTTAATTATGCTACTACTGAAAAAGAATTATTAGCAGTTATGTTTGCCTTTGACAAATTTTGTTCTTATTTGATAGGTTCGAAGGTGGTCGTCTATACCGATCACTTAGCTCTTAAATACTTGCTGTCGAAGAGGGATGCCAAACCAAGACTATTAAGATGGATTCTGCTACTACAAGAGTTCGATTTTGAAATAAGAGATAAGAAAGGTACCAACAATGTAGTGGCCAACCACTTATCTCACCTTGAGCTTAAAAAGGCGGCTAGCGAGGAGAATTTTCCAATTAATGAGACATTTCCTAACGAGCAATTAATGGCTATACAAGTTGTTCCATGGTATGCCAACATGGTATATTATTTGGTGTCCAGAATTCTATCGGCCGAGATGACATATCAACAAAAGAAGTTTTTCTTTGACTTGAAATATTATTTTTAGAAGGAATCTTTTCTATATCGACATTGCACGAACCAGATTATCAGGAGATGATGCCCGAGGAAGAGATGGAGAGCATACTCAGACATTGCCACTCATTGGAAGCAGGCGACCACTTTGGTGAAGCAAAAACAACAACGAAAGTTTTACAATGCGGCTTTTATTGGCCGACTATTTTTAAAGACTTTTAATTTTGTTAATTTATGTGATCATTGTCAAAGGATTGGCAACATTTCTAGGAAACATGAGATGTATTTAAACAATATTTTAGTGATTGAATTTTTTTATGTTTGGGGTATACATTTCATGGGTCCTTTTTTATCCTCATATTCTAACAAATTTATTTTGGTTGATGTTAATTATGTCTCCAAATAGGTGGAAGCGATTGCCTTGCCAACCAATTATGCGAGGGTCATAGTGAATTTCTTGCAGAATAAATTTTTTTTCCCTATTTGACACACCGAGGGCCATAATCAGTGATGGCGGGAAGCATTTTTACAATCGTAAATTTGAAGCGCTACTAACTAAATATGACATTACCCATCACGTGGCAACACCATACCATCCTCAAACGAGCGGCCAGGTCTAGGTGTCTAATCGGGAACTGAAGTGCATACTGGAGAAGACCGTGAGTGTCTCTCTTACAGACTGGGTGAGAATGTTAGATGATGCGCTATGGGCCTATCGGACAACATTCAAAACACCGATCGAGATGTTATCTTACTGGCTCGTTTATGGAAAAGCCTGCCATCCACCCGTGGAGCTAGAACACAGAGCCTATTGGGTGACGAGAACACTGAACTTTGATTTATAAGCAGCTGGTGAGAAGAGAATACTGCAGATCATTGAGATGGATGAGTTCCGCAATAATGCTTATGAGAATGCTTGAATTTACAAAGATAAAACTAAAAGATGGCACGATAAGCATATTCTGATAAGGGAATTCAAAGTCGGGCATAAAGTTCTATTATTTAACTTAAGACTTCGACTCTTCCCGGAAAAGTTGTGCTCTCGGTGGTCGGGACCATTTGTGGTGACTCGCGTCTTTCCCTATGGGGTGGTTGAAGTCCATCACGAGACAAAAGACACATTTAAAGTAAATGGACAGAGATTAAAACCCTATATGGATGGATAATTTAACTCGAAAAAGTGTTCCATCGATCTTGCCAGTAATAAATGATGAGAGGACAATGTCTAGCTATAGACTTTAAATAAAGAGCTTTTGGGAGGCAACCCAAGTTTTTATTTTATTTTATTAAGTTTTATTTTTTATTTAAATTGTTCCTTTTCTTTCATCTTACAGGAACGAAAAGGCGAGGAGATCTCCAAGGAGTACACGGCTGCACCTTCAAGGAAAATATTCAATTGAAAAGCTAGGAAAAAAAAATCAGGAGAGCATCTCTTACCTTTTCTCAATCTTTGCTTTAATTTTTCTTCATTTTTTTCATTGAGAACAATGTGATATTTAAGTTTGGGGGGGAAATGATATTATTTAATAATAATAATAATAATAATGATAATGATAAAAACAGTATGGTTTGATGAATAAAAAGCCTATGATAAGAATATGATTGGATTTGATTATAATTTTTAGGAAAAATTCTCATTGCTTAAGTCTAGTTGTTAATTCGTTACTTGATCCAACTTAATTTGATATTTCCAATGTTCAATAAATGCTTCTTATGATCATTAATTATTTTGAGTGCCTAGATAAATTTTATGTGAATTTTATGAATTTATATGGTCTCAACTTACTCTAGAATTTATTTGATTATACTCAAGGGGAAATTCTAGACAGAATATTACTAGAAAAATGATTAAGACATTCTTTGGACTGATTAAGTCTTTCAAGTTTACCTATTTATTATCTTTATATCTAGTCGCCCTTTTGAACTTTATTAAAATATATTTTGGCCTTACTTTCTTGTAAACCTCATATTCTCTACCCTATTTGAGCTTAAACATAGATATTCTTACCTTTCAAGAGAACTAAGTTTACATAAAGTCACAGACTCACAAGAACATGAAAGGCAAGAGAGGTAGAATGTCTATAAGTAAAGTAATTATAGCAATATTATCAAAATTATAAGTTTGGAGGTGTGAAAAGTCAACTTGTCTATTGTGTGGCTAACAAGAAAAGGCCAACGAGAGTCATCTACAAAGGTAGTCGAAAATACATGAAATACTTTCCAAAAAATAAATCAGATCTGCTGAAATAGAGGGGTAAAGAGAGAGAAACTTGAAAGTGCAATAAAGAAGGGTATGTTGAGAGATTTACAATGATTGAAAAGAGATGTTTGTATTATAAGTGAGAATGCTCTATTTGTTCTGTTAGTATTCAAACTTAAGTTATCTTATTTTGTTTGAATACTACATTTTTTTTGTAATCCTCACCCTAGCCTTACATTACAAGCTTAATAAAGACCTATTGATCTCTGGTGATAGTTTTTGTTCTACATTAGTGGGGAGTGATTTGAGAAGTAAACCTATGGAGTGTTTAAAGATCCATTATTGATTTACTTGTTTGCATAAAACTATCCGGGGAGCTAATGATGAAGTAGGAATGATGGGTATGCATGAATGTGAGGATAGATAATGTGGTGGAATTGAATTTTGAATTAACTTTTGCACTTGATTGATCTTGAATAATTCATTTGAATTATAAACTTTAGACAATCTTTGAGGCAATAAATTTTGTGAATCAAACCAATGCTTGTTTTAATTATCTTTCTTTCTTCTTTGCTCAAGGGCGAGCAAAACTTAAGTTTGGGGGTATTTAATAAGCGTTATTTTTATGTGATTTCTATTACTCTTTTATTTATGAAAGTGTAATTTTCCTTTCAATACTATTGATTTCATTTTATTTCTGCAAATTTTTATTTATTTTCTTGGATTTGAAGGAATGAGAAGATTTAGTATAAAAAAAGAGACTACGGATCCAGAACGATGAGAGGCAGCGATATCTAAAGAGAGCCGATGAGATTTGGGCAAGGAGCCTTATCCCGTGGGCAGCAAAGAGATTTCTCTCACCCAAAGGTGAGAAGACTTACCTCTCGGTAGTCGAGGAGACTCGCAACCAGAAGGCGCAAAGACTTGGTGATAAGGCTCTAGGTAGTTAGATTGGGCGACTAGTCTAAACGACCAACTTAAAATACTAACCTAAACGACATCGTGGGCAACAACTAGAAAAGGTGAGATGAGTCTTTCATCCTGGTCGGGAGTCTTTCTACTCGATAGGTGAGGAAAGGGTCGTGTGATCTTTGTGACCTCCACGCCCTTTATATTCAGCGCACATGACATTTACTCGATGAGATAATTCCTCCAGACCAGGATCAATATGCTGCTGACCACCAAATCCGAGTTCTACAATCAATCTGTTGGCGACCAAATCCTTCTAAGCTCCACAATTCAAGCCATATATCATTGAATCTTCTATTTTAGATAATCCCATCATTCTTGGGATAATCCCTTTTATGTTAACATTTATCTTTAGAAACTATTTTCCAGATCTTTAGGCTAGATTGTAGTCGCAGTTATCTTGTTTCCAGATTTGAATTTCGACATCTATTTAATCTCGACTTGTGGGATGAATAGAAGAGAGTTCTGAATCAGAGTCGAGAGTTTTTATGTTTTAGAGTCTGAGTCTGAGTTTAGAGTTTCAAAATTTATTCTTGAAGTGTTCTTTTGAGAAGGCAGAACTAGAGGATAGAGGCGAGAGTTGTATGCTTCATCAATTGATTCAACGAAGAACACCCGTTTTATTCTTTTCAATTCCATTATGAACTAATTCTATTTTCTAGAGTTTTGATGTAGCCTAGCGTTGAATACACAGTTTATATTATAAGTTATTTTATTTTCAATATTTCCATATTGAGTGTTTATTCGTTATTCTTAATGCTTACAATTTTGTAGCTAACTATTTTTTGATCTTTTGGATTACAATGAGACTGAGAGGTGATTTGTGATTAAAACTCTAGGATTAAGCACTATTAGTTGAGCGAAAATAGAAATATTTTACTGCGAGTAGTGTGATTTTCAAGAAAAAGCCATAGTACTTAATGAGTCTCCAATTAATTAAATTCACATAGAGATATGGAGTTATTAGTTGGAAACATTTTTGGTGTTGTTCGAGAGAAAATATTGTATAGTTAATGGATTTTTATCATCAACTTGGGATAATTGAGATTCTATAACAAGGAAGAATAAATTGTGGGATTTGCTTGGTGAAGTCAAATGCTCTAGATGTATTATTATTATTTTTAAAATATTAATTTTAATGTTCTTTTCATCAATTTAATTTAGATAAACCATTCTTCAAATTTCTATTTTTCAAATAGTAATTAATTTATTCAATTTTAGTACTCAATAGAATAATTATTCATTGTGGGTTCAATAACCATTTGCTTTAAAATACTTTACTACTTGTTACGATTATGTGCACTTGCAGACATATTTTTATGCGAACACAAACACATAATTCTATTCCATGTTCTTATCCTTTAAATTGATCCTCCATGATTCACTTTAAAGTTAAGACACACAATCACCTTCATCATACTCTTCATACCAAACCATCCATCCCTATGCATAACTTAAACCAACCAAGTTATACATCTCAACCTTAGCCAATACATACATCTCTCCTTCATTCATACCCAATAACCAACACTTCACCGTAATCTTAACCATGCATAATACACAACTTTAAGCCAACCTTGAGACTTGAACATAGTGTACTCATGCTTAAGATATATCATCCATTACATATGGTAAATCTGATCGTCACATGTGTCCAACTAATTTACACATGTACCTTACCCCTTTTATCACCTAATATCAACATATAATCCATTGGACATCTTGATGGTGTTCCGTGGTGCATAGTCGATATCAAATTTGCTCAGCTCTACTGCCCAGTTTCTAAGCTGGCCCTAGGCGGCAAGTCATTGTAGGATCTTTTTTAGGGGCTTACTAGGTAAGCTTGGATGTACAGGCTCAACTTGCATGTGGTTACCACTAGAGCGAAGGCCAGTTATTCTATGCGGGGGTATCTAGTTTTGGCTGTACAATATGCCCGACTAGTATAGTAGACCAGCTTCTGGGCTCCATCATTTTCATGTACTAACACTGAAAAGACTGCCTGGGGGGAGACTGCCAGGTAGAGGGTTAGTGTCTCCCCACACCTGGCTTGGCTAAGAAGCGGTGGGCTTGTGAAGTATTTCTTGAGAGCCTCGAACGCCAGGTCTCACTCGGCGTCCCATACTTGTTCCTTTCGTAAGACCTTGAAGAAAGGCAAACACTTGTTGGTGGATCTTGACACGAACCTGTTGAGGGCTACCACTCTCTCTGCCAGCCTTTGCACCTCATTTTTGCTTCAGGGTGGGGCCATGTTGAGGATGGCCTCCACCTTTTCGAGGTTAGCTTCGATTTTACGTTCTAACACCATGAATCCTAAGAATTTCCCTGATCCTACACCAAACGTACACTTCACCCTGATTTAGCTTCATCTAGTACTGCCTTAATATTGTGAAAGCCTCCCTCAGGTAGTTTAAGTGTTGTTCCGGAGCCCCGATCTTAACCAACAAGTCGTCCGCGTAGACTTCCATGTTTCTTCCTACTTGATTTTTGAACATAGGTGGACCAGCCGCTGGTAGGTAACTCCCATGTTCTTTAGTCCAAAAGCCATCCTCGTGTAACAATACAAACCTCGGTCGGTGATGAAGGAGGTCTTCTCCTCATCCTTTAGGTTCATGCGAATATGGCTTTACCTAGGGTAAACACCCATGCAGGTGAGCATACGATGCAATATTTTGAATACCATACCGGTACCGATCGTACTAGTCGGTATGTACTGTACCAGATAGTAACCGATATGGGTGAGATAGGGATTTCGTACCGGGTCAAATACTGGCCATTTCGGTATGTTTCGATCAATATCAACTGGTTTTCAATGTACCGGCTGATATTTTATAGTTTTGTATTTTTAATGTATTTACATAATTCTCACTCTAATTCTCATATTTAAAGACTATTTTCTTAATTTTTTTAATTCCTTTTTCTCGAGGATTGAAAATCAAATCACTACTCTCATTTTCGTGATGAGGATGAGTAATTACTTTTTTTAATAGTTGGATTGAGAACTTACAAGTATTATTGAGTTTTATAAATATGTATTTCAACTTTTTAAGATTTGCATTGATGTTATTTTGAAATATAATTTATATATATAATTAATTTATCTATATATAGACTATCTCGAAAAGGTACCCGAAATGGTACCGGTATCGAAATATTTTGTTCCAATGTCTTAACCTAAATGGTATTCAAAACTTTGATACGATGGTCTGCCGTTGAGTCGACAATCAGATCAATGAAGGGAAGAGGGAAATTGTCTTTCGAGTAGGCCTTGTTGAGGTCGGTGAAGTTGGTGCACATTCCCCACTTGCCGTTTAGATTTTTTACGAGCACCACGTTGGATAGTCTTTACGGATAGTGGGCTTCTCATATGAATCTAGCAGCTAATAGGTAGTCCACTTCCTCAGCTATGGAGACGTTCTTTTCTGCACTGATACTTTGGCTTTTCTACCTCACTCCTTTGGCCTTTGGGTCTACGCTAAGGTTATGCTGTATAATTTTGGGGGCTATTCCGTGCATGTCCTCATGGCTCCAAGAAAATACGTCATGGCGCTCTGTAAGGAGTTGCTGCATGGCATTCCAAGCCTCAGATGTGATTTCGCTGCCGATCCTTGTCATGGCTTCTGGTGGATCCGAGTTCAGGGGAACGAATTCCAACAGCTCGTTTGGTTCCACCTTGGAGTGTGGTCGAGATATGTAAGGTTTGTCTGTCCCATTAGCCACCTATTTAGTTTTCCTTGTAGGTGTCTTTCTTCATGCGTAAGCTTGGACCTTGGGGCCAACTATCGGGCTGAGGTCTAGTGGGCTTGTGAAGTGAGAAAAATCCCCTTATTGGGTATTGAAGATTTTAGGACTTAAGGGCTTACCTGGAAGTTGCTGGATTTTTACTAAAGTTTTTGCAGAACTCAAATTACCAACAAAATGTCGAGAATTTAAATAATAAACACATAATTTAAATAATAATAAAAAGTTAGAAACTGGAAGAAATTGGAGCAAATCTCTAATATGTTGTAAGGCTTAGTGTATTCCTCTCCACCTTTTCAACTTCTCTGTAAAAGTAGAGAATGATAGAAGGGAAATTTTACTAATTAAATTGGTTAAAAGCCTGGCTAATAATGATAGTTTTCGAAATCCAGGAAACACTTTGAGAAAGGGTCAAAACCCATTGATTGATTTAACAAGAAATCCTATACAATAGAGAATCACATAGCAATAATGGATGATGATAGAGAAGAGGGAGGAAGATGAAGACAGAGAAGAGGGGGAGTCCTTCGGACATGGAGGGAGGGAGCTTAGAGAGGAGAGGACAGTAGGTTCGAGTGTTTTAATTTTTAACAGCGAACCCGATTTTCCACATGAGTGTGTGGTTTATGAAATAAGAACCGGCTCATGAGAAGATTTTCTATTTGGAGCGGGCGCAAATGCAGGCTAGCATTATTCTTTGGTAAAATGAAAGGACTGTTTTTTTTCAAGATTGTTGTAAAACAAAAAAAAAGTAGCAAGAGAATTGAAAGACCACAATATCTAAAATTAGTTTTTCAGGAACTAAATATTATTTCTCTCAACTTCATTGTTTTGAGTCTACTACAAATGCTCCTCAAGACACCATTTTGTAAGTATGAAGGATACATAATATTAAATGAGTACATGAGCATAGGGAATGAAAATGCATGAATCAAAGAGATACATGAACATGAGAAATAGGGATACATGAATATGAGAGAATTCTAATGGTCATCCATCAAATACAAGTAATATGCCTCGTTAAAACCTTGCCAAAGAAAATCCAGTGGGAAAAACTTGTGGTGAATGAAAAAGAGTACAACATTCTAATGCGTCTTTGAATGCTTTAGGATTACCTTATTAAAATCTTGCAAAGGAAAACATTATGGAAAAAACCTTAGCGAAGGAAAAAGAATACAATCCAGATAAAAGATCCTTGAGCCGTCGCATTCCAATATTGTGTACCAAATTTTTGAATGTTGCAGTTGATAAAGTTTTAGTCAATAAGTCTGCCAAATTATCATTTGACTTTATTTTCTTGATATCAATGTCACCACCCTTTTGAAGCTCGTGTGTATAAAAGAATTTTGGTGAAATATGCTTGGTCCTATCGCCTTTGATGTAGTCGCTTCTTATTTGCATAATACAAGTTGCATTATTTTCGTATAATATTGTTGGGCCACCTTTGATTGTGGGTAAACTACACTTTTTTTGAATATGCTAAATAACTGATCTTAACCAAATGCATTCACGGCTTGCTTCATGTATTGCAATAATTTATGAGTGATTGGAAGAAGTAGCTACTATTGTTTGTTTGACAAACTTCCATGAAATAGCTATACCTCCATATGTAAATAGGTATCCTGTTTGAGAACGCCTTTTATGCAGATCATATAGATAACTTGCATCTTCATATCCAATTAATTGTGTGCTTGATTCTTTTGGATAAAATAATCCCACATCGATCGTACCACGAGAGTAACGTAGAACAAGTTTGACTCCATTCCCAAGTTGGTGCAAAACTATATCTTGCTAGTAAGTTAACTAAAAATGCAATATCAGGTCTTGTAGAATCTGTAAAATACATTAAAGTACCGATTGACTAAGATATGGTATTTCAGGACCAAGAATCTCGTCATCTTCCCTTCGAGAACGCAAATGGTTTTTCTCAACATCAAGTGATTGAACAATCATTGGAGTTCTCAAAGGGTGAGCTTTATCTATATAAAAGTGCTTCAAGACTTTTTCTATATATGTAGACTGATGAACTAAAATTTCATTTGAAAGATGTTCAATTTGTAAACCAACACAAAATCTGGTTTTTATAAGATCTTTCATTTCAAATTCATTTTTCAAATAAGTTGTAGTTTTCGTGAGTTCTTCTGAAATCCCAACAAGATTTGAATCATCTACATACATTGCAATAATTGTGAATCTAGACTCTAACTTCTTAATAAAAGCACATGGATAAATTGGATTATTCTCAAATCTTTTTTTCAATATATATTCGCTAAGACGATTGTACCACATGCGTCTGGATTGTTTTAAACCATATAATGATTTTTGTAACTTGATATATTAAATACTTCTAGATTTTAAATTATATGCTTCTGGCAGTTCATATCCTTCAGGGATTTTCATGTATATATCATTATTTAATTATCCATATAAATATGTGGTAACCACATCCATTAAACGCATATCCAAACTTTCTATTACTACCAAACTAATAAAAAATCTGAATGTAATTGAATCTATTACAGGAGAATATATTTCTTGAGAATCAAAACCAATATAAATACCACGTCTTTGTTGAGGGCCCATCTTAGGGCGTTTGGGAGATACAATCGGAACATAGACAGTACAACCAAAAATACGAAGATGAAAAATATTTAGTAGTTGACCAAAAGCAAGTTGTAATGAGGAGTATTTATGGGCAGTTGGTCTAATCCGAACTAATAATGCAGCATGTAAAATTGCATTTCTCCAAGCAGAAAGAAGTAATTTTGTTCTCATAAGTAAAGTTCTAGCAATTAGTTGAAGTCGTTTAATAAACGATTTGGCCATACCGTTACGAGTATGTACATGGGCAACTGAATGTTCAACATGAATTCCTATTGACATGCAATAATCATCAAAGATTTGAGATGTAAATTCTACTGCATTATCCAATCTAATAGACTTGATTGGATAATCAGAAAATTGAGTTCGTAATCTAATAATTTATGCAAGAAGTCTAGCAAATGCAACATTATGAGTAGAGAGTAGACAAACATGTGACCATCTAGTTGATACATCTATTAAAACCATAAAATATCTAAATGATCCACATGGCGGATGTATTGGCCCACATATGTCCTCATGAATTCTTTGTAAAAATGATGGAGGTTCAATTACTACTTTAGAAGAGGATGGTCTGATAATAAGTTTTCCTTGAGAACATGATGCACATGGATAATCACTTGGTAAAAGAATCTTTAGGTTCTTTAGAGGATGTCCATGTAAGTTCTCAATTATTCTTCGCATCATAATTGATCCCAGATATCCAAGGCGATCAACATAAAAAAGTTTGGATCAAAGCACTTCTGGTGCATTACAATATTTTATTCAATTGTACTCATAATTGTATAATATAAGCCCGAAGAGAAATTTGGCAATTTTACTAATATGAGTATCTGACCCGAAATCATAGAAGTAATCTAAAGATATTTATTACTGCATTCATTAATGGTTTCAACATGATAACCATTATGCCAAATATCTTTAAAACTTGGAAAATTTCTTCTAGATTTTGAAGAATACAAAGTATCATCAATACAAAATTATGTTTCTTCTACTAACGTTATATTTGCTCTCCCGGAGCCTTCATTTGGTATTGATATTAGCTCTATTCAATGTTAAATATTGAAAATATCTCTTATGTTTAAGAATTGCATATGTGGTACAACTGTCTGCGAGACATACATCTCCATCAATTTTTTTTCAAATTGATCAATTCATTAATAAAATTCATGCTTCCTTAATAAAAGAAAAACACATAAAACTTTATAATTTAAAGGGAAATTACAATGTATTCGAAGATAATAAATGAAATATAATGTGATTACAAGGCGGAGAAAGAAAATTAATTGTTATATCCAAAACCGTCACTAATAATGTAACACCTGGACCTAGAAATTGTATGGTTGGATTATGAATATTTTTTTATTCATTTATTCGAGCTAGATATTTAGGTTTTTTTTTTTTTTTTTTGGTTTTTATGGATCGAGTAGTGATTTTTATTTCCAGCTTTTGGTCGTTTGTTTAAACCTTGGATAAAATCTATCAGTTTATGAGCAGTTCCTCTCATGCACGACTCTCGAATTCCCATGCACGTACGCTTCTCTTCTCCTCGGCTTTAGGGTTTTGTATTTGTGTGTTTCCAATCACCCACGTATTCACACGTTAACTTCAGTTCACGCACGTTTCCATTCTATTTTCACGGCAACCGTCCCCATATATAGATAGAACTCGTACGTGGAAGACGGAAGTGAACTATAACCTAGACTAGAGTGCACACCATCCAGAACTCAAGCCGCCTCCCCATACAGAATCGACGCAACCCGTGCATCCACTGCATCTCCACAGATCGCAGATCCACCTCGCCGTGCGCCACCTCCATTTGACCATCACTGGAACTCCAACTCCTCCGCCGTACACCACTGCACCACCATTGTGAATGTCCATCTTCTCAACCAATCCACAACCCAGTACGCCGCTACCCCCATCTCATGGAAACTCAACATGGTACACCCCTGTTTTTGCAACTAAAAACAGAGCAGTCCACACACAGCAATTCCTCCACGCCGGTTGCCTTAGCCTCAAGCAACATCACTGCCCAGCCATCGAGCTCACCACAGTCGACCTCCGCCTAGCCTTTGGTCTACCGCGCGCCACGTTAGGCTCACGGTGAGCTTCATTCTCTCTCGCGCCGAGCTCTCTTTCTCCGTCTCTCCCTCACTCTCTGTCTCCCTCACCATGTTGCTCTCTCCCGCTCTCAGTGCTCCATCTCGATCACCTCCCACCACTGCCCAGCTCTTCGTCCGCCGCAACTTGCTCTCTGCCGGTGAGTGTTCGTAACTCAACATTGGTGAAGCTAGTTTACGTAAGACTGCTACTAGAAGAAGAAGAAGAAGGAAAAAAAAAAAAAGAGTTTCAATATTACAAGTTTGCCATTAAGGCCCACGGGCTTAACTTGTGTTGGACTTATTCCAGATGGTTTTGTGTTTTAAAAATACTATGGACTAGTTTTTACTTTTACAGAAATTATTCTAGTTATTTTGGGTTTGGTTTAAATGGGTTATGTTTTTTATAAATCATCTTGGTTAAATTTTTCTTAAGAAAATACATGATTTTATAATGATAACAATAAAGATTTGTAATATGCTATTAGTATTATTATATTTTTATATATTTTTAGAAGTACAATGTAGTGCAAGACTTTTATTTTGAACTCTTTAAAGAAAGACTAATTAAGTCTATTTTAATTAAATGGTATTTTTTCTTTGTCTACTTTAATAGTTTTTTATATAACTATGTTATACAATTTTATTATTTTATAATTTGATCTCATTAGTAAGTAAGTTAGATTTTGTGTTTTGTTCAAACTGATTTTTGGGACATTAATGAATTTAGAAAATGTGACGATATTTTAAGGTTATGTGAAGTTAGGTTTTTTGAAGAATTTAAATAGGTTATTTTAGTATCTTAGGTTTAAATATTGAAATATGTATTCGATTGAAAATTTATGAAAATTGCGTTATAGGTGGCGATTAATTATTATTCGACATTTTTGAGGAAAATTCTGAAAAGCTAAGAAGTCCAGATAAGCAGGATTCATATGCTAGACTTTGCATAAAATAAAATAAAACGAGATTGCTTTTGAAAATATGCATGTTTGTTTTGAAAAGAAATCAGAAAACAACCTCATATATATGTTCTGCATATGCATGAAAGCTGTATAAGAAAAAGTATTTTATGTCATGACTGGTGTAGACATGAGCTAATTTTGTATATTCTATTTCTGATAATGCAAAAGGAGCGAATATGAAAATCTAAAAGTTTTTGTTGTGAATAAATGAAAATATTTTAATTCTGTTTATTTCGAACATGTGGAATAATCTGAAGTTGTTTAGTTTTTAGCTTTTGATATGAAGTGGCATCTGAAAACATTGGCATGAGATTCTGATTCTGTATTCTGATTAAGTCTGATTATGATATTCTGTTCGATGTTCTGTTACGGCCCAACCATAGGTTATAATAGTGGATAAGGCCCTTCTAGGAATTATAATGGTGGTTTGTAACCCTACCATGAGGGTTAAACATGGTATACGGCCCAATCACGGGTTATAATAGTGGATACGACCTTTCTACAGGTTATAATGGTGGTTTATAACCCTACCACAGGGGTTAAACATAGTATACGGCCCAACCACGGGTTATAATAGTGGATACGGCCCTTCCACGGGTTATAATGGTGGTTTATAACTCTACCACGGGAGTTAAACATGGTTTACGGCCCAACCACGGGTTATAATGGTGGTTTATAATCCTACCACGAGGGTTAAACATGGTATCTGTCCCGTTGTGATGCTCTGATTGATGAAAATGAGGTCTCAGATTTTGATATGTCAAAGGATTTTTGAATAAGAATGTTTTTTTTTTTTTGTTTCTGCATTCTGAATATAAACATTTTGTTTTGCATTATGAATTCTGAAAATGCTCATGTTTACATACTAATATATATTCTCTGCTTATTGAGTTGTTGATAACTCACCTCTTATCTCCTAATATTTTTCAGATAATTTTGATACATCAGCTGGAAGTCAAGAGTAAGGTTTGATGATCATAGAGGAATAAGTGTCAGAGGGTACAAGTTTATTGGAGTCTTATTTAATAGGTTTATGATTTTATGTTATTTGATATTTGGAGTCCCAGATATTTCTAAATAATTATAGAGTTTTTAAATTATCTCATTGAGGTATATTTTTGGTGTCCTGGTAGAGGAACATATATTTTGGTTTGAATAAATGGATTTGTACTTTTGGGAATATTGGAGTATTTTTAAATAAGTTATGGAAGTTAGATTTAGGTTACAAGAGCTAACTCTCCGGATCTCCTGGAACGGAGCATTACAAATAAACAAATCTATATTTTCGTTGGGGTTCACAAAGAAAAATCTGGATTTTTGTGATTAGCAAAATTTATTTTGACCCCTTTTTTCCTTTTCTTTAATGGAGGCTTGATATAGGTCTACCAAATGTTTTGGTATACGAGAGTTACGTGACTTATGTCCATTTATACCACATCTAAAACATTTATTCTCATAATTCTTCGAAGGCTTATTCTATGAGCTTTCATTTTCATCATTTTTGGTCTCAGTATTATTCCACTTCCGGTGGTATTTTGAGTTTTTTATGAGTAATTTTGAGTACAATCTTTTGATTTTTATAGTTTTTCTTACCACGATCACATCCCCGACCACGTCCACGATTTCTTTTATGATTATGGAATGAAATTCTATTCACTTCAGGGAATAGAGTAGAACAAGTTGGACGTGATTGATGATTTTTCATTAAAAGCCCATTGTTCTATTCAGACACTAACATACAAGATATTAGTTAAGAGTATTTTGTAAACTTGCACTCTCAATATTAATGTTGCAGGAGCACATTTGAGGTATGGAATGTGGTATATGTTTTTTCTAATATATCTTCATCAGCAACTTTTTCACGACATAATTTCGACTGTGAGGGTATTTTGAAAAGTGCAAAGTTGTACTCAGATACTGTTTTAAAATCTTGCAACTTCTGATGCATCCAATCATAGTGAGCCATTGGAAGGATAACGGTCTTCTGGTGTTCGTATCTCTCCCTTAGACTATTTCATAAAATTAAAGGATCTTTTATAGCTAGTGAGGTATTTAGTTTTCAATTCTTCATGCAAATGATGGCAAATAAAAATAATTGTTTTAGCATGATCCTGCAGGGACATTTCATTGTTTTCTTGAATAGTATTTCCAAGGTTCATTGCATCAAGATGGATTTCAGCATCTAAAATCCAAGATAAATAATTGTTGTTAGAAATATCGAGAGTAACAAATTCTAATTTTGTAAGATTCGACATTATCTATAATAAATATATTAAAAATCGAATAAGTAAATATTATAAGATCTAGAATATGCAAGAATTATAAACTTTATGAAGTCAAATGAATTAAATTGACAATATAATATTTTACTTGAAAGAGTATTCACTATATAACATCATTCGAAAATATGAACATACCATGATGATTATAAAATGACATTATAAATTGTAGAATGACTTACAATGATCAAAGCAATCTCACATATAGCTTTCAACGTCAAGTAACACGACAATTGTCTAGAGTCTCGTACTGATAACGTGTTGTAAAACTAAAGAAAATTAGTAAGAGAATTGAAAGACCACAATATCTAAAATTAGTTCTTCTAGAACTAAATATTATTTCTTTCAATTTCCTTATTTTGAGTCTACTATAAATGATCCTCAAGACACCATTTAATTATAGGCATAGAGGATATATGATATTAAATGAGTTTATGAATTTAGGGAATGACAATACATGAATCAAAGAGATACATAAATATGAAAAATAGAGATATATAAATATGGAAGAATTCTAATAGTCATCTATTAAATACATTCCATATGTTTACAACAAAGATTTTATATATATTTCCTCACGTTGGAACTATTTTTTTCAGGTAAATCACTAGAAGCATTGACATCACTTTTCCCTACTTGCCTCGTTTGTTTTCGTATATAAGTTAAGATGAGTTCATGAAATTAAAATTTAAATTTAAATAAAATATTATTAGAATATTTTTTTTAATATTATTTTTATTTTGATATTTGAAAAAGTTAAATTATTTATTTTATTTTACGTGAATTTGATAAAATTGTAATAATTAGATGATATAAGATAAGATGAATTGAGAGAAATTATAAAAATAAAAAAAGCCTTAAAAGTACGGATGATCGTAGGCACGGGGCTCATGAGGCCGCGCGTGCTCACAGATGCATCACACATCAGAGAGAGAGAGATGCATTGTGCTAAAAGCTTTCACGTTAAAGTCCAGCTTCAAGAAACATCTTACACATTTATTTAACTTGTTAAAGTCCACTTAATTAGTCAGGGATTTGTCTTTAAGTTCGGTTTCTGAGAGCGATCACTTCAGCCTCGATTGTACATGTTGGTTTTGACTCTTCTTGCAAGACTTTTGTGAGGACGATGTATTGTATTTATCGTTGGAATTATCTTTTCTACAACGATGCTTGCTCAACCAATCGTATGCGTGTCGGTGTAGCAGCTTATCCTTTTCCGGGTATAAAGCGTAGTACAGACCGAGATAGCCCAGCAACTCTTTGTCTGGCCATACATTAAGAGCATTCATTTGGGTCAATCTCTAAAGGGATAACACAAGCTAGCTTTGGAAAAATGTTCACGAGTCTCTCTTTCTATCTACTTCTTTTACTAAACCTAGCTGCTGCTTTAGCTCTAGGCGCTGATAAATACAGCAGAGATGACTTCCCACCCGAGTTTGTTTTTGGTTCTGGGACCTCAGCTTACCAGGTGACTCTTTTTTTTTTTTTTTTCATTTATCTTGGAGTAAATTATTAGAAATATATAATAACAACTTTGATATTTTTCATGACTAAAAAATATAAATTAATATGAAAGGTTGAAGGTGCAGCAAGCCAAGATGGAAGGACACCTTCCATATGGGATACCTTTGCCCATGCTGGTAAGCTTTTCTTTACCATTGGTACTTGCTTTTATCTTCTATAACATATTAATGAAATTAACGTTTTTCCATTATAAATGTAGTAAATATAATTCAAATGAATATTTAAACCTTTTTCCTTCTTTTTTTTTTTTCCAATAAATGGAGATTATTATATGCGTGCAAATATTAGTGCATGCTACCAACATAGTTTGCCTCTGGTTTTTGTTTTCGCTTCTACTGGAAGACAGCATGTCAACAGATGTAATCAGAAACACAACCCAGATATAATTAGGATGGCTACATGTAGATACTTTTTGCACCATTTTTTCTGATTCTTCTTCTGTGCATGGAGCTCTAGGCTCCTTGCTCCTTAGAAATGGGAGAAAAGGATATGTATCCTGAAATCACAATATAAGTTTAGTAGATAGACGTTTGCTGAAGTTTATCTATGTTTATATCTAATTTTTCTTACGAGATTGATCTTCAACTTCAAATTTCAGGGAAAATGGCTGGAGCCACTGGTGACATAGCATGTGATCAGTATCACAGATACAAGGTATAATAGCATGCAATGTGTTTCCTATGACTAAAAGCCAAGGATTACTTGCCGGCCAGTTCATGATCCCAATTGATTGAAAATGAATGATTGTAGTCTGCATGAGATGTTCATCCTGTGATAAGGTGTAAGTGAATGAAAGTATTATCCAGGCTAGGAGAGACATTTCTTATCAGAATCATATATGACCATGACCAATTAATTATATGTTCACGTTATTTGAAGCATCTGGTATTAGAATAATGATCCATATATGATTAGCTACGTTGAATTGACTCTTTCAGGAGGATGTCCAACTCATGGTGGATATAGGCTTAGAGGCCTATAGATTTTCCATCTCATGGTCAAGACTTATTCCAAGTATTATCATCAATCTCTTCTGATCCTCAATTAACTAAACATGATGAAGTAAAAAGGAGTTTTTCTGCACTTTCTCACACTTGGACTAATCATTTTCTCATAATTCAGACGGAAGAGGACGTGTCAATCCAAAGGGTTTACAGTATTACAACAATCTTATCAATGAACTAATCCGCAACGGTTACTCCCTTTTCCATCATAGTTGAAGATCCTTCAATTTTCTCATCATTTCAAGAATACTTTGAACATAAAGCAAGAAAAAGTACTCCCAAAATGCTAATTTATCCATGTTTTTTTCCTGCCGATTTATGTTATTTTTTGTGAAAGTAGGAATCCAACCGCATATCACATTACACCACAACGACCTTCCGCAGGCATTGGAAGACGAGTATGGAGGATGGGTCAGCAGAAAAATTGTGTACACTTCTCAATCTTGACTAGACCACATTTTGTATGTGTTTGTGTACACTACACACCGCCAAGCATAGAACCCAGTAAGGAATGTGATTGAATCATCTCTTTCTGAATGCAGGAAAGACTTCACGGCATATGCAGATCTGTGTTTCAGGAAGTTTGGTGACAGGGTTTCTCATTGGACCACCCTGAATGAGGCCAACGTTTTCGTGCTTGGAGGCTACGATGGGGGTTATCTTCCACCTCAGCGTTGCTCTTCTCCTTTTGGGTTCAACTGCACAAAAGGCAACTCCACAACTGAGCCATATTTGGCAACTCACCATATCTTGTTGGCGCATGCATCAGCTGCTAGATTGTACAAGGAAAAGTACCAGGACAAGCAGAATGGATTTATAGGAATCAACCTCTACGCTTTTGGGGCTATTCCTCTAACAAACACAACTAAAGATGCAATTGCTACGCAAAGAGCCAATGACTTCCTGATTGGTTGGTAAGTTACTTAAACATGATTCACAAGTAAAGTTGCAGTGGTATTGTCTTTTGGCATCTATTATGTCATTTATAAATTGTTAAGTTTTAGTCTGATATGGTGCCAAAAGCAAGTATTCATCACACACTTTTGGAGTCATTTTCTTTTAATGCAAGGAAGAGTGCTTTTCATTTTGCATTTTTACACCATATCTAAGCTGCATTCAGAATTCATTTATTCTTCATATGCATGGCATTGCAGGTATATGGATCCCTTAGTGTATGGAGAATATCCCCATGTCATGAAAAAGAATGTGGGATCAAGACTTCCATCCTTCACAGATTTTGAATCTAATCAGGTTAAAGGTTCATTTGATTTCCTAGGACTAAATTACTACCTCACAGTTCACATCAAGGATGACTCTGAAAAACTTGAGATGGAGGTCAGAAACTTTGATGCAGACATGGCAATAAAATTTGCTGGTATGTCCATGCGTATATACTTTACTTAGCACAACAATGACCAATTTCACTGGTTATTAGATTACGTTTTACCCTGTTTCAGCTCAATCAAGCTTACTATTTAAACTCTGCTCTCTGCAGATTAAATGTTTAAGACTATTCTAGTTTTTCTTCATATCCTCAATAAACTCACCCTTTACTTACCAAGCTTTAGAGATGAAAATGAATTTAGCTTAATACTTTTCCAATTGTGGCAGTTACTCAAGATGATCCATCTGAATTTGAGGTGAGATCAAAAGCATAAATTATAAAGGCAATTTTATATTTATGGGTATATCAAATCTAACACTAACAAGCCCATTTGACTCAGTTTCCAGTTACACCCTGGAATTTGCAAGGACTGTTGGAGTATTTCAAGCAAGTGTATGGGAATCCTCCTATTTACATTCATGAGAATGGTCTCTCTCTCTCTCTCTCTCTCTCACACACACACACACACACACACACACACCCATTTACGCACATCCACGTCCCCCCACTCATTGACACACACATGCATATAGAGCTTCTATGTATTTGTGGTCTTACTTTAAATAGTGAGAAATGATTCAGAGTGGTGCTAGGGCTCATCTCATTATTCTGGAATTTGTAAAATCTCCACTTGTCCCAAAAGTTTAACCTGAGGGGAAGAGGTAGATTTTATTATTTATTTTATATCTTAACACTCCCCCTCACGTGTGAGATAGAGTCCCCCTCAATAAGTGGTCCAACACGTAGAATATTTAAATAAATGAAGTAGAATGTAGAGTTAGAATTTGAATTCAAGACATTTGCTCTGATACCATGTGAAATCATCATTTATCTCAAAAGCTTAAACTAATGGGAAGAGGTAGATTTTATTATTTATTTTATATCTTAACAGAATTATGCTATGATACATCGTTATGCTATCACATTTTGGTGTTTCAAAATAAATTATCTGATGTAACAATCAACTAACGTTCATATGGGTTTCACCAATTAAACTATCCTTTCAAATATAGATTCATTCTAAGCAGAAGTGATCAAACGAAAATCTGATATAGAGAGAGTTAAAGCGGTCAAACAACAAACATTAAAGTTGCTCAGAAAGTCCTTTGAATCATGCATATTTGTTGTTTTCATGCCATTTTATCTACCAAAGGGATTATCTTTCCTGTTTTGGTATAAGACATGGTGGCATTGTTCAAAACCCAGTTTTCTCATCACCCAATGTGATCATCTCTAATAGAGAAAACTCAGCTTGCTTGGAATCTTCTTGTAGGACAACGAACACCACGCAATTCATCATTGGAAGACTGGCATAGAGTGAAATACATGAAAGGATATATTGGGGGTTTGCTTGATGCACTTCGGTAAGTTCATTTTCTCATGACCTTATAATTAAATCAAATATTTATTAGATGTAGTGGGAACTACCTTTTTCTTAATTCCCTGATCATTGCCTATTCTCTGATCATTGTCTTTTGCAAGGAATGGATCCAATGTGAGGGGTTATTTTGCATGGTCTTTCTTGGATTTACTGGAGCTGTTGGATGGCTATCAATCGAGCTTTGGTCTTTACTACATAGATCTTGATGACCCGGATATAAGAAGACAGCCAAAGCTCTCTGCTCATTGGTACTCACATTTCTTGCAGAGAGAAGGCTTTAACTCAGATGGGTTTATAGAGCTTGAGAAGAATTTATCAGCACTTTCTTATACCTAATTCATCCAATAGATTTTTCCTTGTCTGTTGCACAATGGTAATTATAATGTAAGCTTTCATAGCTCCAGAACCAGCTGAAGAAAGCGCTTCATAGCCTTACTTTATTGTTTGCTCTAAAGTATTCATGTAATTGAACCAGTACACTGCTTAATTTCCAACAATTTATTAGCAAAAATATAATCTAAGTTTCTTAATCATGTAATGAGTATTGTTATAAGTCCCTTCATTATCTGTGTTGAATTTAAGTACTCTATTAAAGTACTGTCATATAAAGAAATAAATCATTTATTTATCCTCAATTCCTTAATTTAATTCATTGAATATTCTAAAATGGTTTAGTAAACAATTTACTAATTGCTCTGGCCAGAAATTTTAAATATGCAGTTCTATTAAATTAAACTTAAGAAGATATTTTGTTCTTCTTGATCAAATCAAGAAGTCTAAAAATTCCATCTTGATAAATCATACTCCCACTATGCTATATGTAATTACTCAATATGAAATCACCACTTGTTCTAAAAGTTTAAGTTGATGGGAAGAGGTAAATTTTATTATTTATTTTCTTAATACTTCTCTCATGTGTGGGTTAGACTCCCTCTCAATTAGGACTGTTCATCCGGGTTTCGGACCTGGTATATCCGGCCCGGAACCCGGATTTCAAATATGGGCCGGATTTCGGCCCGGGTATGTCCGGTTAAGACCCGGTCCGAAACCCGGATGAATCCGGGTTTTTTAAAACCCGGAATCCGGATTCCGGGTTTTACCCGTCTTTTTTGTTTTTTTAACAAAAGTCCTTTAGTCTTTATGTTGTTATTTTTTTTCTGGGAAAAAGTTGAAACTTTTTTTTTTTTTCAAAAATACTATATTTTATTACAATTTTTTCGTCAAATAATATTGAAAAGCAAAAGGTTTTTATTATATATAAAAGCCTATATTTATTATCAATGTCCATAATGATAAAAAAAAATATCAAAATGAAAAACTAGATTTATGTTAAGAATAGCCAAGGCTACAAACAACTAATTAACTTGTTAACTAAATGCATGTAAAAAAATAAAAAATCCACTACATATTACATTATTTGAACTAATTTGCTTAGAACATTACAAAACACATTATTGCTTTAATTAAACTCCAATACACAACAACAAACATGAACTAATTTTGCCAAGAACAACTGACTCTACCCCCCAAGGAGTATAAAAATTGACCCTGCTATTCAGAGTCCAATAATAGTACAAAGAAAGCCAGCATCGATCATAAACAATCTGTGACACATCTCGTGAATGGAATGCATAGAGTGCTGTAAGTATTCCTCCATTTTCTGGGATCTGTTCAGAAACAAATTCTCTTTCTTTAAATAAACATAACATGTAATCTGAAACAAGTTACATTAAAACATTGGAGCACATCTCCTTGGACTAAAAAAGGAGAAAGCTCAAGCAAAAAGGACAAAAACAAAAAATAAAAAGTTGTGCAAATTAAGAAGTTGAAATACAGAGCTGAAGAATGATTCTCTTCCAATGAATAAACCTTAAAGTGAATAAAATCTAGCCAAGTATTGCTTCAAAACTACATTATATAAATAAAAAGACCCAGAGGATCTTATAATTCTTAGTAGAACTTTTGAAGTCTATACATTGCTCACAATACCATTTTGTTCTTAAAATCATTGATCCTTCCACAAGACTTTACAGGAAAGATCGGAAACAAGATCTTATCATGAGTAGAGTTGGCTAGAAATTTTCTACTATTTTTTTCCGAGGTGATGGTATCTCATTTAAAAAGACCTAATGCCAAATGAGAAACTGTAATCTTCTGTAGAAAGGGCGCGTTATCTAGGCCATTTTACTAGCAAAATAACAAAAAAATCTAGATCTATCAAACCAACAGCATATAGTTTATACCCATGTTTAACAAAATAACAAAAAAAACCCAGATCTATCAAACTAACAGCATATACTATATACTCGTGTTTAACAAAACAACAACAAAAACCCAGATCTAGTGCAAAATGTCATAGCCGTAGCAGAAGAAGAAGGACGCTAGCACAGATCTTACCTGAACAAAAGCTACACAAGCCATAGCTTTTCATCGTCGTTATTCCAAGGTATCTGAAGACACGAGATAGAGAGGGTGAGAAGAGAGACAGATCCAAATAAAACAGACCCAAATCGGAATAAAACAGACCAAATCACAGAGAACAAACCTTGGGTCACGAGGATGAGGCGAGTCGGCAACGATGATGAAGACGACGGCACGAGGATGAAGAAAACGAGCAGAGAGGGTTTCGGCGTCTCAGAAAAGAAAAAGAAAATGAGGAAATCGGAAAACTCTTTGCTGAAAGGCTGAAGGCGAGACAAATTGTGGACACTGGTGGGGAGTCAGCTATAGTTTTGTGGCTAGGGTTTCGCGCGAGAGAGACAGAGAGACAGAGAGAGAGGGGGGGAGGTTGGGGGGTGAAGAAATGAAATTCAAGTGATGTTTTCGATTTTACATAAACCGGGTACCGGCTTTTTAATACGGAATCCGGATTTTATACCCGGATCCGGGCCGGCTATATCCGGTTTTCATAATGCGGGTTTCAGCCCGGGTTTGACCCGGGCCGAAAACCGTAACCGGAACCCGGTTATCTGGGTTCCGGACAGGGCCGGAAAAAAATCCGGCCCGGATGAACAGTCTTACTCTCAATGAGTGGCCCAACAAGTAGAATATTTAATTAAATGAGGTAGAGTATACAGTTCGGGTTCGAACTCATGACCTCTACTCTGATACCATGTGAAATTACTACTTGTCTCCAAAGATTAAACTAATGAGAATAAATAGATTTTATTATTTATTTTATATCTTAATACTTAACAAACACAAAATTTTGATATAAAAATATCTAAGTTCTTAACAAACACAAAATTTTATATCATTGTAAGTTCTTAATTACAATGAGCAGTCGTAAGTTCTGGTAGTCATTCAAATGAAACAACAGTTTAATATTGAATAAAAATTTAAGTGGTTCAGTCGATGTATCTACACTAGGGCTGGAACCCGACCTGAAACAACCGGGTTTGCGCCCGGCCCGGCCCGACTGTTCCCATCCAAGGCGCCAAACAGACCCGACTCGACCCGAACAAACAGAGATCGGGTTGAACTCATATGACCTGACATTCACCAATGAGGGCAAAAAAAAAAAAAATCTTCGTTTTCACTTCAGCATCAATGTACAAAATATTTCTATCAATAGTATGATTTGATCACAATATCAAATTATCAATCTCAGATCAACATCCCAAAAAGCTAAAAATGAAAAGTGCAGTTATTTTGACTACACATTGTATACCTTCTGCAATGTCTGACGACCTCAAAAACGGCATATGAAGACATTGCGAACAGTAAATCTGTCACATTCTATTATGAATTGATGGGGTTCGAAACCAACAAAATATAAAAACCCCCGAATCAAGAGATGTTTCTGGATCTGGGGAAACCTTCATCTCCATACTTTCTTCTACTCGTAAAAACAAAACGTATGAACCCCATTAATTCAGATCCAAATGTTAAAGCAAGTAATGCAAACCCCACGGCCATGGCACAGTTCTGCAGGGCCAAAGCATAAGATGAACTACAAGGACAGCTACTTGAGTAGCATCTTCTACATCTTGGGAAACAAATAGAGAGAGAGAGAGAGAGAGAGAGAGAGGAAAAACCATCGCCAAGGGCCAAAATGTGAGGGCTTCCTTCCCTTCCATCGCCAAGGGCCGCAACGATACCACCGCCGCCAGCAACGACGTGAACAAGAAACAGCCACCACCGGCGACGTATGTTAAGAAGGAGAAGCAGCCGCAGCAACCGAGGTCACCAAGGTTCGCACAGGACTTGGATGGGCTGAACTGCTTCGAGACTCTCATCTCTTATTAGGCGAACTGCAGTTCGCAGAGAGGGGTTTCGTCCGTAGCGTCTTTTTGCTACATAGAGAGAGAGAGAGTGGCACTAGGGTTTGTGCTAGAGAGAGAGAGAGAGAGAGAGGGGCTAGGGTTTGTGCTGAATAGAAAGAAGAGAGGGGGGGATGTGGTTTCATCCTCTTAAAAGCAGGTTGGACATCATCCAACCCGCATCTAATTTTAATATGATTTTATGCGGGTTGATCGGATCGGTTTTATCGGGTGGGTCGGACTTTTTGTGTTTTTGCACAAGCCTAATCTACACCAACATGTCAATTTGGAATCTCCATTCCCTATCATCAAAGTGACACACAATCTTTCAAATAAAATGTCCAATTGTATTATAGATTGCAAATATAGTTTATGGGCTTAAAACAACATGGTAAATGATTAATTTAATTTCTATAAAAATAAACAATTTTATTTAATGCAAATGTCAATGTTCGAGACATGTTTTGCACCTCGACCAATGAGCTCAATGAACCTGCAATACAAGAAATGCGGAGGCTCGGTGGATGGGTGGCACTTCCGATATCTAAGTTAGTTCTATCTCTTGAGAGAGTTGGTCATAAAAAATTGTCCGAATTTTACCTATGATTAGGCTTATATACCTCTTTCCTCAGGTGGGACTGCTACTTCCTCTATGCTGGGGGTGTCCACCCACTGCACTAGGAAGCATGTTGTCGCACTAAATGCAGCATAGCTTCCACGGGCCATATCACATGTGACAGGTAGTGAAGTGCGGCCTTTGTCTGGAATTATGTTAGGGACAAAGCCGCCCACCAAGATCTCCTGTTTGTGACCGTATCTGGTCATTTAATGCAGCACGGCTATCCTGCAGATGATTCTGGCATAAACGTGCCGGCGTGCGTGATGTCCCATCTTTCCACGTTGATCCTCTTCATACACTATTCTTGGGCCCTCTTCTCCTTTGCCGTTTGTTGGAGTAGTTATATTTTGGCCTTTGGGCCTTCTTGAAGTGGATTGGGCAGAGGATGAATATACTCCCTTCAGTCAAAATTAGAAGAATAATGATACACACATGAAATTTCACAACAATATTTTGAAATAAAAATATTTTTGTAAAGTCTCATTTTAAAATTTCGTAATATTTGTGAAATGTGATGTGTGTATTATTATTCTAAACAATGACACTTTCACAACATTTTATATAATGATGTTTTACATTTATGATATTTTTAAAAAGTGATGTTACTTTTATAAATTATTTTATAAAAATATCATTTATTTTAAATATCATCATATAAGGTGTTGTGTATAAACCATTTTCAAATTAGAAATGGGTATATTCCCAACACAATTTACTATTATTATGGTCATCTTCAAGCCGCCGATTTGATTGAGATGAAAACTACTTTTAAGTTCATAATAAGCCATCTGGGCTAGGGGTGGGCAGCGGGGCCCCGCACCCCGCTGACCCGCCCCGTTCGCCCCGCCCCCACCCATGCGGGGTGGGGGTTTCGGCCCGCACAAGCGGGGTGCAGGGGCCCCCGCCCGCACCCCAGGACAGTTGCGGAGGCGGGGGACGGAGGGGGCGAAGCCCCACTCTGCTTTTCCCCTGCCCCGCTTAATTTATATAATATATATATATATAATCAAAATTATATATAAAAAAAACCATAAATAGAGTGAAACGATGCCGTTTTGTCATAGACCAAACGGTGCCGTTTCACTTTCAGGATTTAGGTAATCCTGAACTAAAAGTGAAACGGCGCCGTTTCACTTTTAGTTAAGGTTCCCCCCCCCCCTTCCCCGCATCTCTCTCCTTCACTTTCAGCCCTTCTGCTTCTTGAACTCTCATTTGGCTCTCAACCTCTCTCACTCTCCTCTCTCGATCTCTCTGAGTCTCTCAATCTCTCTCATTCGAAGTATTCTCTCTCTCCGTCTCGCACGACTGCACCGCACGAGCATCACAGCTGCACAAGTATGAGATTTCCACTTTCCAGTCACTCCACCGTCGGTCCGTCGTTTCACTTCGAATTCGCCGCCGCTCAAACTCAAAAGTAAGAAATTCAAAACATAAGCTAGATTTTTTTTTTTTTTTTTTTAAGTTTTGGATTAGAGATTAGAGGAAGGTTGGGTTGAATCGAAGATGGAGGATGGGAATAGTTGTGAATTTGTGCGCTATGGATAAATTTGTGCATGTGTTTGATTCGTGTGTTTGTTTTTGTTTTTGTTTTTTTTGTATAATCTGAATTCCGAAACCCATTCTTTCAATTTAGGGGTTTCAATTGAAACCCCTAAATTGAAACATGTTAGGGTTTCAATTGAAACCCCTAAATTGAAGCATGTTATTGTTATCAAACATTTTAAATAGGATTACAAAATAGTTGTAAACTAGTTGTAGGTTTATCTTTAATGGCCTAAAAAACGTATATTATAAAACAGTTATATATGAATATAGCTTGTTTACGTGAAGAAATATAAGTCTATTAAGTATTAAGTTTATTTAGAAACCAATGGTCTAATGTTAATGGAAATAATAATGTGATTAAGTGCATGTTTGGAATTATTTTGAAAAATATAATAATGTGATTAAGTGCATGATACATTTGTTCTATTAAAAAAGTTTTTAAGGTTATGTAAACTAATTGAGTTGTTCTCATACTTGTTATAAGAAAAATGAAAAAAAAAAATTAAAATAGGTGTAGTGTGTGAGTTGTTCTCATACTTGTCATGTTCTCATACATGTTCTCATAATTGAGTTGTTCTCATACTTGCCATACTTGTGTGTTGATTGATTTTATAATTTTTTATTGTGTTGTAGAATCAGGAATGTCTTCTGAAAAGAATTTCATTGATAGCTCTCCTACCCCTACCAGTACCCCTGCCCCAGAACCTAACCCTACTCCAACCCCTAGGAGTGGGAGTACACCTTGCCCCGCCCCCAAGCCCACACAAAGCAATAAAATTGTTTCCGTAGTTTGGTCTCATTTTACTAAATTAGAGGGTGGTGACCCCAATAACCCTCAAGTTAAATGTAATTATTGTGAGAAAAGTTATGGATGTCACTATAGGAAACTTGGTACATCCCAGTTAAAGGTCCATTTAGAGGAACAATGCAAGAAGAGTCCAATATTAAGATCCTTACTGGAGAAGAGTCAATTTAGACTATAAATTGGATTGAAAAAAATGGCGGATGGGAGTAGTGGGGGTCCAACGTTGAAAGAATTTACAAAATATAATGTTGATGAGTGTAGAAGGAAGTTAGCTCGTATGGTTATCATAGACGAGCTACCTTTTCAGTTTATGAATGGGAGAGGGTTCCAAGAATTGGAACCTAGATTTACACTTTCTTATCGCCACACTGTGGCAAAAGATATTAAAAAGATGTACTAGAAAGATAAAAATGTTTTGAGGGGCCAATTGGTGGGTTTGGTAGTTTGCCTCACTACCGATACTTGGACTTCTATCTAAAATTTTAATTATATGTTTTTGACTGTCCATTTCATTGATTCTGATTGGATTCTTCATAAAAAGATTATTAAGTTTTGTCAAATAACTGATCACAAGAGTAAGACGATTGGGAAGGCCTTAGAGGCCTCAACAAAGGAGTGGGGGTTGACACGGGTTTTGACAGTTTCGGTTGACAATGCCACGTCTAATGATGTCGCCTTGGGGTATCTGAAGACTTATCTTAGAGAGGTAAATAAAACATTCTTGGGTGGTGAATATTTGCATGTTAGATGTTCTGTACATATCTTGAATCTAATTGTGACAGAGGGGTTAAAAGATGTTAATAACTCGGTTGCACGAGTTAGACTGGCTGTGAAATTTGTGAGGTCTTCTCCTTCTAGATTGGAGAAATTCAAGATTGCTTCAAAGAATGTGGGCATAACATCAAAGAATGGTCTTTGTACTGATTTTCCTACGAGATGAAACTCAACCTTCTTGATGTTGGAGGCGGCCCAAGAATATAAGGCAGCCTTTCAATTATTGGGTGATGAAGATATTCAATATGTCAAATACTTTGATGAGAACGGAGGTTTAGGAATGCCTAATGATGATGATTGGGAGGTAGTTGTTACATTTGTTGATTTTCTTGGGCTTTTTTACGATGTCACGTTGAAATGATTTGCTTCTTTGCACCCTACATCTCTTGAATTTTGTCAACAAATATGTAGGGTGAAAGAATAATTAGACGACATGTGTAGGGGTTCCAATCTAAGGATGAGGGGGATGGCATTGACCATGAGGGTCAAATATGACAAGTATTGGGGAGATTTGACTAGACTAACTATTTTGTTATATATAGCTACCATTCTTGATCCCCGTCTAAAACTTTCAGGCATGTTATATGGTTTGGGACTTGCGTATGATTAGGCATAGACTGATCTTATTGGTGAGATGGCCTGAAATACCCTTTATAGATTTTATGATGAGTTTAATGCAATTAAGGGTGGTACTGCATCTACTACACCTACACCTACTCCAACACCTCCTCCAGACACCAGGGCAACAAAGAAGCGTAGATTGGCATGGACTAAGACCCTCGCACATAATCCCACACTAGTCCATCAATCTACGGAGGTGGTTTCAGAGTTAGACAATTATTTGTCAACGGATCTTATTCAAGATGATGGTGATTTTGACATATAGGATGGTGGAATGCAGTATCAAAGAAATATCCCATCCTTTCTGAAATTGCCCGTTGTATGTTGGTCATCCCTATTAACACCGTTGCCTCAAAGTCTGCCTTTAGTACCAGATGGCGCATATTAGATCATTTTCGTAATTCATTGTCTCATACAACTGTAGAGACATTGATATGCACATAGAGTTGGACAATGGGAAATAATATTTATGTTCCAGATGTTTTAGATTTTAAAGAGACCGACGAAGAGGGTGGTGATCAGTCTGGATCTGGACCATCTAGTAATTATTGTTTTTATTTTATTATTTTGATTTATTTATATTCATTTCAATTTCATCAGTATTAATTTTAGTATTGATTGTTGTAGCAACACATGAGACGACTCAGACGATTCGGTAAATAATCAAAATTTCAACTTTGAACTACAGTGTATTTACTTTTATCTCCATATTTAAAGACACACTGTTCATGGTCTATTCTTATTATTTTATTACAAAATCACTTACTCTAACTTTTAGATTAATTTCACCATGAGTTAAGTATTAATGAGGATTAATTAAGTTGGGGAAAAAATCAGTTGAAAAATAATAATTTAAGTATCAAATTAAATTATTAATTAATATATGGTTAATATAATTGTAAAATATGAAAAAAATAAATTAAAAATATTATTATTAAAAAAATAATATTATATTATTATTTTGATTAATTTAATATGAAATTATAGTTATGGAAGTTTTGAATTTATAAAAAATATGTATTTTTATCAAATTTTAGATATAATTTTGATGAAGCCAATACCGGTAGTTGGTTGGAGAATTAGAAGATAATTATTGTGAGGTCATGGTTAAAAGCTCCTCTCTTTCCCTTTTCGTTATTATGGTTATGAATGACTGAACAGTAGTATTACTGGATCAAGATTCAAAATGTTGAGGCTAGTAGTAGTTTTGCTGACGAATCTAGCAGTACTGGTTTTGAGTGCTCATAAATTTAGCAGAGATGACTTTCCTCCTGGTTTCGTGTTTGGGGCTTCGACCTCTGCTTATCAGGTTTCCCTTTTACCATTTTTTTTTCCGTATCTTTTGATTGTTTAAGCATTCTGTTCTATTCGGCCAAATAACTGTACGATTTCTCTCCTTTTCCTAACAACTCTTTTCGTTTAATCTTTTGCGAAAGGTTGAAGGTGCTGCAAACCAGGATGGGAGGACTCCTAGCATATGGGATACTTTCGCCCAAGCAGGTCAGTTTTTCTTTCCTTTTTTTATTTTTTAAAAAAACAAAATGGGAATCGGTTTCGATCGGAACAAGTTAAATCAGAAATTTAATTTCATTATTCGAGAATAATAATTAGGATCGATTTAATTGCCCAACGCATTTCAGGGAATATGCATGGAGCCACTGGAGACACAGCATGTGATGGATATCATAAATATAAGGTCAGTCTACAATAGAGAAATGTTAAACCCACTGATAGTGGGTTCCGAAACTTTTTTATTTTTTATTTTTTTTTTACTAATGATAAAAAAAATATTGATGTTGTGAATTTTAAAAAAAAACTTGTTTAAGGGTGTTAAAAAAAGAAAACAAAAATTCGTATAATTTGGGTCCCGAAATACAGCCACCCGTCTACAAAATTACCCTTTCTTACAAGCATGGGTGGAACCAGAAAATCTGGTTTTGGGGGCCAAGTTACAAAAAAAAAAAAAAAAGCCTTTTAAAATTTAATTTTCGTCCAATTCTGAAAATTTTGGAGCCTCTTACTAGTTTCGCCCTTTCTTACTAGTTTTTTCTTTCCTATAAATACCAATCACATATATGAGGTCAATTAATTATCTTACTGGATAATGAATTAAGACGAAATGAATTGAAAGTTAAATAAAATATTATTTTTTAATATTATTATTGTTTTAAGATTTAAAAAAATTGAATTGTTTATTGTATTTTGTGTGAGAATTTGTGAAGATTGTAATGATGAGATAAACTGAAATGAGATGGGATGAAAGTCTCTCTAGCCTTAGACTGTGCAAGTCCTGCAAAATTTTAAAAAAAAGTTGACATTGTTTTTTCAAAATGACTGCCGGGATTTGCTTTTTTGTTGATTGTGTACGTCTATTCTTCTTTGGGCCTCCTTCAAACTTTTTCTTACCTTTTGATACTTTACCTTTTTTACGCAACTTTTCTTTTCACGTTCCTTCTTACATTTTTCTTCAAGTTAATGATAAATATATATAATTTTTTTGTTAAAAAAGAGAAACTCTTATCCAACTTTAGATTTTTTTTTTTTTTTTTTAATGTCGGGAAACCTCTCCAAGACAGGACTCTTCGGACCCACCTCTGCAGAATAAACATCGGTCTCGTGCACCGCACTTTCGGAAGTTTCCCTACACGGAACCGGTTAACTTGTTGACTTTTCACCAGAGGTGTGGCCCCAAATGATTGTTTGTATAAGTGTTGAACTTTGGATCTTGAAGGGAGTGATATCCAAAGCCAAGACCTTCACCACTTGGCCAACCCATTGGGGTTAAATGTAGCTTAGTTATGGTACATCATAAATCTCTAATTGATAGATATAATGATAATATTTTTTATACTTCAAATTATGTTTATTATATTTTTTTATTTTATATATATTACAATGTCCTACATCTGAAATTGTATACAAACATTTTTAATATTTTAACAGTAATTCGCCCCCAAAGATCAATTTCTAGATCTGCCGTTGGTGGTCATTGGGATTTTGAGGCTGCCTCTTTTTTTTTTTTTTTTTACATGGATATGCTTTTTATAGTAAATAATAATAAATAATGTACTTATAATGGAAAAGTACTAATAAAAAAACATAGTTATAATGGAAAAGTAAAGTAAGTTGAGATGATGTGTGTTGTATTTTTAGGAAGAAGTTGGGAAAATTTTTTCATTGTAGATGAAAAAGTAGAGAACTGGAGATCAAAACCATCTTTATCAAAAGAAAAATTCTTCTCATCAGTCACTATTCCCCATCTCACACCCTATGAAAAACACTCTCACACCGTGTGAAAAAGCTATAGGTGTGAGGTGTGGGAGTGAATAGTGACTGATGCATAGCATTCCTCGGAGACTCAAACATGCAATAAGAAATGCAGTGGAACTCACTTTATGTTTCTATCTCGCCCACAACAAGTTTTATAATACTCTAGGGAATCCATATCTTAAAATATATACTCCCAAAACATTACATGTATATTACTAATTATGAAAATGCTTACAACAAATTTAACTATTGCAGGAGGATGTCCAGCTTATGGGGGACACAGGGTTAGAAGCTTACAGGTTTTCCATATCTTGGTCGAGGCTTTTACCAAGTATGATCACGCAACTACTCTCGTGTACTCATCAATACTTGTTAACCATGCATACAAGGAATAAGTGGTTTCTGAGGACTCTGATTGTGAATGTTCTTTCTTTCAGATGGAAGAGGAACTGTCAATCCTAAGGGTTTACAGTATTACAACAATCTCATCAATGAACTAATCAGTCATGGTTACAGCCAATTTCCATCATATATATATATGATTTTAGTGATTTTTTTCTTTTTCAAAAAAGAAAATTTATATTAGTAGAAGAAAATTAGTAAATTTCTAAGACTGTTCATTTTATGATTAAGCAGGAATACAACCACATGTTACATTACACCACAATGATCTTCCTCAAACGCTGGAAGACGAGTATGGAGGATGGATTAGCCGAAAGAGTGTGTATGATTCTCAAATCTTATCGTCTTAATCAACTTAATTTTACATATATAAGCAACTTCAAATAAATAATCTCTCTTGCCCATGCAGTAAAAAAACCTCCTAACCATGAAAAACCCGATCTTTCCCTCCCTAATCTGAATTTTAATAGTATAAAAAAAAGGGTTTTTCTATACATCAGTACTATTCACCCTCACACTCCACACCTGAGAGTTTTTTTTTTTTTTTTCATAAGGTATAGGATAATGAATAATAGCTGATGAAAAAAATTATTCTAAAAAAAATAGACATACAAATATTTATACAGGATGTAGTAGTCCAGTTGTCGCCTCACCCGTAGTGTGATCAGTAAAAGCGTGCTTAATTGCAAAGTGCCAAGGCTGAAGCTCTCCCAATTGCAAAGCACCAAAGTCGAAATATTTTGCTTATCAAAAGCGAATTAAAAGCATTTACAAAAGTAAGACAGCTTTTAGGTGCTTTTGGTGTGAGCTTAGAAAATAAGTTGTTATATGCCTTAGAAAAGCATTTGTTATCCTTTGAAACCAATATAATAGTCCTAGATGATGACTTTAGAGATGGATTACAACCACAATACCCTACTCCACCAATTGGGTTTCATTACGAAACGTTTCTTTTAGCCTTACAAGTGAATGATGTGGTGGGATATTGGTATCGTTTCTCTTTATTATTATTATTTTTTTCCCATTTGCACTGGATTTGATGTGGTAGGATATTTGTTAGGCCCCACCCCCTGTTTTTGGACCCCAAATTTTATATATTAGCTGAATATTTATAACACAGAGAATAAAAAAGAAAAAGTTGATCATTTTCACTAAAAAATTATTATCATCAGCCACTACTCATTACATTACAAATAACTATAACTAAAACTTGACACATTGTACCCTTTGCTCCCTCGTTAAATTCTAACAGCTAATTAAATGAAAAGAAGATGACATGATGCAATCTTGAAGTTGGGATGTAAATAGGTGGTGGAAAATATTAGTTTTGTGAGCAAAATGCAAAATCCCTAATAGTTTAAGGGTGCAAAAGGAAAAAAGAAAAAATAATATTGGTGCAGAGTACATTGCTGCACAAAGCACCAAACAAAGCAAAGAATGTGAGTACTGAATAATCCAGATGCGAATGCAGGAAAGACTTTGAAGCGTTTGCGGATGTGTGCTTCAGGGAATTCGGTGACAGGGTTCCATATTGGACTACTTTTAATGAGGCCAATGTGTTTGTAATGGGGGGTTACGATACTGGCAATTTACCTCCTCAGAGATGTTCATCTCCATCTCCATATGGGATAAACTGCTCTAGAGGCAGCTCCTCAACAGAGCCATACTTGGCAGCTCATCATATCTTGTTGGCACATGCATCCGCTGCTAGATTGTACAAGAACATGTATCAGGTATATATTATTATGAATTAAGCTGTTCATATTATGTACTGGACATGTCCCCTTTTTTATCCATGTCATGCATAGAGAAATTATTGCATGTATGTGTTAATCTCGTCAACTATAAGATTTTCAAGGACAAATGATTCTTCTCGAGCATATTTACATGATTTAATTAACTCCATCTGTCTTTTGTTTGTCATTGTTAATGATATAATATAAATAACTAAATATACCTATATATTCTGGCCATCAGCTTAATTGCATGTGAACTTCATGACTAATTGTGTAAAACAAGATGTTATTTGATCTAGAGAAACTTTGGCCCCTGCAGGAGAAGCAGCTCGGATTTATAGGGATCAATGTCTTTGGTTATTGGTTCGTTCCTCTTACAAACAGCTCAGACGATAAAATTGCTGCTCAAAGAGCCAACGACTTCTTCTTTGGCTGGTAAGAAAGCTAAACGTTCATGTATTATCCGGTGTCTTCTGTCTTTTCCTTTCATAAGTGTATTGTGTATTGTAGAGAGCTGACTCTGAACTTATAATTTAGGTTTTTAGCGATCATATATGTTTGTCTTTTTGACTGTAGGATGGTAGATCCTTTGGTGTTTGGAGAATATCCTGATGCCATGAAAAAGAACGTAGGCTCAAGAATGCCAGTCTTCACCACTGCTGAATCCAATTGGATTAAGGGTTCATTTGACTTCCTTGGAGTGAACCATTACTTAACTACGTATGTCAAGGACAGCCCCAGTAGCTTGAAAATCAAGGAGAGAGACTTTTTTGCTGACATGGCAGTAGAACTTTCAAGTATGTTGTTAAAATATACAGATTGAACTAGATGGATGGAGACTAGCTTCAACTAGGAGTAATTATTTGGTACTTCTCTAGTATGGATACCGCATGGTATTCCCATCCTATCATAGGATGATTTGTCAATAAAAATTGATGTTTGAATTTTAATTATATGGTATGCTGCGATAAGATAGGAGTAGCCCGGGAATATCTAATAATTTTTCTTTACCTAGAATGCAATTTTTTTTACTCGACATGAGTGAGCTTACCAAGTGAGCTGCACTAATCCGTGGTTGATTCTGAAAGTTTATTTACAGTGCTTAACAAACTGTTCAGCTCACTATATTTTTTATTTTTTTTTGTTTTAAATGCTTGTTGCAGGCTTCGAAAATGATACATCCAGATTCGAGGTAAGCCTTTAAACAAAAAATTATAGAGCTCTTTTACTAATTATTCGGTACTACATAATTAGTAACCATCTTGTTTTACTCAGTTTCCAATTGTAGCCTGGGGCCTGCAAGAACTGCTGGAGTATATCAAGAGAGTTTATGGCAACCCTCCTGTTTACATCCATGAAAATGGTCTCTCTCTCTCTCTCTCCAATATGTTGGACATCCATTGAAATATTAGGTTTAGAGGCGAGAGAAGTCCTCCCTTAAAGTAAAATTAATATTCATTGCTGATAACTTGTTGCTAATAACTTTTGGTGATAATATATATATATATATATATAGTATTAGTAAATGTCACGTTTTATAACCAAATTAAACTTTATTTCCAAATCTCTTTAGTAGCAGGAAAAACACCCCCATGCCACAAAAAAAAAAAAATATTTAGCCGTTAGTGACGATATTTAATTATCTATTATTGAGGATGAACATGATCATTAATTGCTATTACTTTTTAATTAGCGATGGCATGATAATAATTTATACAGTTTTAGACTATGCAAACCGAGCATACTCCATTTGAAAAATGTAGGGGAAATCTAGAACCCACATGAAAAATAAATGCTATAAGAATCACTTTCATGTCTCTCTCTCTCTCCCCCCATATATTTGGTTACAAAATTGAGGATACTCTCTTCTTCGACTTCTAATCTTGAGATGAAAATTCAATGTTGTGCAGATTCTTTTTAGTACGAGAGTATTAGAACTTGAGTTTGGATTTTGTTTCTACTTGGTAACTCCTTTTTTTTTTAAATTCTTAAGCAAAAATTTCCCATCTTGGAACTTGGAACTTGACTATACGATCAAGTGAGTTTATTTATTAGATGCAAGCACAATTTACTGTCAACTTGAGTTACAATCTAAATTAAGAAATGTGGCATGGCATATGCATGTCTGTGTAGGTGAACGAATGATACGTAATTTGACAATGGAAGACTGGCCAAGGGTGGAATATTTGCATGCATACATTGGGAGTTTGCTTGATGCATTGAGGTACGTGTATAGACTTCACAAACCTCGCGCTGGATAATAATACACATCTACAACTCTTATATTACTTAGTTTATAACAATCAATGTAATTGTGTCATGAGAAATAATTTGTACAAGTCTCAAATAGACAAGTCACATCTAAGCTTTTGTGAAAAAGTGGACCCCACCTTAAGAAAGTGTAAAAAAAACTATTCTTTATTCGTGAGATCCACTTTTTTACAAATGACTTGTATAGTGCTTGTACCTAGCATTACTCGTGTGTCATTTCATTAATATAAATCCAATTTTGCATAACTAGTCTCTATTTTCAGATCTTAGAAAGTATTCTCCTCTTTACCCATTGTTCTTTAATTTATTTTTTTATTTTGGAAGGAATGGATCAAATACAAAAGGCTATTTTATATGGTCCTTGATGGATTTATTGGAGTTGTTGGAAGGTTTCGAATCCGGATATGGCCTATACTATGTTGACTTGGATGATCCTGATTTAAAAAGGCAACCAAAACTCTCTGCGCATTGGTACTCCCATTTTCTGAAGAGATCAAAAGGCATGAGATTACAAGGACTCACTGAACTTGGGATGAACTTATCTGCACTTTCCCAGTACTCTCACTTCTTTCAGTAGATTCTTCTTTCCACTTGCCGTTGCACAATGGTTTGGTGGTTTTACTTTTATCTATCATTGTTAACTCTTCTCCCCAAAAGTGTAATTTTTTATTGCATTATGTCTTGGAAAAAAAAAAAAACCAGAATTATATGTAAATTGTTGACACCTGGAAAGTAAGTAAAAACTAGCTAGCATCAATATTATATCATGGGGCTAACATCAATGATGGTAAAATGGAGTGAATTATGTCATAATATCGCAAGGCTATTTTATTTTATGTTATTTTATTTGGAATATAAGCTAAATCTTGAAGCGGCTGTTTTTTTTTTAGAGAAAATATATTTGTAACTGTGAATTATGCAATCGTCGCGTAATCACTTTGAAAACAGTGAATAAAACATGACTCACATGAAAAAAAAAATTTTTTTTAATAGTTGATCTCATTTTTCTTCAAAACGATTACGTGATGTTTACACATTTCACGGTTGTATGTGAAATTACTCTTTATTTTATTTTTTAATAGGTGATTTCATTCTTTTTTTTTTCACATGCATTTTTTTAACACTTTTAAATATTTTTAAAAAATTCACAACATCATTAAAAAATACTTTCTTAATCATTAAGTAAAAAAAAATTCAGCAAGATTTCGCAACAGAAAGAGTGGCATTTTTCATACAAAATTGCTTCCACCATGTGTTCTGAATCAGTGTTGACCCCTTGAAACATCTCTTAAAAACCATCAAAGAACCCTAAAATGTGTGAATGGATTCTCTCTAAATAAATTTGATGTCGACAATTAACATGGAAAAGTAGTAAATATATAAGTAAATAACTGATCACATTTTATTTATAATAAATAATAATAGGTACTAGCTAGTTGAAATTTTTAAAGAATTTATGTCCACAGATACACAAAAAGACACATTCCAAGATGTTGAGATCTTAATTATCTAAAGAGACCAATGAAGTGCCTCATTGTAGGGCTAAGCGATTCCGACACTGACTTTGTTGGAGGTCGAATCCGACTTTCATAGCCTCCAATCTGACTCCGACTTGTTGGAGCAGAGTTAGATTTGAGCCTTTTTATTGGACTTTTTTTCTTAACTCATTTGAAATTTCAATTTGACAATTTTGATATCTCACTAATCGGATTTGGCTTCTAGATTTTAGTTTTTTTTAAAAATATTTTTTCAAATTTCAATTTTATTAAAACATAACCAAAATTGAAAAAATAAATTATTGTACAAATTAATGTTATTATAGATTAGTATTATATGTTATTATATATTAATGTTTATACATTAGTATTACATGTTATTATACATTAGTGTTACATGGCAGTAATAGTTAATAGTATGGTGTTTACATATATTAAACTATTATTAGTTAATTTAGTCTATTTATATTATAGTATAAGTATATTATTTAATAATAATTTGCTCATACTAGTATCTTATTGAATTTAATTAACTATATAAGTTATAGTTATATCATATATATATATGATTAATATATAAAAAATACCTATATTTTTATAAAATATGTACAATGTTAGAGTTGGAGTCAGTACATCGCTACCTTCAACTTCGACTTCGACTCCGACTCCGACTCCGACCCGACTCCAATAAGTCGGTGCGGAGTCGGATTTTCGGATTTTTGCTTAGCCCTACCTTATTGTCTAAACTCACGTTATCTATCTTGTTCAATCTCCTGGCATCCCTAATGGGACATCATTCTAATCGAACAAAAACATATGCATTCTAGCACAAGTGGACAGTTTCCATGAGCATTCTAGTTGCTCAAACTCAAATATAAATTGGACACGACAAAAAGGCTTGTAATCTTGACTGGGGAGAACAGGAGAATCGGCTGAAGACACCCACCAATGAAATGTCGTCCTCACTACCAAGCCTGAATCACTTTGATCAGAACATTCAACCCTGGTATAACTAAATTCCCGATTCCTCTAAAATACCATGAAATTTACTTGCCTTCAATAACTGCATCATATTTCAACTTTGTAAGAAAGTACAGCAGAAAAATACCTCAAACTTAGCTTATAAAATTGCTCTACAAGTTTCTCTAGATTGACAAATCTCCAACATTTCCTCTTAGTGGTAAAGTGTACTACGTAGTATAAAACTAGAGTAACACTTAAAAAATCCACAGCCTAAATATCTTATCAAGAGAGAACAAAAAGAGAGAGAGCTTTTATGTATTTCAGATGGTTCCAAAAACCAATTAAGGAGGACTATATATAGTCTACCTACACACGGTTGGCCTTGAAGGCCAGCCATTACACTGCAATTAATTTTGCAGACGTTGCAAGCTGCAACGGTATGTAACGTATCGCATTAAGCCATCCGTTACAAGTCAATATACGTTACTACAAGCTGAAGGGAGGGGGTCAGCCCACGTGGGCACCCCTCCTGCCCTCTTGCTAACATTTCTCACTAGCACACAGTGGGCATAACCCCAGGTCTGCATCTTTCTAATATTCTCAATCTTGTTCATATAAATAAATAGGTCGTGTGACCATCAAGCACATCTATAGAAAGGTAAGAGTACATACACCAAATCTCTCCCAGAGAAGACCAGCATAGTAACATCCCTAAAGTGTCTGGTCATGTCCTAGACCCATTCGTTCGCATCAAGATCAAGCATTTTCGAACCCTCTTGAGTTAAAAAACTCAGAACAATGCTTGACTACCTCCAAATTTTCAATGTGTTCACAACCTTTAGCCACTACCAAGATGTAGCGTCATTGTTTGGCATCAACAAACACTATCGAAAGTACGATATCGAAGAGACTTCCCTTTGCACTCATATCACTCAATTTTGGTCGAACCGCTTTCCTAGCAATGCTTATTTAGACCGTATCAATCATGGCCATAGAAAGCATGCCAAAGTAGCATATATCACAACCTCCATCTCGTGACATAGTCAAAAGTAAATGACATTTTTTTTAAAAAATGAGACTCACACAGTGAGAAAGAGGGAAACAATTTACTTACTTACTCATATGGTCGTATAAGCACATATAGTATGAAATACATGTTACGGTGTATTTCTCTTTCTCAAAGAGTATATGTCTCTATCAACACCGTACAGATCTTTGTCTAGCCGCTTTTTAAGCATTTAACCTGAGGTCCTCTATTTGAATGTCTCCAAGGCATCAAAGAGGATCTCGCACCTGGTTAACTACAGGCTACATAGATGGTGGGTAACCCATGCATAGTCCTCTCAATGGACCTCATCTTAGCTCCCACTAAGGCGACATATGTTTGTGTCAACCAACTTATCCATTTAGACGAGTACCTAGGGACACAATGTCTCATATCTTCTTGCTACTCAAGCGCTAGAGGCGATCACTCGTGTGAGTGAGCCGATCTTAGCCTGTTGACATATCTTGTGTGTGTATTAGAAAAAAAAATATGATAAAGAACTGAATCATATTGTATTAATATCCCAAAGAAAATGTTACATCTCAATATCATTTGAAACACAAATTACATTTATAGTCTATGCAGTCCTAGTTCCTAACATGAGAACCCCTATCAACCTCACCTCAACTTGGAAACTCATCTTCAATGAAATCCACATCTCGTGACTCAATCTCAGTCACACTTCCATCAGACTGTTCACCTATTATCACATACCCTTTAGAGTATTCTGAGTACCTTATAAAGATATACTTCTTCCCTCTAAGGCCTAACTTCCAATTCTTATGAGAAAGATCATGAACTAAACTCGTTGAACCCCATGGTCGCAAGTTACTCAACTTGGGTTTCTCGCCGGTCCATAGTTCATATGGGGTTGAAGTTATTGATTTGGAGGGCACTCGGTTAAAAGAAATTGGTAGGTTTGCTTGCGCCATCATCAACCTAACCATCTCAAGTAGTGTTCGATTTCTCCTTTCCGTCACGTCATTTTGCTGTGGCGTACTCGACATCATCAATTGTCTTTTGATTCCTTTTTTATCACAGAGTCTTTTAAATTGTTTAGAGAGATATTCTCGTCCTCGGTTAGTTTTTAGAGTTTTTAAACCCTTTGTCTAACTGATTCTTAACCATTCTTAGGTATCTCCTAAAACATTCCAATACTTCAGACTTATAGGAGATTAAGTAAATATGACCATAACGTGAAAAATCATCTATAAATGTGATGAAATAGAAACCTCCCAAGACTTCGGCAGTGATCTTATCACTGCCTGGACTTGCTGTTCATCAGTCAAGTCGTTTCCTGCTGACTTAAGTTCGTGGATCATGGTCGACATGGCCCTAAGATGCTGCTTCATCGTGTAATCAGAGCTCATCTTATAGGAGTCAAGTCTCAGGGTTAATCCACGCAACCTAGTGGATGAAGTTCCACCAAACTTCAACTTTAAAGCCTCCCACATGTTTTGGGCAGTGTCATAGATCTTGAACTCACACATTAGATCATTGTGTATGCTGCTTAACATTACTATGCGCGCGCACCTACTTTTCTTAGCTCATTGAGTATAGGCTAGTTGATCTATCTTGTGTTGTTCCGAGGTCCCCTTTTCCTGCACAGTAAGGAAGTGAGATAAGGCCTCCAAGACCTCTTACTCATCTAAGACATATTGGATCTTGCGATGCCAAATGTCGTAGTTCTTCCCATTCAATTTCTCCCATTTGTTTAAATCAGCAACTATACTCTTGGATGTCATTTCACTACAATACATAAAGAAGAGATATTACACACACACACCTATGAAATCTGCCGCGTCCATCCAAGCTGGAAAAAGAATAATTTAGATATGTCGCAAGATCAAAAAATCGCTAGGCTTCGGAATCATCTCTTGCACCACAATATCTAATTATTAAATTTCTAATCTTATTCCTGCACAAATTTAAAAAATAAATATGGGAGAATTAATCATCATAAATCTCAATCATACTCCCACTATCCTAAGTAGTTTTCTAGCCCTAGTCACATGTAAAGACATAACCTAATAAAATCGCAGTAACATTTTGGACCAGTCTACAAGGATAACTACTTCAACCACAACATCATGTTGGGCCAGTCTACAAAGATGGTTCATATAAGACCATTACAGTCTATTTTTCGTATTCCATCAATGCATTTACAGTTCTTACTAGGGTCACTGCAATTCTTTACTTAGTGTGAATTTTTCTATTTTATCATTAAAGACTAATATATAAACATTCAAGCCTAACATTCATAGATGATAAAATAATCACATATCCACATGTTCAATTCACATATACATGTAATCACATTTAATCTAACAAATTAAATAAAAAATCACATGTAATATAACATAATGGAATAAAAAAAATAGCATGAATATAACCATATATTCACATGTAATCACATTTAATCTAAAACATTACATAAAAGATCATATGTAATATAATAATATATCTAAGCATATATTAAATCATGCAAACAAATTTTTTTTTTAATAGAAACGAAGTAAATGTTTAACAAATACATTTAAAACCTCCACCTAAACCAAAGGTAAGTCGCAACCCAATGGTGCAGGCTGCTTTTGACTGGTGGTCTTGGGTTTGAGTCCCAGGAATGCCATTTTCATCTCCTTCTTTTTATTTTGTTTTTAAAAAAAAAAAAGCTCAAACAGTGTTGGACTTCTAAAAAAGGTTTTTTTTTTTCAAGAAACAGAGAAGGGCCGAATAGCCCAGCCTAGATTTTTTTGGTTTAAAAAAAAACACTAATGGGCTGTGAGGCCCAGGCCCAGTGGAAAAAAAACTCCAAGCAGCTGGATGCTGCCGCACCACTTCGCTAGTGCGCACAGCACCTCGTTGGGGCGCTCTGCACCACGGTGGTGCGCACAGCACCACTGCGTTGGTGCTCGCAGCACCTTGCAGTGCTCAACCGTGGTGGTTTTTAAAAAAAAATTAAAAAAAAACTTTGGCAGCACCACTGGTGAGCACGGGGCTTTTTTAATAATAATAAAAAAAAGAGGACAAAAAAAAAAATACTATGGCACCCAAATTTCAAGCATATGCAAGAAAAAATATAAATTGGAAGCAACTATAAAAGCTCTGATACCGATGTAAGAAAGTACAGTGGAAAAATACCTCAAGCTCAGCTTATAAAATTGCTACACAAGTTTATCCAGATTGACAAATCTCCAACGTTTCCTCTTAATGGTGAAGTATACTACGCAGTATAAAACTAAAGTAATACTTAACAAATCAACAGCCTACATATCTTATCAATAGAGAACAAAAAGAGAGAGAGCTTTTGTGTATTTCAGATGGTTCCAATAAAACCAATTGAGAAGGACTATATCTAATCCACCTACACAAGGCTGGCCTTGAAGGCTAGCCATTACATTGCAATTAATTTTGCAGATGTTGCAAGCTGCAACGGGGTGTAATGTATGGTATTAAGCCATTCGTTACAAGTCAAGTAACGTATGTTACTACAAGCTGAAGATGAATTGCGTGTCTTCCAATGATGAATTGCGTGGTGTTCTTTGTCCTACAAGAAGATTCCAAGCAAGCTGAGTTTTCTCTATTAGAGATGATTACATTGGATGATGACAAAACTGGGTTTTGAACATGGCCACCACGTCTTATACCAAAACAGGAAAGATAATCCCTTTGGCTGTCTTTTGCAAGGAATGGATCCAATGTGAGGGGTTATTTTGCATGGTCTTTCTTGGATTTACTGGAGCTGTTGGATGGCTATCAATCGAGCTTTGGTCTTTACTACATAGATCTGGATGACCCGGATATATGAAGACAGCCAAAGCTCTCTGCTCATTGGTACTCACATTTCTTGAAGAGAAAAGGCTTTAACTCAGATGGGTTTATAGAGCTTGAGAAGAATTTATCAGCACTTTCTTATACCTAACTCATCCAATATATTTTTTCCTTGTCTGTTGCACAATGGTGTGCCTTCTTTTCCCTTTTTCATAATAATTATAAGGTAAGCTTTCATAGCTCCAGAACCAGCTGAAGAAAGCGCTTCATTGTCTTACTTTATTGTTTGCTCTAAAGTATTCATGTAATTTAAGCAGTACATTGCTTAATTTCCAACAATTTATTAGCAAAAATATAATCTAAGTTTCTTAATCTTGTTCAAATTAATTTTAAGCAACTCAGTATAGGTCTCTTCTAACCTTCTTCAGTGCCAAAACGCACACACTTTAAGCTGTCCTCCTTTGGGTATTGTTTAATGTATCATGCTGTGCTGAGGGATCTTCCTTTGAGTTTTAGGCACTACAAGAGAAAAAGAAGCTCAATCAAGGATTATGATCAATTGGTGTGAATCAAATATTCACTAATGGGTTCCAATATTTCAGCCCACCCAGGTCCACCAATGGGTTTTTGGATTTGTTCAACACTTTGTGCCTTGAGAGGTTCTAAATTGAAAAAAAAAAAAAAAAACTTGTTATTAGTCACTTCATTATCTATGTTGAATGTTTAAGTCTATTAAAGTACTGTTACATAAATAAATAAATCATTTATTATCCTCAATTCCTTAATTTAATGCCTTGAATATTCTAAAATGGTCTAGTAAACAATTTACTAATTGCTCTGGCCAGAAATTTTAAATATTCAGTTCTATTAAATTAAACCTAAGGAGATATTTTGTACTTTTGATCAAATCAAGAAGTCTAAAAATTTCATCTTGATAAATCATACTCCCACTATCTTGTACGTAATTACTTAATATGAAGTCACCATTTATCTTAAAAGCTTAACTTAATGGGAAGAGGTAAATTTTATTATTTATTTTCTTAATAATCTCCCTCACGTGTGGACCAGACTCCCTCTCAATGGGTGGTCCAACAAGTAGAATATTTAATTAAATGGAATACAGTATAGAGTCAGGATTTGAACTCATGACCTCTACTCTGATATCATGTGAAATCACTACTTATCTCCAAAAATTAAACTAATGAGAAGAAATATATTTTATTATTTATTTTATATCTTAACCCTTAACAAACACAAAATTTTGATATAAAAATATCTCAGTTCTTAATATATCAAAGCAAACATTTGACATGTGAGTTTGCAACAATCTCATGATTAATAATTAATTACAACGAGCAGTCGTAAGTTCTGGCAGTTATTCAAATGAAACGACGGTTTAATATTAAATAAAAATTTAAGTGGTTCATTCGATGATTCTACACCAACATGTCAATTTGAATCTCCATTCCTTATCATCAAAGTGACACGTTACAATCCTTCAAATAAAATGTCCAATTGTATTATAGATTGCAAATATAGTTTATGGGCCTAAAACAACATGGTAAATGATTAATTTAATTTCTATAAAAATAAACAATTTATTTAATGCAAATGTCAATGTTCGAGATGTGTTTTGCACCTTGACCAATGAGCTCAATGAACCTGCAATACAAGAAATGCGGAGGCTCGGTGGATGGGCGGCACTTCCGATATCTAAGTTAGTTCTATCTCTTGAAGGAGTTGGTAATAAAAAATTGTCCGAATTTTACCTGTGATTAGGCTTATATACCTCTTTCCTCAGGTGGGACCGCTACTTCCTCTGTGTCGGGGGTGTCCACCCAATGTACAGGGAAGCATGTCGTCGCACTAAATGTAGCATAGCTTTCACAGGCCATGTCACATGTGACAGGTAGTGAAGTGCGACCTTTGTCTGAAATTCTGTTAGGGACAAAGCCTCCCACCAAGATCTCCTGTTTGTGACCGTATCTGGTCATTTAATGTGGCACGGCTCTCCTGCGGATGATTGTGGCATAAATGTGCTGGTGTGCGTGATGTCCCATCTTTCCACGTTGATCCTCTTCATACACTATTCTTGAGCCCTCTTCTCCTTTGCTGTTTGTTGGAGTAGTTATATTTTGGCCTTTGGGCCTTCTCGAAGTGGATTGGGCAGAGGTAAGGGATGAATATACTCCCTCTAGTCAAAATTAGAAGAGTATGATACACACATGAAATTTCACAACAATATTTTGAAATAAGAATATTTTTGTAAAGTCTCATTTTAAAATTTCGTAATATATTGTGATATGTGATGTGTATATTATTATTCTAAACAATGACACTTTCACAACATTTTATACAATGATGTTTTAAATTTATGGTATTTTTAAAAAGTAATGTTACTTTTATAAATTATTTTATAAAAATATTATTTATTTTAAATATCATTATATAAGGTGTTGTGTATAAACCATTTTCAAATTAGAAATGGGTATAATCCCAACACAATGTACTATTATTATGGTCATCATCAAGCCGCCGATTTGATTGAGATGAAAACTACTTTTAAGTTCATAATAAGCCATCTAGGTGGTGCATCCCTGAATTTCAAAGAAAGCTAGTGCAAACTAGACAAGCAGCCGATTTGGAGTTTCCCCTCGTGAGATGATATATACCTACGGTGTATGGTTTCTTTTGTCATTTTGGGCATGTTTAGATAATGGGATAATATAAAAATTTTGTGAATAGTAGAAAAATAATTTGAATTAAAATATTTTATTAGATTTTTGAAAATGAAATAGAAAAAGTTGAATAAAAATATTATGAAATTAAAATTTTGTTTGAATATAATTTTTGTTTTGAAATTTAAAAAAATTAATTTTTTATTTTTTTGTTTTGTTTTAAAATTTAGAAAAATTGTAATGATTAGATTAAAAAGTTAAAAATTTGAAATTAAAAAATATTTGTATTTGAATGATATTTAGAAAAAAAAAATAATAAAAAGTTTTGAGATAAGATAAAATCATGTTAGTTCCCAAATAAGCACTAAATGTATCACTTAACTCTGGCAATTCCGTTTTCCATGGAAGAGAAAAGGCCAGGATAAGGAAAGGAGAGGAAATGGGGGTATGGAAGTACAAGAGCAAAAATATTATCCTGTCAGTCACTTGGCCCCTTTCTCTGTTGACACCTTACTTTAAGCATGGTCCTGGTGACCCTGTGGTCGGGTATTGGGCCGAGACCCAATGGGTTCTGTAAAGTGGGAAAAATTCCTTACAGTCATCAAATAGAAAAACATGCAAATAAACTCAGTTTGATTTTGAAAAAGTAGATTTAAAAAAATTATGAAGACTAGACTAGATAAAGCCTTCACAAAATATATAATTAAATTGCTCTAATGAGCAAAAATAAATTTTGGTTCATGATTGTGAGTTTCACCATCAACAAATTTATTTGAAGCAATATGACAAATTAGTATGTAATATTCTACATAAAATTACAAGAAATGATGCGAGTTAGTATTAATTAGCTCAGTAATAAATGGGCTGAGAGTTATATTCTACAAAATGTTGTTCACAAGAGTTATAAAAAGAAAAAAAACGCAATCCTATTTCTGTTACTTTTTTTCTCTTGCTACAGTCCTGTTTAGATATTGAGCCGAGTTCAGTTCTTTGTGAATAGTAATAAGTAGAGATAATATAATGAGTTTAGTGGAGCCCACGTAATATGAGTTTAGATGTGTTTAGATATAGAGATGAGTTTAAATGTATTTATGTGAAGTTAAAAAAGGTTGTGGGTCCTGCGTATAAATATGTGTTGAGTTGAAAAAAATTATGGATCCCACGTATAAAGAGATTTTGAGTTGAGATGGGTTTAATGATTTGAGAGTTGAGTATTTAGATGTTAGACTTAATTTAAAATTAGATTGAACTGAATTGATTTCAGGTCGGTCCAAGTTCCAAATGGGGCTAAAGAAGTTAACTACTTTGTTTCAGAAGCTTTCATCTCTACAGTGAAATATATGTATTTTATCCTATGGTAATATAATTATGTTTAAGAAATGATATTTACAATCTTAAAGCGTGCAAGCTCCACGCACTTATTTTTTTTTTTTAATAAAAAAAGGGTATTTCTGGAACCAACACGAAATATTTTTTAATAATAGATTTTATTTTTCTTAAAAGAAGTATGTGGAATTTGCACAATTTAAGATTGTATCTATCGTTACTTATTATGTTTTGTAGTGTTAGTCTGTCTTGTTTTATCATATATCCTTATCAGGGGATTCGGCACACATAGACACCTTGCACGTATCCTCCAACTAGTATTAATAAAATAACACTTATAAAGAAAACTATGTTGCAAAATTAAATAGAAGTAATAAGAGAATTGAAGGATCACAATATATAAAACTGGTTGTTCAGGAACTCTATATTATTTCTTTTCACTTTTTGTTGCGTGTCTACCACAAATACTCTTCAATACTACATTTAATAAGCATGAGAGGATACATGATATTAAATGGATACATAAATTTAAAGAATGACAATACATAAATAAAGGAGATACATGAATTCCATCAAATACATAGAATATATTTTACTATATTCATGTATTTACAAGAAACTACTAATTTTATCCTAATTTTGAGATAAGTACGGAATAAGCTAGGGAGCAAGAATAGTAGTTAGAGAAAAGGAATTGATTAGTTTCTAACACAAAAATAAGCCTTCTAGTCACCCAAAAAGTCTACCATATTGTAAAGAAACATACGTCACTTTTTATAATATTTTACATAATAATATTTTAAAGGAGGGTTATTTTGTAAACTACCTTTTGAAAGTAACATCATTTGACCAAAATATCATTATTTTATAATATGTATTGTGAAATATATTATAAAATGTGATCGTGTGAGTATACATTGTAAAGAGGCCAGTAGCCTTGCCTTCTCTTTCCACCATGCATTCATTTATTTTTCTTAGAGTATTGGCATTCGTATCTTTAAAATGGAGAAATCTTCAAAATTTGAATGGTTTGTGTTTAACAATGCTGTATTGGATTCAGTAAACAATCAAAATTTCAACTTTGAGTTACAGTATATTTATTTTTATCTCTATATTTGAAGACACATTGTTCAAAGTTTATTCTCATTATTTTATTACAAAATCACTTCCTCTAATTTTTAGATTAATGTCACAACGAGTTAAGTATTAATCACGATTAATTAAGTTGGGAAAAAAATTAGTTAAAAAATAATAATTTAAGTATTAAATTAAATTATTAATTAATATATGATTAATATAATTGTAAAATATGAAAAAAAATAAATTAAAAAATAATATTATATTATTATTTTAACTAATTTAATATGAAATTATAGTTATGGAGATTTTAAATTTATGAAAAATATAAATTTTTATCAAATTTTAAATATAATTTTGAGGAAACCTAGTCTATTAACTATAATAGAGATATTCACATGCATCAAAATTGTCTCCGAGATGAAGACATCATCAGGGTTATAACTCCTAATGTTAGCCCTCAAGCTTTTGATTGCATGGGGCCGGACTATGCCCCTGCAGTTCCATGATAGTAGCCTCATATCTGCTTTGGTGTCAGCTTGGGCCCTGCCACATCAGCCTTAATAAAAGAGTGAGTTTGAGACATATTACCATGGGAGTATTGCTATTCATAAGCCCATACACCACACAACATAATTTTTTTATTTTATTTTTTTTTAAGTTTTTTTTAGTTTTATTATTCTTAAAATAATTAAATTATTTTACTTATAATTTATATACCACATATTTAATAAGAGAATAAAATTAAAAAAATTATAAAAGTGATGGTGTGTGGTGTATGAGGTTTAAGAATAGAATTTTTCATTACCATGGGGTTGTTCTTCTTTTTGATAAGGTGAAAACTTGATTTAAGTATTAATCTTAATTAATTAGATTGAAAAAAAAAATTAGTTTAAAAATAATAATTTAAATATCAAATTTAATTATTAATTAATATATGATTAGTGTAATTGTAAAATATGAAAAATAAATTAAAAATATTATTATTAAAAAATAATATTATATTATTATTTTGACTAATCTAATGATTAATTTAATATGAATTTATAATTAGAATATTTTAGATTTATAAAAAATATGCACTTTTTATCAAATTTTAAAAATAAGTTTGATAAATCAATTGTCGATGGTATTAAAGGTAGTTGGAGAATGGTAGGTTTGGGGGGTGAGATGAGAATTTTGTATTTTGTTTTGAAGTTTAAAATATTAAGTTTTGGTATTATTATTATTTTGAGATTTGAAAAATGTATATTGAGATTTGAAAAAGTTGAATTGTTTATTATATTTTATATGAGGATTTGAAAAAAGTGTAATGATGAGATGAGATGAGATGAAAATTTTGTGTTTTGGTTTTGGCTCCAAACCTAACCTAAAGAGGATAATTATTGTGAGGTCATAGTTAAAAACTTAAAAGCTCCTCTCTTTCCTTTTTCGTTATTATGGTTATGAATGACTGAACAGTAGTATTACTGGATCAAGATTCAAAATGTTGAGGCTTGTAGTAGTTTTGCTGACGAATCTAGCAGTACTGGTTTTGAGTGCTCATAAATTTAGCAGAGATGACTTTCCTCCTGGTTTCGTGTTTGGGGCTTCGACCTCTGCTTATCAGGTTTCCCTTTTACCATTTTTTTTTCCGTATCTTTTGATTGTTTAAGCATTCTGTTCTATTCGGCCAAATAACTGTACGATTTCTCTCCTTTTCCTAACAACTCTTTTCGTTTAATCTTTTGCGAAAGGTTGAAGGTGCTGCAAACCAGGATGGGAGGACTCCTAGCATATGGGATACTTTCGCCCAAGCAGGTCAGTTTTTCTTTCCTTTTTTTTTTAAAAAAAAAAAAACAAAATGGGAATCGGTTTCGATCGGAACAAGTTAAATCAGAAATTTCATTTCATTATTCGAGAATAATAATTAGGATCGATTTAATTGCCCAACTCATTTCAGGGAATATGCATGGAGCCACTGGAGACACAGCATGTGATGGATATCATAAATATAAGGTCAGTCTACAATAGAGAAATGCTAAACCCACTGGTAGTGGATCCCGAAACTTTTTTTTTTTTTTTTTTACTAATGATAAAAAAAATATTGATGTTGTGAATTTTAAAAAAAAAATGTTTAAGGGTGTTTAAAAAAGAAAAAAAAAAATTCTTATAATTTGGGTCCCGAAAGACAGCCACCCGTCTACAAAATTACGCTTTCTTACAAGCATGGGCGGAACCAGAAAATCTGGTTTTGGGGGCCAAGTTACCAAAAAAAAAAAAAACCTTTTAAAATTTAATTATCGTCCAATTCTGAAAATTTTGGAGCCTTTCGCCCTTTCTTACTAGTTTTTTCTTTCCTTTAAATACCAATCGCATATATGAGGTCAATTAATTATCTTACTGTTTCTTGAAAATGCTAGGGTCAGGTTTGGATAATGAGTTAAGACGAAATGAGTTAAAATAAAAGTTGAAAGTTAAATAAAATATTATTTTTTAATATTATTATTATTTTTAGATTTTAAAAAATTAAACTATTTATTATATTTTGTGTGAGAATTTATAAAAATTATAATAGTGAGATAAATTGAAATGAGATGGGATGAAAGTCTCTCTAGCCTTAGACTGTGCAAGTCCTGCAAAATTTTAAAAAAAGTTGACATTGTTTTTTCAAAATGATTGCCGGGATTTGCTTTTTTGTTGATTGTGTACGTCTATTCTTCTTTGGGCCTCCTTCAAACTTTTTCTTACCTTTTGATACTTTACCTTTTTTACGCAACTTTTCTTTTCACGTTCCTTCTTACATTTTTCTTCAAGTTAATGATAAATATATATAATTTTTTTGTTAAAAAAGAGAGACTTTTTTATCCAGCTTTAGAATTTTTTTTTTTTTTTTGAATGTTGGGAAACCTCTCCAAGGCAGATTCTTCGGACCCGCCCCTGCAAAATAAACATCGGTCTCGTGTATCGCACCCTCGGAAGTTTCCCTATATGAAACCGGTTAAATTGCTGACTTTTCACCGGAAGTGTGGTCCCAAATTTTTTTATTGTAGATGAAAAAGTATAGAACTGGAGATCAAAACCATCTTTATCAAAAGAAAAGTTCTTCTCATCAGTCACCATTCACCATCTCACACCCTATGAAAAATACTTCCACACCCTGTGAAAAAGCTATAGGTATGAGGTGTGGAAGTGAATAGTGACTGATGCATAGCATTCCTCGGAGACTCAAACATGCAATAAGAAATGCAGTGGAACTCACTTTATGTTTCTATCACGCCCACAACAAGTTTTATAATACTCTAGGGAATCCATATCTTAAAATATATACTCCCAAAACATTACATGTATATTACTAATTATGAAAATGCTTACAACAAATTTAACTATTGCAGGAGGATGTCCAGCTTATGGGGGACACAGGGTTAGAAGCTTACAGGTTTTCCATATCTTGGTCGAGGCTTTTACCAAGTATGATCACGCAACTACTCTCGTGTACTTATCAATACTTGTTAACCATGCATACAAGGAATAAGTGGTTTCTCAGGACTCTGATTGTGAATGTTCTTTCTTTCAGATGGAAGAGGAACTGTCAATCCAAAGGGTTTACAGTATTACAACAATCTCATCAATGAACTAATCAGTCATGGTTACAGCCAATTTCCATCATATATATATATGATTTTAGTGATTTTTTTTTTTCAAAAAAGAAAATTTATATTAGTAGAAGAAAATTAGTAAATTTCTAAGACCGTTCATTTTATGATTAAGCAGGAATACAACCACATGTTACATTACACCACAATGATCTTCCTCAAACGCTGGAAGACGAGTATGGAGGATGGATTAGCCGAAAGAGTGTGTATGATTCTCAAATCTTATCATCTTAATCAACTTATTTTTACATATATACGCAACTTCAAATAAATAATCTCTCTTGCCCATGCAGTAAAAAAACCTCCTAACCATGAAAAACCCGATTTTTCCCTCCCTAACCTGAATTTTAATAGTATAAAAAAAAAAAGGTTTTTCTATACATTAGTACTATTCACCCTCACATTTCACACCTGATAGTTTTTTTTTTTTTTTTATCATAAGGTGTGGGGTAGTGAATAATGGCTGATGAAAAAAATTATTCTAAAAAAAATAGACATACAAATATTTATACAGGATGTAGTAGTCCAGTTGTCGCCTCACCCGTAGTGTGATCCGTAAAAGTCGAAATATTTATATATACTTAATTGCAAAGTGCCATGGCTGAAGCTCTCCCAATTGCAAAGCACCAAAGTCGAAATATTTTGCTTATCAAAAGCGAATTAAAAGCATTTACAAAAGTAATCCAGCTTTTAGGTGCTTTTGGTGTGAGCTTAGAAAATAAGTTGTTATATGCCTTAGAAAAGCATTTGTTATCCTTTGAAACCAATATAATAGTCCTAGATGATGACTTTAGAAATGGATTACAACCACGAATGTTTCTTTTAGCCTTACAAGTGAATGATGTGGTGGGATATTGTTATCGTTTCTCTTTATTATTATTTTTTTTCCCATTTGCGCCGGATTTGATGTGGTGGGATAGTTGTTAGGCCCCACCCACTGTTTTTGGACCCCAAATTTTATATATTAGCTGAATATTTATAACAAGAGAATAAAAAAGAAAAAGTTGATCATTTTCACTTCTTACTGAAAAATTATTATCATCAGCCATTACTCATTACATTACAAATAACTATAACTAAAACTTGACACATTGTACCCTTTGCTCCCTTGTTAAATTCTAACAGCTAATTAAATGAAAAGAAGATGACATGACACAATCTTGAAGTTGGGATGTAAATAGAAGGTGGAAAATATTAGTTTTGTGAGCAAAATGCAAAATCCCTAATAGTTTAAGGGTGCAAAAGGAAAAAGAAAAAATAATATTGGTGCAGAGTACGTTGCTGCACAAAGCACCAAACAAAGCAAAGAATGTGAGTACTGAATAATCCAGATGCGAATGCAGGAAAGACTTTGAAGCGTATGCGGATGTGTGCTTCAGGGAATTCGGTGACAGGGTTTCATATTGGACTACTTTTAATGAGGCCAATGTGTTTGTAATGGGGGGTTACGATACTGGCAATTTACCTCCTCAGAGATGTTCATCTCCATCTCCATATGGGATAAACTGCTCTAGAGGCAACTCCTCAACAGAGCCATACTTGGCAGCTCATCATATCTTGTTGGCACATGCATCCGTCGCTAGATTGTACAAGAACATGTATCAGGTATATATTATTATGAATTAAGCTGTTCATATTATGTACTGGACATGTCCCCTTTTTTATCCATGTCATGCATAGAGAAATTATTGTATGTATGTGTTAATCTCGTCAACTATAAGATTTTCAAGGACAAATGATTCTTCTCGAGCATATTTACATGATTTAATTAACTCCATCTCTCTTTTGTTTGTCATTGTTAATGACATAATATAAATAACTAAATATACCTATATATTCCGGCCATCAGCTTAATTGCATGTGAACTTCATGACTAATTGTGTAAAACAAGATGTTATTTGATCTAGAGAAACTTTGGCCCCTGCAGGAGAAGCAGCACGGATTTATAGGGATCAATGTCTTTGGTTATTGGTTCGTTCCTCTTACAAACAGCTCAGACGATAAAATTGCTGCTCAAAGAGCCAAGGACTTCTTCTTTGGCTGGTAAGAAAGCTAAACGTTCATGTATTATCCTGTATCTTCTGTCTTTTCCTTTCATAAGTGTATTGTGTATTGTAGAGAGCTGACTCTGAACTTATAATTTAGGTTTTTAGCGATCATATATATGTTTGTCTTTTTGACTGAAGGATGGTAGATCCTTTGGTGTTTGGAGAATATCCTGATGCCATGAAAAAGAACGTAGGCTCAAGAATGCCAGTCTTCACCACTGCTGAATCCAATTTGATTAAGGATTCATTTGACTTCCTTGGAGTGAACCATTACTCAACTTTGTATGCCAAGGACAGCCCAAGTAGCCTGAAAATCAAAGAGAGAGAGTTTTTTGCAGACATGGCAGTAGAACTTTCAAGTATGTTTTTAAAATATACAGATTGAACTAGATGGATGGAGACTAGCTTCAACTAAGAGTAATTATTAGGTACTTCTCTAGTATGGATACTGCGTGGTATTCCCATCCTATCATAGGATGATATGTCAATAAAAATTGATGTTTGAATTTTAATTATAGGGTATACTGCGATAAGATGGGAGTACCCCGGGAATATCTACTAATTTTTCTTTACTTATAATGCAATTTTTTTTACTCGGCATGAGTGAGCTTACCAAGTGAGCTGCGCTAATCCGTGGTTGATTCTGAAAGTTTCTTTACAGTGCTCAACAAAATGTTCAGCTCAGTATATATATATTTTTTTTGTTTGAAATGCTTGTTGCAGGCTTCGAAAATGATACATCCAGATTCGAGGTAAGCCTTTAAACAAAAAATTATAGAGCTCTTTTACTAATTATGTACTGGTTCAGTACTACATAATTTGTAACCACCTTGTTTTACTCAGTTTCCAATTGTAGCCTGGGGCCTGCAAGAACTGCTGGAGTATATCAAGAGAGTTTATGGCAACCCTCCTGTTTACATCCATGAAAATGGTCTCTCTCTCTCTCTCCAATATGTTGGACATCCATTGAAATAGGGTTTAGGTTTAGAGGCGAGAGAAGTCCTCCCTTAAAGTAAAATTAATATTCATTGCTGATAACTTGTTGCTAATAACTTTTGGTGATATATATATATATATATATATAATATTAGTAAATGTCACGTTTTATAACCAAATTAAACTTTATTTCCAAATCTCTTTAGTAGCAGGAAAAACACCCCCATGCCACAAAAAAAAAAAAAATATTTAGCCGTTAGTGACGATATTTAATTATCTATTATGGAGGATGAACATGATCATTAATTGCTATTACTTTTTAATTAGCGATGGCATGATAATAATTTATACAGTTTTAGACTATGCAAACCCAGCATACTCCATTTGAAAAATGTAGGGGAAATCTAGAATCCACATGAAAAATAAATGCTATAAGAATCACTTTCATGTCTCTCTCTCTCTCTCTCTCCCCCCATATATTTGGTTTCAAAATTGAGGATACTCTCTTCTTCGACTTCTAATCTTGAGATGAAAATTCATTGTTGTGCAGATTCTTTTTAGTATGAGAGTATTAGAACTTGAGTTTGGATTTTGTTTCTACTTGGTAACTCCTTTTTTTTTAAATTCTTAAGCAAAAATTTCACATGTTGGAACTTTGAACTTGACTATACGATCAAGTGAGTTTATTTATTAGATGTAAGCACAATTTAGTGTCAACTTGAGTTACAATCTAAACTAAGAAATGTGGCATGGCTGGCATATATATGCCATATCTGTGTAGGTGAACGAATGATACGTAATTTGACAATGGAAGACTGGCCAAGGGTGGAATATTTGCATGCATACATTGGGAGTTTGCTTGATGCATTGAGGTACGTGTATAGACTTCACAAACCTCACACTGGATTATAATACACATCTACAACTTATATAACTTAGTTTATAACAATCAATGTAATTGTGTCATGAGAAATGATTTGTACAAGCCTTAAATAGATAAGCTACATTCAAGTCTTTGTAAAAAAGTGGACCCCACCTTAAAAAAGTGTAAAAAAAACTATTCTTTATTCGTGGGATCCACTTTTTTACAAAGGACTTGTTTGATGCTTGTACCTAGCATTACTCGTGTGTCATTTCGTTAATATAAATCCAATTTTGCATAACTAGTCTCTATTTTCAGACCTTAGAAAGTATTCTCCTCTTTACCCATTGTTCTTTAATTTATTTATTTTTTTGGAAGGAATGGATCAAATACAATAGGCTATTTTATATGGTCCTTGATGGATTTATTGGAGTTGTTGGATGGTTTCGAATCCGGATATGGCCTATACTATGTTGACTTGGATGATCCTGATTTAAAAAGGCAACCAAAACTCTCTGCGCATTGGTACTCCCATTTTCTGAAGAGATCAAAAGGCATGAGATTACAAGGACTCACTGAACTTGGGATGAACTTATCTGCACTTTCCCAGTACTCTCACTTCTTTCAGTAGATTCTTCTTTCCACTTGCCGTTGCACAATGGTTTGGTGGTTTTACTTTTATCTATCATTGTTAACTCTTCTCCCCAAAAGTGTAATTTTTAATTGCATTATGTCTTGGAAAAAAAAAAAAAACAGAATTATATGTAAATTGTTGACACCTGGAAAGTAAGTAAAAACTAGCATCAATATTATATCATGGGCTAACATCAATGATGGTAAAATGGAGTGAATTATGTCATAATATCGCAAGGCTATTTTATTTTATTTTATTTGAAATATAAGCTAAATCTTGAAGCGGCTATTTTTTTTTAGAGAAAATATATTTGTAATTGTGAATTGTGCAACCGTTGTGTAATCATTTTGAAAATAGTGAATAAAACATGGGACTCACATGAAAAAAAAAATTATTTTTTTAATAGTTGATTCTATTTTTTTTCAAAACGATTACATTACGTTTACACACTTCACGGATTGTATGTGAAATTACTCTTTATTTTATTTTTTAATAGTTGATCTCATTCTTTTTTATTTCACATGTATTTTTTTAATATTTTTAAATATTTAAAAAAATCACATTATTAAAAAATATTTTCTTAATCATTAAGTAAAAAAAAAAAAAATTCTAGCAAGATTTCCCAACGGGAGAGTGGCATTTTCCATACAAAATTGCTTCCACCATGTTTTCTGAATCAGTGTTGACCCCTTGAAACATCTCTTAAGAACCATAAAAGAACCCTAAAATGTGTGAATGGATTCTCTCTAAACAAATTAGATGTCGACAATTAACAGGGAAAAGTAGTAAATATATAAGTAAATAACTGATCACATTTTATTTATAATAAATAGTAATAGGTACTAGCTAGTTGAAATTTTTAAAGAATTTATGTCCACATATACACAAAAAGACACATTCCAAGATGTTGAGATCTTAATTATCCAAAGAGACCAATGAAGTGCCTCATTGTAGGGCTGAGCGACTCCGACTCCGACTCCGACATTGTTGGAGGTCGAATCCGACCTTCAACTCCGATTCACATAGCCTTTGACCCGACTCTAACTTGTTGGAGCAGAATTGGATTTGAATTTTTTTATTGGACTTTTTTTTTAACTCATTTGAAATTTTAATTTGACCATTTTGATCTCTCACTAATCGGATTTGGCTTTCAGATTTCAATTTTTTTAAAAAATATTTTTTCAAATTTCAATTTTATTAAAACATAACCAAAATTGAAAAAATAAATCATTGTACAAATTAATGTTATTATACATTAGTATTATATGTTATTATATATTAATGTTTATACATTAGTATTACATGTTATTATACATTAGCGTTTATATGTTGTTATTATACATTAGTGTTACATGATAGTAATAGTTAATAGTATGGTGTGTACATATATTAAAATATTATTAGTTAATTTAATTTATTTATATTATAGTATAAGTATATTATTTTATAATAATTTGCTCATACTAGTATATTATTGAATTTAATTAACTATATAAGTTATAGTTATATCATATATATATATGATTAATATATAAAAAATACATATATTTTTATAAAATATGTACAATATTAGAGTCGGAATCAGTACATCGCTACCTCCGACTCCGACTCTGACTCCGACTCCAATAAATCGATGTGGAGTCGGATTTTCGGATTTTTGCTTAGCCCTACCTGATTGTCTAAAATCACGTTGTCCATCTTGTTCAATCTCCTGGCATCCCTAATGGGACATCATTCTGATCGAACAAAAACATATGCATTCTAGCACAAGTGGACAGTTTCCATGAGCATTCCAATTGCTCAAACTCAAATATAAATTGGACACAACAAAAAGACATGTAATCTTGACTGGGGAAAACAGGAGAATCGGCTGAAGACGCCCACCATTGAAATGTCGTCCTCACTACCAAGCCTGAATCACTTTGATCAGAACAGTCAACCCTGGTATAACTAAATTCCCAATTCCTCTAAAATACCATGCAATTTACTTGCCTCCAATAACTGCATCATATTTCAACTTTGTAAGAAAGTACAGCGAAAAAATACCTCAAGCTCAACTTATAAAATTGCTCTACAAGTTTCTCTAGATTGACAAATCTCCAACGTTTCCTCTTAGTGGTGAAGTGTACTACGTAGTATAAAATTAGAGTAACACTTAACAAATCCATAACCTAAATATATTATCAAGAGAGAACAAAAAGAGAGAGAGCTTTTGTGTATTTCAAATGGTTTCAAAAACCAATTGAGGGGAGGGGGTCAGCCCACGTGGACGCCCCTCCTGCTAATATCTCCCACTCGCACACAGTGGGCATGACCCCAGGTCTGCATCTCTCTAATGTTCTCAATCTTGTTCATACAAATAAGTAGGTCGTGCGACCACCAAACACATCTATAGATAGGAAGTACATACACCAAATCTCTCCCAAAGAAGACCAGCATAGTAACATCCCTAAAGTGTCTAGTCATGTCCTAGACTCATTCGATCGCATCAAGATCAAGCATTTTCGAACCCTCTTGATTTAAATAACTCAGAACAATGCTTGACTACCTCTAAATTTTCAATGTGTTCACAACCTTTAGCCACTACCAAGATGTAGCGTTATTGTTTGACGTCAACAAACGCTATCAAATATACGATATCGAAAAGTCTTCCATTTGCACTCATATCACTCAATTTTGGTCGAACCGCTTTCCTAGCAATGCTTCTTTAGACCGTATCAATCATGGCCATAGACAGAATGTCAAAGTAACAGATATCACAACCTCCATCTCGTGACATAGTCAAAAGTGAAGGACATTTTTAAAACAAATAAGACTCACACAGTGAGAAAGAGGGAAACATTTTATCACTTACACATATAGTCGTATAAGCACATATAGTATGAAACACATGCTACGGTGGATTTCTCTTTCTCAATGAGCATATGTCTCTATCAACACCGTACAAATATTAGTTTAGCCGCTTCTTAAGCGTCTAACCCGATGTCCTCTATTTGCATACCTTCAAGGCATCAAAGAGGATCTCGCACCTGGCTAACTATAGGCTACATGGATGGTGGGTAACCCATGCAGTTCTCTCAATGGACCTCATATTAGCTCCCACTAAGGCGACATATGTTTGTGTCAACCAACTTATCCATTTGGACGAGTACCTAGAGACACAATGTCTCATCTCTACTCGCTACTCAAGCGCTAGAGGCAATCGCTCGTGTGAGTGAGTCGATTTTAGCCTGTTGACATATCTTGTGTGTGTATTAGAAAAAAAATACGACAAAGAACTGAATCATATTGTATTAATATCCCAAAGGAAATGTTACATCTCAATATCATTTGAAACACAAATTACATTTACAGTCTACACAGTCCTAGATTCCTAACATGAGTCTTAAAGACATCTCTTGCTATAGGCTTTTTTAAGGGATCAGCAATCATGCGACTCGTAGAAAGGTGTTTCAGAACCACTTCCTTTTGCACTACCATGTCTCTGATGTAGTGATATCTGATATATATGTGTTTGGTTCTTCCATGATACTTTGAGTCCTTAGCATATACGAGAGCTGCCATGCTATCGTAGAATATCATCACTGGATCTGAAGTATCCGTGCCAATGTCTAAATGCTTGAGGAATCTCCGTAACCAAACAGTTTCTTGAATTGCTGCTGAACAAGCTATGTATTCTGCCTCCATAGTGGATATAGCTATACAGGGTTGTTTTTTGCTGCTCCATGTAATGACGCCTTTGTTGAGCAGAAAGACATACCCAGTGGTTGATTTGCGCTCATCTAGGTCGCTGCCCCAATCGGCATCACTGTAACCTCTTAGCTGCAAATCTGAACCCTGAAAGCATAGTGCATAGTCCGTAGTTCCCTTGAGATATCGCATAATCCTTTTGACCACTTTCCAGTGAGCCAGTCCGGGGTTAGATTGGAATCTACTCACTAAGCCAACTGCATAACATATATCAGGCCGAGTACACAACATTGCGTACATGAGACTACCCACAACATTAGCATAAGGGACACGGGCCATATTTTCCTTTTCTCTTTGAGTCTTAGGACACAACTCTTTAGACAAGTTCTTGCTTCTTGCAACATGGGTGTCAATGAGTTTACATCCATTCATTAGGAAGCGCTCGAGGACTTTCTTTATGTAAGTCTGTTGGGACAAACACAAAAGTCTCTTTGAGCGATCTCTGTAGATTTTAACTCCCAGAATGTATTTTGCCTCACCTATATCCTTCATCTCATAATTGAAGGATAACCACTCTTTTGTGGCGACTATTAACCCTTTATCATTTCTAGCTAGTAGTATGTCGTCAACATACAATAACAACATAATAAAACTTTTTTTAGACCTTTTGACATAAACACAATGATCATCTGTGATTATCGTAAACCCATTCGAGAAAATGGCTCGATGGGATCTGAGGTACATGGTTAGTCTTCATAGACTCAATCTCATCATTAAGAGCTTTCATCTACTCATCTTTAGTAGAAGATGAGAAAGCCTCATGAATTGTCCTAGGCTTGTTATCATTATGCAGAGCTATCATAAAAGCTTCCCTTTCAATCTCAAAACGATGACGATGAATGCTTTCACGTGTGCTTTTACACGGCTGAGATTGTTGTGATTGATTGACAAGTGGTGTGCTCCCACTCAGATTCAAATCCTTTTTATAGTTTGTAGGAGCTTGAAGAATTTCTTTCTCATTCTCAACTAAATTCCTTGGAGCACTTTCCTCTTGTTCCACAATCTCATGAAGTTCTAAACTCCTATCAACTTCACCTCTACTTGGAAGCTCATCTTCAATGAAATCTACATCTTGTGACTCAATCTCAGTCACACTTCCATCAGATTGTTCACCTATTAACACATACCATTTAGAGTATTCTGAGTACCTTATAAAGATACGCTTCTTCCCTCTAGGGCCTAGCTTCCCATTCTTATGAGAAAGATCGTGAACAAAACCCGTTGAACCCCATGGCCACAAGTTACTCAACTTGGGTTTATCGCCGGTCCATAGTTCATATGGGGTGGAAGTTATTGACTTGGAGGCCACTCAGTTAAGAATGTAGGCAGCAGTCAAAAGTGCATCCCCCCAAAAAGAAATTGGTAGGTTTGCTTGCGCCATCATTAACCTAACCATCTCAAGTAGTGTTCAATTTCTCATTTCCGCCACGCCATTTTGCTATAGTGTACTCGGCATCGTCAACTGTTTTTTTATTCCTTTTTCATTACAGAGCCTTTTAAATTGTTCAGAGAGATATTCTTGTCCTCGGTCAGTTCTTAGAGTTTTTAAACTTTTTGTCTAACTGATTCTCAACCATTCTTAGATATCGCCTAAAGCATTCAAATGCTTCAGACTTATGGGAGATTAAGTAAACATGACCGTAATGTGAAAAATTATCTTTAAATGTGAAAAAGTAGACACCTCTGTGTCTTGCCCTCACACTCATTGGACCACAAATGTCTGAGTGGACTAATTGCAGTGGAAAAGATGCCCTAGTGGCTTTTCCAAACGGTTTTCTCTTAAATTTTTCTATTAGACAATGTTCACATGTGGGCAAGATGACCTTAGCGAGATTGTCTATAAGGCCTTCTCTAGCTAACCGAGCCATTCTATCTTGCCTATATGGCCAAGCCTAGCATGCTATTTATATGAATCCAAATTATCAGATGTAGAAAGAAAAACAATAGACTCATTTATATTTGAATAATTCAAATTCAATATCATAAAACTGTCTTGAAGAAAAGTATTACCATAAAACACATGGCCCATATAAAAGGAAACATAATTGTTTTCAAATACAATTCGAAAACCAAATCTTAATAGAGTGACTACAGAAAGTATGTTTCGTCGGATTTTGGGAGCGTATAACACATTGTGGAGGAAAAGAGTGTGGCCACCCCGCAAGTCCAGCTTGTAGGTACTAAGTCCCAGTACCTCCACGCTAACTCTATTCCCCACCTTGATATCAAGGCTCCCAGCAGGAATCTGGCAATACTCCACAAATCTGACTATGTCTCGCGCTATCTGTTCGGTCGCTACTGAATAAACAGTCCACACAGGATAGGAGTGAGCAACCATCACATGGCTAGTTACAAAAACAATGCGAGAAAAGTCAGAGTGTACCTTCTTCGGCTCAGTGCAGTCACGAGCGAAATGACCATTCTTTCCACAGTTGAAGCACTCTAATTTTGACTTGTTCTTCTCGTGCTTGCTCCTCTTCCTGAGCTGAGAAGTTCCTGACACATTCTTAATTTGTCCAGCAGCTACCCCATTCTTGGACTTATTGCGCTTAGGCCTTGATGCCTTACGCGAACCAAAATCAGTCACATAGGTCGTATAATTGGGCTTAGCAGCCTCTATGCGCTCAGCCTCCAATTCCAAATGACGCGAAATATCCTCAAAGTTTTTGATATTCTCATTATGCGTCAGGTTCTGGCTCATATTCTCCCAAGAGTTCGGCAGTGATCTTATCACTGCCTGGACTTGATGTTCATCAGTTAGGTTGTTTCATGCCGACTTAAGTTCGCGGATCATGGTCGACATAGCCCTAAGATGTTGTTTCATCGAATGGTCAGAGCGCATCTTATAGGAGTCAAGCCTCATGGTTAATCCACGCAACCTAGTGGCTGAAATTCCACCGAACTTTAACTTCAAAGCCTCCCACATGTTTTGGGCAGTGTCATAGATCTCGAACTCACACATTAGATCATTGTGCATGATGCTTAACATTATTATGCGCGCATAGACTTTTCTTAATCCATTGAGTATAGGCTTGTTGATCTATCTTATGTTGTTCCGAGGTTCTTTTCTCGGGCGCAATAAGGGAGTGAGATAAGACCTCTAAGACCTCTTGCTCATTTAAGACATATTGGATCTTGTGATGCCAAATGTCGTAGTTCTCCCCATTTAATTTCTCCCATTTGTTTAAATCGGCAACTATACTATTGGATGTCATTTTACTACAATACATAAAGAATGGATATTACAAACACACATAAGAAATCTGCCGCGTCCATCCAAGCTAGAAAAATAATAATTTAGACATGTCGCAAGATCGAAAAATCGCTAGACTTCATAATCATCTCTTGTGCCACAATATCCAATTATTAAATTTCTAACCTAATTCCTGCACAAATTTAAAAAACAAATATGAGAGAATTAATCATAAAAAATCTCAACCATACTCACACTATCTTAAGTAGTCATCTAGCCCTAGTCACATATAAAGACATAACCTACTAAAATTGCACTAACCTTTTGGGCCAGTCTATAAGGACAGCTACTCCAACCATAACATCCTGTTGGGCCAATCTACAAAGATGGTTCATATAAGACCATTACAGTCCATTTTTCTTATTCCATCAATGCATTTACAGTTCTTATTGGGGTCACTGCAATTCTTTTGACCTATCATTTACACTGACAATTCTAACTAAGACTACTTAGTGAGAATTTTTCTATTTTATCATTAAAGACTAATGTATAAACATTCAAGCCTAACATTCATAGATGACAAAATAATCACATATCCATATGTTCAATTCACATATACATGTAATCACATTTAATCTAAAAAATTAAATAAAAGATCACATGTAATATAACATAATGGAATAAAAAAATAGCATGAATATAACCATATATTCACATGTAATCACATTTAATCTAAGACATTAAATAAAAGATCACATGTAATATAACAATATATCTAAGCATATATTAAATCATGCAAACAATTTTTTTTTAATAGAAACGAAATAAATGTATAACAAATACATTTAAAACCCCCACCTAAACCAAAGGTAAGTCGCAACCCAGTGGTGCGCGCTGCCTTTGATCGGTGGTCCTGGGTTTGAGTCCCAGGAGTGCCATTTTCATCCCTTTCTTTTTATTTTGTGTTTAAAAAAAATAGCACAAACAGTGTTGGGCATCTAAAAAAGGTTTTTTTTTTTTTTCAAGAAATAGAGAAGGGTCGAATAGCCCAACCCATATTTTTTTGGTTTAAAAAAAACACTAATGGGCCGTGAGGCCCAAGCCCAGTGGAAAAATTAGATGACCTAAGGTCATCTTCTACCTCTAGATGGCTACTATTCACGTGAACAGTAGCCTTAACGCAGCAGCTCTGCATACGCCACTTGAGACCACCACAGGCAGCCTCAGCTGCATCCTTTACCGGAAAACTAACTCCAAGCAGCTGGGTGCAACCGCACCGCTCCGCTGGTGCGCGCAACACCTCGTTGGGGCGCGCTACACCATGGTGGTGCGCGTAGCACCTCCCTCGTGGGCGTTGCTCCACCCTAGTGCTGCAGTGGTGTGCGCAGCGGTGGTGGGCGCAGCACCATTGCATTGGTGCTCGCAGCACCTTGCAGTGCTCAACCATGGTGGTTTTTAAAAAAAAAAAATTAAAAAAAAACTTTGGCACCACCACTGGTGCACACGGGGCAAAAACAAAATATGGCACCCAGATTTCAAGCATATGCAAGAAAAAATATAAACTGGAAGCAACTATAAAAGCTCTGATACCAATGTAAGAAAGTACAGCAGAAAAATACATCAAGCTCAGTTTATAAAATTGCTCCACAAGTTTCTCCAGATTGACAAATCTCCAATGTTTCCTCTTGTGGTGAAGTGTACTACGTAGTATAAAACTAGAGTAACACTTAACAAATCCACAGCTTAAATATCTTATCAAGAGAGAACAAAAAGAGAGAGCTTTTGTGTATTAATTTTAGATGGTTCCAATAAAACCAATTGAGGAGAACTATATATAGTCCACCTACACAAGGCTGCCTTCAAGGCCGGCCATTACACTGCAATTAATTTTGCAGACGTTGCAAGCTACAATGGTATGTAACATATGGCATTAAGCCATCCGTTACAAGTCAAGTAATGCCATACGTTACTTGAAGCTGAAGGGAGGAGGTCAGCCCATGTGGGCACCCCTCCTGCACTCTACCTAACAAACTTTCATAAATATATGAGCAATGTTAGGTACAGTCTCCATTTGGAGACTACAATGCAAGTCTAGCCAATTTTATCTTTAAAGTTTTTTAAAATTACAAAAATATCCCTCTTAAAATGATATTTTTTCTCATTTAATAAAAGGTCTGTACATGCAGTCCCTAGAACCAGTTGAAGAAAGCGCTTCATTGCCTTACTTTATTGTTTGCTCTAAAGTATTCATGTAATTAAACTAGTACACTGCTTAATTTCCAACAATTTATTAGCAAAAATATAGTCTAAGTTTCTTAATCTTGTTCAAATTAATTTTAAGCAACTCAGTATAGGTCTCTTCTAACCTTCTTCAGTGCCAAAACACACTCACTTTGAGCTGTCCTCCTTTGGGTATTGTTTAATGTATTATGTTGTGCTGAGGGATCTTCCTTTTGAGTTTTAGGCACTACAAGAGAAAAAGAAGCTGAATCAAGGATTAGGATCAATCAGAGATGAATCAAATATTCATTAATGGGTTCCAATATTTCAGCCCACCTAAGTCCACCAATGGGTTTTGGGATTTGATTAACACTTGCTACAGCCTTGAGAGGGTCTAAAAGGAAAAATAAAAATAAAAAAAACTAGCTCAAATGAGTATTGTTATTAATTAGTCCCTTCATTATCTGTGTTGAATTTAAGTACTCTATTAAAGTACTATTATATAAATAAATTCATCATTTATTTATCCTCAATTCTTTAATTTAATTCATTGAATATTCTAAAATGGTTTAGTAAACAATTTACTAATTGCTCTGGCCAGAAATTTTAAATATTCAGTTCTATTAAATTAAACTTAAGGAGATATTTTGGTCTTCTTGATCAAATCAAGAAGTCTAAAAATTCCATCTTGATAAATCATACTTCCACTATGTTGTATGTAATTACTCAATGTGAAGTCACCACTTGTCCTAAAAGTTTAAACTGATGGGAATAGGTAAATTTTATTATTTATTTTATATCTTAACACTCATTTCTCACGTGTGGGCTAGACTCCCTTTCAATGGGTAGCCCAACAAGTGAAATATTTAATTAAATGAGGTAGAGTATAGAGTCAGGATTCGAACTCATGACCTCTACTCTGATACCATGTGAAATTACTACTTGTTCCAAACGATTAAACTAATGAGAAGAGATATATTTTATTATTTATTTTAAATATTTTAACACTTAACAAACACAAAATTTTGATATAAAAAGATCTCAGTTCTTAATATATCAAAGCAAACATTTGACATGTGAGTTTGCAACAATCTCATGATTAATAATTAATTACAATGAGTAGTCGTAATTTCTAGCAGTTATTCAAATGAAACGACCATTTTTTTGTCCAGCAAAACATATTCCATTACCAGAAAAATAACTTACAAATACAAATTTGGCAAGCCAATATTTACACTCCAAAATAAAACCAAAACCCAGGTGGATCTTTTTCACTATGGAAGTTAAAAAGCCAAGGAGTGATGGAGATAAGGGGTATGTTTCCAAAGAAATTATTGGATGCTACCCACTACCCAATTGAATGCGTGTATCGATTCAAATCTCGATGAATTTTCATGGTGTGTCAACTTTGAAAATTTTCAAAGCGGGATATTATATCTTTAATAATAGGTTGAACAGTCCAATGTGATGTTGCTTCTGGATCATTGACTGCTTGAATTGTGAGCAATGAGTCACCTCCCATAACAATCCTTCCTATGCCTCTGTCCTTAGCTTCCTTTACTCCTATAAGTAGTGATGTTGCTTCTCCATTACATGGGTCTTGACTGGGAATGAATTTAGTCTGGACAAAGATTGGTGATCCATCTTCTGATCTACAGATGACAGCTACTGTATTCCCTAATCCTCTAACCACCATATCGAAAGTGATGATGCAGTGATCACTAGGAATAGCTCTCCATTGGTGGCTGTCATTAACCTGTTCAGTGCCCCAAGCATAACAATGCTCTTTGAAAGTTTTGATGGTATCATTTACAAAATTGCTAACATTTGGCTAGATGGAATCATGAACCACTTTATTTCAAAGAAACCAAATACTATCCATGGTTATGATGGCAAAGATTTGAAAGTGATGCTCATCATTGGTAGGAATATTCAATTTCCTAGAGGGAGAGATTATACAATTCATCCAATTCTTGATATCCCTACTAGCATAGCTAGTAATATCTAAGGGCCATGGGGATTGCCTCCACAAAATTGTAGTGAAGGGGCAACTCAAGAAAATGTACTTTTGAGTTTATTCTTTAGTGTTTCAAATGGGGCATTTGATATCTTCTTCTTCATTCATAGGGATGACCCTCCTCAGTTTATTCCTTGTAGGAATGATGTTATGAATTACTTTCCAGCAAAAGAGCTTGAGTTTGTCTTGGATCTTAATTTTCCAAAATTTTTTCCAATGGTTGAACTGATCTAGGTGGTTGGTATGCTCATGGTTCATGGAGAGGATAGCATAGGCAGATTTGACAGAAACATTACTTGAGCTGTGATGCATCCACGTAATCTTGTCCTTATGATGATGGAAGTTATAGAGCAAGAGGAATTTTCTGAATCTCCTCCACTGTTTCATGATGAAAGAGGGCTTGGAGGAGAATGGTATTCCATCTTCTCGTATTTTCCATTGTTAGCTCAGAAACTGTTAGAGAAAGATCCCTATAAGTGGATGAGAGTTTTGGACTGGGTTGGTATGATGGGAGGAAAGGGATCCAAGGGTTAGTCCAAACCTTTGTGTTGACAACATTGTTAATTTGAAAACATACATTGATTTTCAAGAAATCTTTTTGCTTTAGGATCCCTTTCCAGATCCATGAGTCATTAGGTCTAGTGCTGGTTGTGAAAAAAGAAGAGTTCCTCAGGTTTCTCTCAGTTATCATTCTCTTCCATGTATTATCACAATCATTGATCAATTGCCACCCTAATTTGCTAATGAGAGTAGAATTGAAATCAGAAGTTTTTCTAAGCCCTAGGCCACCTACTGATTTGGGCTTGCAGATAGGCTTCCAAGATTTAGGAGTGAAGTTGTGTGTTTTTTGAGGAGGAAACCACCACCAAAATTTCATGAAGGAGCTATCTATTAATTGAGTTACTGCTCTTGGGATAGACAAAGTGGCCATTTGATAGGAAGAAATGGAGCTGGCTACAGATCTTATTAGAGTGGTTTTACCAGCTTGGGAGAGAAGCTTAGCCTTCCAACCTACCAATTTTTGAGTGATCCTTGCTTAGATTTCCTCAAAATGAGCCTTTTTTGAAGCTTTGAAAACGAGAGGAAAGCCAAGATATTTGATATTTGAAGAAGCAGTCTTAAGATTGACAATATCCTTCACTTCTCTTCTGCTATGAGGCAAGGTGTTACAACTATACTGAATGAAGGATTTTGCAATATAAACTTTCTGACCTGACCAATGGGAGTACTTTTCCAGACAATTGTAAAACTTTTGAGCATTATTCTTAGAGGCTTTGCCAAAAAGAATGAGATCATTTGCAAAGAGTAGATGGGAGATGTTGGGTCCTTTTCTACTAATTGAAATCCCTCTAAGTTGTCCAAGATTTTTCTCTCTTGTTATTAGATAAGTGAGAACCTCAGTCCTAAGGATGAAGGGAAAGGGAGATAGAGGATCTCCTTGCCTAAGTTCTCTAGAAGGCTGAAAGAACCCACATGGATTGCCATTTATAATCACTGAGTAGGAGACAGTTGAGATACACTCTTTGATCCAATTAATCTACTTGTTGAGTAGGAGACAATTGAAATACACTCTTTGATCCAATTAATCTACTTGTTATGGAAGCCAAGGTTCTCCATAATTTTAAACAAAAAATTACATTCATGTCTATTTTTATAGCCATTAGCCCTTGTTTTTCTTTCTTTTTTTATTTTGATGAGATGGAATATTTCTTGAGCCATGATGGTGTTTTCTTGAATGATCCTCCCAGGTACAAATGATGTCTGATGAGGGGATATGATTTTGGGCAGGATTTTTTTCAATCTATCGGCCAAGATCTTAGCAATGACCTTGTAACAGACATTTGAAAGACTTATAGGCCTGAATTGATGGATTATGTTGGGGCTATTAGTCTTTGGAATTAGTGCAATGTGTGTATGGTTCCATTCTTTGAGCAACTTACCATTAATAAAATCTTTTTTTACGGCTGCATTGAAGTCCTCTTTAATAATGCCCTAGTAATGCTTATAAAATATCTCAATGAAGTCATTAGGATCAGGGGCCTTATCAGAAGGAGTTTGTTTTAGAGTGGAAATAATTTCAATGTTAGATAGAATCTCACAAAGGGAACTGTTCTTCATGTAAGAAATCTTATCAGGGAATAGGTCACTCATTTCATTGAGAATGGTTGGATTTGTGGTTGTGAAAATTTCTTTAAAATGCTCAATGAATTTGTTTTGGATCACAGGGATCTCTGTTATCCATGTTTGAGGATTGGTCTTGAGACTCTCTATGGAATTGGTACGTCTCCTTGTGAAAGAATTTGGTATTCAAATCAGTAGTGGTTAACCAGTTCAATCTAACTTTTTTGTCTCCAGAGGGTCTCCTCTCTTCTCAATTGCTCATTAAGGTTTTCCTTAATCTCATTTTCCTTTATCATGGACTAGAATGTTGGGTCTTTTGATTGAATTTGGGACAGTTCATGGGTAAGGTTTCTAATAGCAGTTTGAATATGACCAAGATAGCTTTTGTTCCAAATTTTCAGGACCCTTTTAACGACTTTCAATTTCTTTAAGAGAATGAAACTACAAGTTCCTAAATTGATTGTTCCAAGCCTTGAATGACCATTTGGCAGGTAGGGTCTCTCACCCAAAACTCTTCAAATTTGAAGGATGATCTATGCTGACTTCTTCTTGCAATATCTAGAATGATGGGTGAGTGATTTGAGGAACTAATAGGAAGGTGGTGGAGTGTGGCATTGGGAAAGAGGGTCATCAAATGGTGATTGACAATTCCTCTATCAAGCCTTTCCCTAATATTATCAAGATCCTACCTGTTGTTAGTGCAAGTGTACTTAGGATCATAGAACCCTAAGTCAATTTTACCAGTGTAATTCATATATTGTCTAAGCCCATTTCCTCGAGAGGAGCAGGCAAAAGGTCTCCCACCTATCTACTTATTTTGGCTCAGGTTGGAATTTAAGTCCCCAATATCAAGAATTGGACCATTAAAACTATTAGCAATGTAATTCATAGTATCCCAAAACTTCCATTTATGACTATTTTGAGCAGGACAATAAACAGATTAACCAGCCATAGGTTATGAGGGGAGTCAGAATACACAAACAAAGATATTATATTACCATTAACAAGTACTGGTTCAACATCCATACCATGCTTCCATAAAAACAAAAACCCCCTTTTTTCTGCCAGTAGGGGGAACATCTACATACATTGAGAAACCTAGTCTGTTAACTATAGTAGAGATATTCACATGCATCAAAATTGTCTCCGAGATGAAGGTATCATCAATGTTATAACTCCTGATGTTAGCCCTCAAGCTTCTGATTGCATGGGGCCAGACTATGCCCCTGCAATTCCATCATAGTAGCCTCATATCTGCTTTGGTGGCAGCTTGGGCCCTGCCACATCAGCCTTAATAAAATAGTGAGTCTGAGACATTACCAAGGAGTTGTTCTTCTTTTTGATAAGGTGAAAACTTGATTTAAGTATTAATCATAATTAATTAGATTGAAGAAAAAAAATTAGTTAAAAAATAATAATTTAAGTATTAAATTAAATTATTAATTAATATATAATTAGTATAACTATAAAATATGAAAAATAAATTAAAAATATTATTATTAAAAAAGTAATATTATATTATTATTTTGACTAATCTAATGGTTAATTCAATATAAATTTATGATTAGAATGTTTTAAATTTATAAAAAATATATATTTTTCGTTAAATTTTGAAAATAACTTTGATTAAGCAATTGCCAATTAAAGGTAGTTGGAGAATTAGAGGATAATTATTGTGAGGCCATGGTTAAAAGCTCCTCTCTTTCCCTTTTCGTTATTATAGTTACAAATGACTGAACAGTAGTATTACTGGATCAAGATTCAAAATGTTGAGGCTAGCAGTAGTTTTGCTGACGAATCTAGCAGTACTGGTTTTGAGTGCTGATAAATTTAGCAGAGATGACTTTCCTCCTGGTTTCGTGTTTGGGGCTTCGACCTCAGCTTATCAGGTTACCTTTTACCATTTTTTTTTTCTTTTTTCTTTTTTCCGTATCTTTTGATTGTTTAAAGCATTCTGTTTTGATTATGCTTTAGTAATTGTAAAGAACGATCAAAGGCATCTATTCCGCCAAAATAATTGGACGATTTCTCTCACTTTTTCGTTTAATCTTTTGCGAAAGGTTGAAGGTGCTGCAAACCAGGATGGGAGGACTCCTAGCATATGGGATACTTTCGCCCAAGCAGGTCAGTTTTTCTTTCCTTTTTTTAAAAAAAAAAAACAAAACAAAATGGGAATCGGTTTCGATCGGAACTAGTTAAATCAGAAATTTCATTTCATTATTCGAGAATAATAATTAGGATCGATTTAATTGCCCAACTCATTTCAGGGAATATGCATGGAGCCACTGGAGACACAGCATGTGATGGATATCATAAATATAAGGTCAGTCTACAAAAGAGAAATGCTAAACCCACTGGTAGTGGATCCCGAAACTTTTTTATTTTTTATTTTTTTTTATTAATGATTAAAAAAAATATTTTTTAATAATGTTGTAAATTTTTTTTACAAAAAATTTTTTTAAGGATGTTAAAAAAAAAAGAAAAAAACATAAAGAAGAAATATTCTTATAATTTGGGTCCCGAAATACAGCCACCCGTCTACAAAATTACCCTTTCTTACAAGCATGGGTGGGGGGCAAGTTAAAAAAATAAAAAATAATAATAGGGGTGAAATACTAACTTTTATATGGTCTACCTTATATATATATATAAAAAAAAGCCTTATAAAATTTAATTTTCGTCCAATTCTGAAAATTTTGGAGCCTCTTACTAGTTTCGCCCCTGCTTACTAGTTTTTTCTTTCCTTTAAATACCAATAACATATATGAGGTCAATTAATTATCTTACTGTTTCTTGAAAATGCTAAATATAGTTTTAGAATGTGGACGTCCTGTAAAATTCATTTAAAAAAAAGTTGACATTGTTTTTTCAAAATGACTGCCCGGAATTTGCATTTTTGTTGATTGTGTACGTCTATTCTTCTTTGGGCCTCCTTCAGACTTTTTCTCATCTTTTGATACTTTACCTTTTTTACACAACTTTTCTTTTCACGTTCCTTCTTACATTTTTCTTCAAGTTAATGATAAATATATATAATTTTTTTGTTAAAAATGAGAAACTCTTATCTAGCTTTAGTGTTTTTTTTTTTTTTTTTGTCGGGTAACCTCTTCAAAGCAAGACCTTTCGGACTCACTCCTGTGAAGTAAACCTCGATCTCGTGCACTGCACCTTCGGAAGTTTCTCTACACAAAACTGGTTAAATTGCTGACTTTTTACCGGATGTGTGGCCCCAAATGATTGTTTGCATAAATGTTGAATTTTGGACCTTGAAGGGAGTGATACCCAAGGCCAAGGCCTTCACCACTTGGCCAACCCATTGGGGTTAAATCTAGCTTAGTTATGATACATCATAAATCTCTAATTGATAGATATACTAAAAAAATATACTTATAATGGAAAAGTAAAGTAAGTTGAGATGATGTGTTGTATTTTTCGGAAGAAGTTGGGAAAATGTTTTCATTGTAGATGAAAAAGTAGAGAACTGGAGATCAAAAACCATCTTTATCAAAAGAAAAGTTCTTATTATCAGTCACTATTCACCATCTCATACCCTATAAAAAACACCTCCACACCTTGTGAAAAAACTATAGGTGTGAGGTGTGGGAGTGAATAGTGACTGATGCATAGCATTCCTCGGAGACTCAAACATGCAATAAGAAATGCAGTGGAACTCACTTATGTTTCTATTTTGCCCACAACAAGTTTTATAATACTCTAGGGAATCCATATCTTAAAATATATACTCCCAAAACATTACATGTATATTACTAATTATGAAAATGCTTACAACAAATTTAACTATTGCAGGAGGATGTCCAGCTTATGGGGGACACGGGGTTAGAAGCTTACAGGTTTTCCATATCTTGGTCGAGGCTTTTACCAAGTATGATCACGCAACTACTCTCGTGTACTCGTCAATACTTGTTAACCATGCATACAAGAACTGATTGTGAATGTTCTTTCTTTCAGATGGAAGAGGAACTATCAATCCAAAGGGTTTACAGTATTACAACAATCTCATCAATGAACTAATCAGTCATGGTTACAGCCAATTTCCATCATATATATATATGATTTTAGTGATTTTTTTTTTTCAAAAAAGAAAATTTATATTAGTAGAAGAAAATTAGTAAATTTCTAAGACCGTTCATTTTATGATTAAGCAGGAATACAACCACATGTTACATTACACCACAATGATCTTCCTCAAACGCTGGAAGACGAGTATGGAGGATGGATTAGCCGAAAGAGTGTGTATGATTCTCAAATCTTATCATCTTAATCAACTTATTTTTACATATATACGCAACTTCAAATAAATAATCTCTCTTGCCCATGCAGTAAAAAAACCTCCTAACCATGAAAAACCCGATTTTTCCCTCCCTAACCTGAATTTTAATAGTATAAAAAAAAAAAGGTTTTTCTATACATTAGTACTATTCACCCTCACATTTCACACCTGATAGTTTTTTTTTTTTTTTTATCATAAGGTGTGGGGTAGTGAATAATGGCTGATGAAAAAAATTATTCTAAAAAAAATAGACATACAAATATTTATACAGGATGTAGTAGTCCAGTTGTCGCCTCACCCGTAGTGTGATCCGTAAAAGTCGAAATATTTATATATACTTAATTGCAAAGTGCCATGGCTGAAGCTCTCCCAATTGCAAAGCACCAAAGTCGAAATATTTTGCTTATCAAAAGCGAATTAAAAGCATTTACAAAAGTAATCCAGCTTTTAGGTGCTTTTGGTGTGAGCTTAGAAAATAAGTTGTTATATGCCTTAGAAAAGCATTTGTTATCCTTTGAAACCAATATAATAGTCCTAGATGATGACTTTAGAAATGGATTACAACCACGAATGTTTCTTTTAGCCTTACAAGTGAATGATGTGGTGGGATATTGTTATCGTTTCTCTTTATTATTATTTTTTTTCCCATTTGCGCTGGATTTGATGTGGTGGGATAGTTGTTAGGCCCCACCCACTGTTTTTGGACCCCAAATTTTATATATTAGCTGAATATTTATAACAAGAGAATAAAAAAGAAAAAGTTGATCATTTTCACTTCTTACTGAAAAATTATTATCATCAGCCATTACTCATTACATTACAAATAACTATAACTAAAACTTGACACATTGTACCCTTTGCTCCCTTGTTAAATTCTAACAGCTAATTAAATGAAAAGAAGATGACATGACACAATCTTGAAGTTGGGATGTAAATAGAAGGTGGAAAATATTAGTTTTGTGAGCAAAATGCAAAATCCCTAATAGTTTAAGGGTGCAAAAGGAAAAAGAAAAAATAATATTGGTGCAGAGTACGTTGCTGCACAAAGCACCAAACAAAGCAAAGAATGTGAGTACTGAATAATCCAGATGCGAATGCAGGAAAGACTTTGAAGCGTATGCGGATGTGTGCTTCAGGGAATTCGGTGACAGGGTTTCATATTGGACTACTTTTAATGAGGCCAATGTGTTTGTAATGGGGGGTTACGATACTGGCAATTTACCTCCTCAGAGATGTTCATCTCCATCTCCATATGGGATAAACTGCTCTAGAGGCAACTCCTCAACAGAGCCATACTTGGCAGCTCATCATATCTTGTTGGCACATGCATCCGTCGCTAGATTGTACAAGAACATGTATCAGGTATATATTATTATGAATTAAGCTGTTCATATTATGTACTGGACATGTCCCCTTTTTTATCCATGTCATGCATAGAGAAATTATTGTATGTATGTGTTAATCTCGTCAACTATAAGATTTTCAAGGACAAATGATTCTTCTCGAGCATATTTACATGATTTAATTAACTCCATCTCTCTTTTGTTTGTCATTGTTAATGACATAATATAAATAACTAAATATACCTATATATTCCGGCCATCAGCTTAATTGCATGTGAACTTCATGACTAATTGTGTAAAACAAGATGTTATTTGATCTAGAGAAACTTTGGCCCCTGCAGGAGAAGCAGCACGGATTTATAGGGATCAATGTCTTTGGTTATTGGTTCGTTCCTCTTACAAACAGCTCAGACGATAAAATTGCTGCTCAAAGAGCCAAGGACTTCTTCTTTGGCTGGTAAGAAAGCTAAACGTTCATGTATTATCCTGTATCTTCTGTCTTTTCCTTTCATAAGTGTATTGTGTATTGTAGAGAGCTGACTCTGAACTTATAATTTAGGTTTTTAGCGATCATATATATGTTTGTCTTTTTGACTGAAGGATGGTAGATCCTTTGGTGTTTGGAGAATATCCTGATGCCATGAAAAAGAACGTAGGCTCAAGAATGCCAGTCTTCACCACTGCTGAATCCAATTTGATTAAGGATTCATTTGACTTCCTTGGAGTGAACCATTACTCAACTTTGTATGCCAAGGACAGCCCAAGTAGCCTGAAAATCAAAGAGAGAGAGTTTTTTGCAGACATGGCAGTAGAACTTTCAAGTATGTTTTTAAAATATACAGATTGAACTAGATGGATGGAGACTAGCTTCAACTAAGAGTAATTATTAGGTACTTCTCTAGTATGGATACTGCGTGGTATTCCCATCCTATCATAGGATGATATGTCAATAAAAATTGATGTTTGAATTTTAATTATAGGGTATACTGCGATAAGATGGGAGTACCCCGGGAATATCTACTAATTTTTCTTTACTTATAATGCAATTTTTTTTACTCGGCATGAGTGAGCTTACCAAGTGAGCTGCGCTAATCCGTGGTTGATTCTGAAAGTTTCTTTACAGTGCTCAACAAAATGTTCAGCTCAGTATATATATATTTTTTTTGTTTGAAATGCTTGTTGCAGGCTTCGAAAATGATACATCCAGATTCGAGGTAAGCCTTTAAACAAAAAATTATAGAGCTCTTTTACTAATTATGTACTGGTTCAGTACTACATAATTTGTAACCACCTTGTTTTACTCAGTTTCCAATTGTAGCCTGGGGCCTGCAAGAACTGCTGGAGTATATCAAGAGAGTTTATGGCAACCCTCCTGTTTACATCCATGAAAATGGTCTCTCTCTCTCTCCAATATGTTGGACATCCATTGAAATAGGGTTTAGGTTTAGAGGCGAGAGAAGTCCTCCCTTAAAGTAAAATTAATATTCATTGCTGATAACTTGTTGCTAATAACTTTTGGTGATAATATATATATATATATATAATATTAGTAAATGTCACGTTTTATAACCAAATTAAACTTTATTTCCAAATCTCTTTAGTAGCAGGAAAAACACCCCCATGCCACAAAAAAAAAAAAAATATTTAGCCGTTAGTGACGATATTTAATTATCTATTATGGAGGATGAACATGATCATTAATTGCTATTACTTTTTAATTAGCGATGGCATGATAATAATTTATACAGTTTTAGACTATGCAAACCCAGCATACTCCATTTGAAAAATGTAGGGGAAATCTAGAATCCACATGAAAAATAAATGCTATAAGAATCACTTTCATGTCTCTCTCTCTCTCTCTCTCTCTCTCTCTCCCCCCATATATTTGGTTTCAAAATTGAGGATACTCTCTTCTTCGACTTCTAATCTTGAGATGAAAATTCATTGTTGTGCAGATTCTTTTTAGTATGAGAGTATTAGAACTTGAGTTTGGATTTTGTTTCTACTTGGTAACTCCTTTTTTTTTAAATTCTTAAGCAAAAATTTCACATGTTGGAACTTTGAACTTGACTATACGATCAAGTGAGTTTATTTATTAGATGTAAGCACAATTTAGTGTCAACTTGAGTTACAATCTAAACTAAGAAATGTGGCATGGCTGGCATATATATGCCATATCTGTGTAGGTGAACGAATGATACGTAATTTGACAATGGAAGACTGGCCAAGGGTGGAATATTTGCATGCATACATTGGGAGTTTGCTTGATGCATTGAGGTACGTGTATAGACTTCACAAACCTCACACTGGATTATAATACACATCTACAACTTATATAACTTAGTTTATAACAATCAATGTAATTGTGTCATGAGAAATGATTTGTACAAGCCTTAAATAGATAAGCTACATTCAAGTCTTTGTAAAAAAGTGGACCCCACCTTAAAAAAGTGTAAAAAAAACTATTCTTTATTCGTGGGATCCACTTTTTTACAAAGGACTTGTTTGATGCTTGTACCTAGCATTACTCGTGTGTCATTTCGTTAATATAAATCCAATTTTGCATAACTAGTCTCTATTTTCAGACCTTAGAAAGTATTCTCCTCTTTACCCATTGTTCTTTAATTTATTTATTTTTTTGGAAGGAATGGATCAAATACAATAGGCTATTTTATATGGTCCTTGATGGATTTATTGGAGTTGTTGGATGGTTTCGAATCCGGATATGGCCTATACTATGTTGACTTGGATGATCCTGATTTAAAAAGGCAACCAAAACTCTCTGCGCATTGGTACTCCCATTTTCTGAAGAGATCAAAAGGCATGAGATTACAAGGACTCACTGAACTTGGGATGAACTTATCTGCACTTTCCCAGTACTCTCACTTCTTTCAGTAGATTCTTCTTTCCACTTGCCGTTGCACAATGGTTTGGTGGTTTTACTTTTATCTATCATTGTTAACTCTTCTCCCCAAAAGTGTAATTTTTAATTGCATTATGTCTTGGAAAAAAAAAAAAAACAGAATTATATGTAAATTGTTGACACCTGGAAAGTAAGTAAAAACTAGCATCAATATTATATCATGGGCTAACATCAATGATGGTAAAATGGAGTGAATTATGTCATAATATCGCAAGGCTATTTTATTTTATTTTATTTGAAATATAAGCTAAATCTTGAAGCGGCTATTTTTTTTTAGAGAAAATATATTTGTAATTGTGAATTGTGCAACCGTTGTGTAATCATTTTGAAAATAGTGAATAAAACATGGGACTCACATGAAAAAAAAAATTATTTTTTTAATAGTTGATTCTATTTTTTTTCAAAACGATTACATTACGTTTACACACTTCACGGATTGTATGTGAAATTACTCTTTATTTTATTTTTTAATAGTTGATCTCATTCTTTTTTATTTCACATGTATTTTTTTAATATTTTTAAATATTTAAAAAAATCACATTATTAAAAAATATTTTCTTAATCATTAAGTAAAAAAAAAAAAAATTCTAGCAAGATTTCCCAACGGGAGAGTGGCATTTTCCATACAAAATTGCTTCCACCATGTTTTCTGAATCAGTGTTGACCCCTTGAAACATCTCTTAAGAACCATAAAAGAACCCTAAAATGTGTGAATGGATTCTCTCTAAACAAATTAGATGTCGACAATTAACAGGGAAAAGTAGTAAATATATAAGTAAATAACTGATCACATTTTATTTATAATAAATAGTAATAGGTACTAGCTAGTTGAAATTTTTAAAGAATTTATGTCCACATATACACAAAAAGACACATTCCAAGATGTTGAGATCTTAATTATCCAAAGAGACCAATGAAGTGCCTCATTGTAGGGCTGAGCGACTCCGACTCCGACTCCGACATTGTTGGAGGTCGAATCCGACCTTCAACTCCGATTCACATAGCCTTTGACCCGACTCTAACTTGTTGGAGCAGAATTGGATTTGAATTTTTTTATTGGACTTTTTTTTTAACTCATTTGAAATTTTAATTTGACCATTTTGATCTCTCACTAATCGGATTTGGCTTTCAGATTTCAATTTTTTTAAAAAATATTTTTTCAAATTTCAATTTTATTAAAACATAACCAAAATTGAAAAAATAAATCATTGTACAAATTAATGTTATTATACATTAGTATTATATGTTATTATATATTAATGTTTATACATTAGTATTACATGTTATTATACATTAGCGTTTATATGTTGTTATTATACATTAGTGTTACATGATAGTAATAGTTAATAGTATGGTGTGTACATATATTAAAATATTATTAGTTAATTTAATTTATTTATATTATAGTATAAGTATATTATTTTATAATAATTTGCTCATACTAGTATATTATTGAATTTAATTAACTATATAAGTTATAGTTATATCATATATATATATGATTAATATATAAAAAATACATATATTTTTATAAAATATGTACAATATTAGAGTCGGAATCAGTACATCGCTACCTCCGACTCCGACTCTGACTCCGACTCCAATAAATCGATGTGGAGTCGGATTTTCGGATTTTTGCTTAGCCCTACCTGATTGTCTAAAATCACGTTGTCCATCTTGTTCAATCTCCTGGCATCCCTAATGGGACATCATTCTGATCGAACAAAAACATATGCATTCTAGCACAAGTGGACAGTTTCCATGAGCATTCCAATTGCTCAAACTCAAATATAAATTGGACACAACAAAAAGACATGTAATCTTGACTGGGGAAAACAGGAGAATCGGCTGAAGACGCCCACCATTGAAATGTCGTCCTCACTACCAAGCCTGAATCACTTTGATCAGAACAGTCAACCCTGGTATAACTAAATTTCCAATTCCTCTACAATACCATGCAATTTACTTGCCTCCAATAGCTGCATCATATTTCAACTTTGTAAGAAAGTACAGCGAAAAAATACCTCAAGCTCAACTTATAAAATTGCTCTACAAGTTTCTCTAGATTGACAAATCTCCAACGTTTCCTCTTAGTGGTGAAGTGTACTACGTAGTATAAAACTAGAGTAACACTTAACAAATTCATAACCTAAATATATTATCAAGAGAGAACAAAAAGAGAGAGAGCTTTTGTGTATTTCAAATGGTTTCAAAAACCAATTGAGGGGAGGGGGTCAGCCCACGTGGACGCCCCTCCTGCTAATATCTCCCACTCGCACACAGTGGGCATGACCCCAGGTCTGCATCTCTCTAATGTTCTCAATCTTGTTCATACAAATAAGTAGGTCGTGCGACCACCAAACACATCTATAGATAGGAAGTACATACACCAAATCTCTCCCAAAGAAGACCAGCATAGTAACATCCCTAAAGTGTCTAGTCATGTCCTAGACTCATTCGATCGCATCAAGATCAAGCATTTTCGAACCCTCTTGATTTAAATAACTCAGAACAATGCTTGACTACCTCTAAATTTTCAATGTGTTCACAACCTTTAGCCACTACCAAGATGTAGCGTTATTGTTTGACGTCAACAAACGCTATCAAATATACGATATCGAAAAGTCTTCCATTTGCACTCATATCACTCAATTTTGGTCGAACCGCTTTCCTAGCAATGCTTCTTTAGACCGTATCAATCATGGCCATAGACAGAATGTCAAAGTAACAGATATCACAACCTCCATCTCGTGACATAGTCAAAAGTGAAGGACATTTTTAAAACAAATAAGACTCACACAGTGAGAAAGAGGGAAACATTTTATCACTTACACATATAGTCGTATAAGCACATATAGTATGAAACACATGCTACGGTGGATTTCTCTTTCTCAATGAGCATATGTCTCTATCAACATCGTACAAATATTAGTTTAGCCGCTTCTTAAGCGTCTAACCCGAGGTCCTCTATTTGTATACCTTCAAGGCATCAAAGAGGATCTCGCACCTGGCTAACTATAGGCTACATGGATGGTGGGTAACCCATGCATAGTTCTCTCAATGGACCTCATATTAGCTCCCACTAAGGCGACATATGTTTGTGTCAACCAACTTATCCATTTGGACGAGTACCTAGAGACACAATGTCTCATCTCTACTCGCTACTCAAGCGCTAGAGGCAATCGCTCGTGTGAGTGAGTCGATCTTAGCCTGTTGACATATCTTGTGTGTGTATCAGAAAAAAAATACGACAAAGAACTGAATCATATTGTATTAATATCCCAAAGGAAATGTTACATCTCAATATCATTTGAAACACAAATTACATTTACAGTCTACACAGTCCTAGATTCCTAACATGAGTCTCAAAGACATCTCTTGCTATAGGCTTTTTTAAGGGATCAGCAATCATGCGACTCGTAGAAAGGTGTTTCAGAACCACTTCCTTTTGCGCTACCATGTCTCTGATGTAGTGATATCTGATATATATGTGTTTGGTTCTTCCATGATACTTTGAGTCCTTAGCATATACGAGAGCTGCCATGCTATCGTAGAATATCATCACTGGATCTGAAGTATCCGTGCCAATGTCTAAATGCTTAAGGAATCTCCGTAACCAAACAGTTTCTTGAATTGCTACTGAACAGGCTATGTATTCTGCCTCCATAGTGGATATAGCTATACAGGGTTGTTTCTTGCTGCTCCATGTAATGACGCCTTTGTTGAGCAGAAAGACATACCCAGTGGTTGATTTGCGCTCATCTAGGTCGCTCCCCCAATCGGCATCACTGTAACCTCTTAGCTGCAAATCTGAACCCTGAAAGCATAGCGCATAGTCCGTAGTTCCCTTGAGATATCGCATAATCCTTTTGACCACTTTCCAGTGAGCCAGTCCGGGATTAGATTGGAATCTACTCACTAAGCCAACTGCATAACATATATCAGGCCGAGTACACAACATTGCGTACATGAGACTACCCACAACATTAGCATAAGGGACACGGGCAATATTTTCCTTTTCTCTTTGAGTCTTAGGACACAACTCTTTAGACAAGTTCTTGCTTCTTGCAACATGGGTGTCAATGAGTTTACATCCATTCATTAGGAAGCGCTCGAGGACTTTCTTTATGTAAGTCTGTTGGGACAAACACAAAAGTCTCTTTGAGCGATCTCTGTAGATTTTAACTCCCAGAATGTATTTTGCCTCACCTATATCCTTCATCTCATAATTGAAGGATAACCACTCTTTTGTGGCGACTATTAACCCTTTATCATTTCTAGCTAGTAGTATGTCGTCAACATACAATAACAACATAATAAAACTTTTTTTAGACCTTTTGACATAAACACAATGATCATCTGTGATTATCGTAAACCCATTCGAGAAAATGGCTCGATGGGATCTGAGGTACATGGTTAGTCTTCATAGACTCAATCTCATCATTAAGAGCTTTCATCTACTCATCTTTAGTAGAAGATGAGAAAGCCTCATGAATTGTCCTAGGCTTGTTATCATTATGCAGAGCTATCATAAAAGCTTCCCTTTCAATCTCAAAACGATGACGATGAATGCTTTCACGTGTGCTTTTACACGGCTGAGATTGTTGTGATTGATTGACAAGTGGTGTGCTCCCACTCAGATTCAAATCCTTTTTATAGTTTGTAGGAGCTTGAAGAATTTCTTTCTCATTCTCAACTAAATTCCTTGGAGCACTTTCCTCTTGTTCCACAATCTCATGAAGTTCTAAACTCCTATCAACTTCACCTCTACTTGGAAGCTCATCTTCAATGAAATCTACATCTTGTGACTCAATCTCAGTCACACTTCCATCAGATTGTTCACCTATTAACACATACCATTTAGAGTATTCTGAGTACCTTATAAAGATACGCTTCTTCCCTCTAGGGCCTAGCTTCCCATTCTTATGAGAAAGATCGTGAACAAAACCCGTTGAACCCCATGGCCACAAGTTACTCAACTTGGGTTTATCGCCGGTCCATAGTTCATATGGGGTGGAAGTTATTGACTTGGAGGCCACTCAGTTAAGAATGTAGGCAGCAGTCAAAAGTGCATCCCCCCAAAAAGAAATTGGTAGGTTTGCTTGCGCCATCATTAACCTAACCATCTCAAGTAGTGTTCAATTTCTCATTTCCGCCACGCCATTTTGCTATAGTGTACTCGGCATCGTCAACTGTTTTTTTATTCCTTTTTCATTACAGAGCCTTTTAAATTGTTCAGAGAGATATTCTTGTCCTCGGTCAGTTCTTAGAGTTTTTAAACTTTTTGTCTAACTGATTCTCAACCATTCTTAGATATCGCCTAAAGCATTCAAATGCTTCAGACTTATGGGAGATTAAGTAAACATGACCGTAATGTGAAAAATTATCTTTAAATGTGAAAAAGTAGACACCTCTGTGTCTTGCCCTCACACTCATTGGACCACAAATGTCTGAGTGGACTAATTGCAGTGGAAAAGATGCCCTAGTGGCTTTTCCAAACGGTTTTCTCTTAAATTTTTCTATTAGACAATGTTCACATGTGGGCAAGATGACCTTAGCGAGATTGTCTATAAGGCCTTCTCTAGCTAACCGAGCCATTCTATCTTGCCTATATGGCCAAGCCTAGCATGCTATTTATATGAATCCAAATTATCAGATGTAGAAAGAAAAACAATAGACTCATTTATATTTGAATAATTCAAATTCAATATCATAAAACTGTCTTGAAGAAAAGTATTACCATAAAACACATGGCCCATATAAAAGGAAACATAATTGTTTTCAAATACAATTCGAAAACCAAATCTTAATAGAGTGACTACAGAAAGTATGTTTCGTCGGATTTTGGGAGCGTATAACACATTGTGGAGGAAAAGAGTGTGGCCACCCCGCAAGTCCAGCTTGTAGGTACTAAGTCCCAGTACCTCCACGCTAACTCTATTCCCCACCTTGATATCAAGGCTCCCAGCAGGAATCTGGCAATACTCCACAAATCTGACTATGTCTCGCGCTATCTGTTCGGTCGCTACTGAATAAACAGTCCACACAGGATAGGAGTGAGCAACCATCACATGGCTAGTTACAAAAACAATGCGAGAAAAGTCAGAGTGTACCTTCTTCGGCTCAGTGCAGTCACGAGCGAAATGACCATTCTTTCCACAGTTGAAGCACTCTAATTTTGACTTGTTCTTCTCGTGCTTGCTCCTCTTCCTGAGCTGAGAAGTTCCTGACACATTCTTAATTTGTCCAGCAGCTACCCCATTCTTGGACTTATTGCGCTTAGGCCTTGATGCCTTACGCGAACCAAAATCAGTCACATAGGTCGTATAATTGGGCTTAGCAGCCTCTATGCGCTCAGCCTCCAATTCCAAATGACGCGAGATATCCTCAAAGTTTTTGATATTCTCGTTATGCGTCAGGTTCTGGCTCATATTCTCCCAAGAGTTCGGCAGTGATCTTATCACTGCCTGGACTTGATGTTCATCAGTTAGGTTGTTTCATGCCGACTTAAGTTCGCGGATCATGGTCGACATAGCCCTAAGATGTTGTTTCATCGAATGGTCAGAGCGCATCTTATAGGAGTCAAGCCTCATGGTTAATCCACGCAACCTAGTGGCTGAAATTCCACCGAACTTTAACTTCAAAGCCTCCCACATGTTTTGGGCAGTGTCATAGATCTCGAACTCACACATTAGATCATTGTGCATGATGCTTAACATTATTATGCGCGCATAGACTTTTCTTAATCCATTGAGTATAGGCTTGTTGATCTATCTTATGTTGTTCCGAGGTTCTTTTCTCGGGCGCAATAAGGGAGTGAGATAAGACCTCTAAGACCTCTTGCTCATTTAAGACATATTGGATCTTGTGATGCCAAATGTCGTAGTTCTCCCCATTTAATTTCTCCCATTTGTTTAAATCGGCAACTATACTATTGGATGTCATTTTACTACAATACATAAAGAATGGATATTACAAACACACATAAGAAATCTGCCGCGTCCATCCAAGCTAGAAAAAGAATAATTTAGACATGTCGCAAGATCGAAAAATCGCTAGACTTCATAATCATCTCTTGTGCCACAATATCCAATTATTAAATTTCTAACCTAATTCCTGCACAAATTTAAAAAACAAATATGGGAGAATTAATCATAAAAAATCTCAACCATACTCACACTATCTTAAGTAGTCATCTAGCCCTAGTCACATATAAAGACATAACCTACTAAAATTGCACTAACCTTTTGGGCCAGTCTATAAGGACAACTACTCCAACCATAACATCCTGTTGGGCCAATCTACAAAGATGGTTCATATAAGACCATTACAGTCCATTTTTCTTATTCCATCAATGCATTTACAGTTCTTATTGGGGTCACTGCAATTCTTTTGACCTATCATTTACACTGACAATTCTAACTAAGACTACTTAGTGAGAATTTTTCTATTTTATCATTAAAGACTAATGTATAAACATTCAAGCCTAACATTCATAGATGACAAAATAATCACATATCCATATGTTCAATTCACATATACATGTAATCACATTTAATCTAAAAAATTAAATAAAAGATCACATGTAATATAACATAATGGAATAAAAAAATAGCATGAATATAACCATATATTCACATGTAATCACATTTAATCTAAGACATTAAATAAAAGATCACATGTAATATAACAATATATCTAAGCATATATTAAATCATGCAAACAATTTTTTTTTAATAGAAACGAAATAAATGTATAACAAATACATTTAAAACCCCCACCTAAACCAAAGGTAAGTCGCAACCCAGTGGTGCGCGCTGCCTTTGATCGGTGGTCCTGGGTTTGAGTCCCAGGAGTGCCATTTTCATCCCTTTCTTTTTATTTTGTGTTTAAAAAAAATAGCACAAACAGTGTTGGGCATCTAAAAAAGGTTTTTTTTTTTTTTCAAGAAATAGAGAAGGGTCGAATAGCCCAACCCATATTTTTTTGGTTTAAAAAAAACACTAATGGGCCGTGAGGCCCAAGCCCAGTGGAAAAATTAGATGACCTAAGGTCATCTTCTACCTCTAGATGGCTACTATTCACGTGAACAGTAGCCTTAACGCAGCAGCTCTGCATACGCCACTTGAGACCACCACAGGCAGCCTCAGCTGCATCCTTTACCGGAAAACTAACTCCAAGCAGCTGGGTGCAACCGCACCGCTCCGCTGGTGCGCGCAACACCTCGTTGGGGCGCGCTACACCATGGTGGTGCGCGTAGCACCTCCCTCGTGGGCGTTGCTCCACCCTAGTGCTGCAGTGGTGTGCGCAGCGGTGGTGGGCGCAGCACCATTGCATTGGTGCTCGCAGCACCTTGCAGTGCTCAACCATGGTGGTTTTTAAAAAAAAAAAATTAAAAAAAAACTTTGGCACCACCACTGGTGCACACGGGGCAAAAACAAAATATGGCACCCAGATTTCAAGCATATGCAAGAAAAAATATAAACTGGAAGCAACTATAAAAGCTCTGATACCAATGTAAGAAAGTACAGCAGAAAAATACATCAAGCTCAGTTTATAAAATTGCTCCACAAGTTTCTCCAGATTGACAAATCTCCAATGTTTCCTCTTGTGGTGAAGTGTACTACGTAGTATAAAACTAGAGTAACACTTAACAAATCCACAGCTTAAATATCTTATCAAGAGAGAACAAAAAGAGAGAGCTTTTGTGTATTAATTTTAGATGGTTCCAATAAAACCAATTGAGGAGAACTATATATAGTCCACCTACACAAGGCTGCCTTCAAGGCCGGCCATTACACTGCAATTAATTTTGCAGACGTTGCAAGCTACAATGGTATGTAACATATGGCATTAAGCCATCCGTTACAAGTCAAGTAATGCCATACGTTACTTGAAGCTGAAGGGAGGAGGTCAGCCCATGTGGGCACCCCTCCTGCACTCTACCTAACAAACTTTCATAAATATATGAGCAATGTTAGGTACAGTCTCCATTTGGAGACTACAATGCAAGTCTAGCCAATTTTATCTTTAAAGTTTTTTAAAATTACAAAAATATCCCTCTTAAAATGATATTTTTTCTCATTTAATAAAAGGTCTGTACATGCAGTCCCTAGAACCAGTTGAAGAAAGCGCTTCATTGCCTTACTTTATTGTTTGCTCTAAAGTATTCATGTAATTAAACTAGTACACTGCTTAATTTCCAACAATTTATTAGCAAAAATATAGTCTAAGTTTCTTAATCTTGTTCAAATTAATTTTAAGCAACTCAGTATAGGTCTCTTCTAACCTTCTTCAGTGCCAAAACACACTCACTTTGAGCTGTCCTCCTTTGGGTATTGTTTAATGTATTATGTTGTGCTGAGGGATCTTCCTTTTGAGTTTTAGGCACTACAAGAGAAAAAGAAGCTGAATCAAGGATTAGGATCAATCAGAGATGAATCAAATATTCATTAATGGGTTCCAATATTTCAGCCCACCTAAGTCCACCAATGGGTTTTGGGATTTGATTAACACTTGCTACAGCCTTGAGAGGGTCTAAAAGGAAAAATAAAAATAAAAAAAACTAGCTCAAATGAGTATTGTTATTAATTAGTCCCTTCATTATCTGTGTTGAATTTAAGTACTCTATTAAAGTACTATTATATAAATAAATTCATCATTTATTTATCCTCAATTCTTTAATTTAATTCATTGAATATTCTAAAATGGTTTAGTAAACAATTTACTAATTGCTCTGGCCAGAAATTTTAAATATTCAGTTCTATTAAATTAAACTTAAGGAGATATTTTGATCTTCTTGATCAAATCAAGAAGTCTAAAAATTCCATCTTGATAAATCATACTTCCACTATGTTGTATGTAATTACTCAATGTGAAGTCACCACTTGTCCTAAAAGTTTAAACTGATGGGAATAGGTAAATTTTATTATTTATTTTATATCTTAACACTCATTTCTCACGTGTGGGCTAGACTCCCTTTCAATGGGTAGCCCAACAAGTGAAATATTTAATTAAATGAGGTAGAGTATAGAGTCAGGATTCGAACTCATGACCTCTACTCTGATACCATGTGAAATTACTACTTGTTCCAAACGATTAAACTAATGAGAAGAGATATATTTTATTATTTATTTTAAATATTTTAACACTTAACAAACACAAAATTTTGATATAAAAAGATCTCAGTTCTTAATATATCAAAGCAAACATTTGACATGTGAGTTTGCAACAATCTCATGATTAATAATTAATTACAATGAGTAGTCGTAATTTCTAGCAGTTATTCAAATGAAACGACCATTTTTTTGTCCAGCAAAACATATTCCATTACCAGAAAAATAACTTACAAATACAAATTTGGCAAGCCAATATTTACACTCCAAAATAAAACCAAAACCCAGGTGGATCTTTTTCACTATGGAAGTTAAAAAGCCAAGGAGTGATGGAGATAAGGGGTATGTTTCCAAAGAAATTATTGGATGCTACCCACTACCCAATTGAATGCGTGTATCGATTCAAATCTCGATGAATTTTCATGGTGTGTCAACTTTGAAAATTTTCAAAGCGGGATATTATATCTTTAATAATAGGTTGAACAGTCCAATGTGATGTTGCTTCTGGATCATTGACTGCTTGAATTGTGAGCAATGAGTCACCTCCCATAACAATCCTTCCTATGCCTCTGTCCTTAGCTTCCTTTACTCCTATAAGTAGTGATGTTGCTTCTCCATTACATGGGTCTTGACTGGGAATGAATTTAGTCTGGACAAAGATTGGTGATCCATCTTCTGATCTACAGATGACAGCTACTGTATTCCCTAATCCTCTAACCACCATATCGAAAGTGATGATGCAGTGATCACTAGGAATAGCTCTCCATTGGTGGCTGTCATTAACCTGTTCAGTGCCCCAAGCATAACAATGCTCTTTGAAAGTTTTGATGGTATCATTTACAAAATTGCTAACATTTGGCTAGATGGAATCATGAACCACTTTATTTCAAAGAAACCAAATACTATCCATGGTTATGATGGCAAAGATTTGAAAGTGATGCTCATCATTGGTAGGAATATTCAATTTCCTAGAGGGAGAGATTATACAATTCATCCAATTCTTGATATCCCTACTAGCATAGCTAGTAATATCTAAGGGCCATGGGGATTGCCTCCACAAAATTGTAGTGAAGGGGCAACTCAAGAAAATGTACTTTTGAGTTTATTCTTTAGTGTTTCAAATGGGGCATTTGATATCTTCTTCTTCATTCATAGGGATGACCCTCCTCAGTTTATTCCTTGTAGGAATGATGTTATGAATTACTTTCCAGCAAAAGAGCTTGAGTTTGTCTTGGATCTTAATTTTCCAAAATTTTTTCCAATGGTTGAACTGATCTAGGTGGTTGGTATGCTCATGGTTCATGGAGAGGATAGCATAGGCAGATTTGACAGAAACATTACTTGAGCTGTGATGCATCCACGTAATCTTGTCCTTATGATGATGGAAGTTATAGAGCAAGAGGAATTTTCTGAATCTCCTCCACTGTTTCATGATGAAAGAGGGCTTGGAGGAGAATGGTATTCCATCTTCTCGTATTTTCCATTGTTAGCTCAGAAACTGTTAGAGAAAGATCCCTATAAGTGGATGAGAGTTTTGGACTGGGTTGGTATGATGGGAGGAAAGGGATCCAAGGGTTAGTCCAAACCTTTGTGTTGACAACATTGTTAATTTGAAAACATACATTGATTTTCAAGAAATCTTTTTGCTTTAGGATCCCTTTCCAGATCCATGAGTCATTAGGTCTAGTGCTGGTTGTGAAAAAAGAAGAGTTCCTCAGGTTTCTCTCAGTTATCATTCTCTTCCATGTATTATCACAATCATTGATCAATTGCCACCCTAATTTGCTAATGAGAGTAGAATTGAAATCAGAAGTTTTTCTAAGCCCTAGGCCACCTACTGATTTGGGCTTGCAGATAGGCTTCCAAGATTTAGGAGTGAAGTTGTGTGTTTTTTGAGGAGGAAACCACCACCAAAATTTCATGAAGGAGCTATCTATTAATTGAGTTACTGCTCTTGGGATAGACAAAGTGGCCATTTGATAGGAAGAAATGGAGCTGGCTACAGATCTTATTAGAGTGGTTTTACCAGCTTGGGAGAGAAGCTTAGCCTTCCAACCTACCAATTTTTGAGTGATCCTTGCTTAGATTTCCTCAAAATGAGCCTTTTTTGAAGCTTTGAAAACGAGAGGAAAGCCAAGATATTTGATATTTGAAGAAGCAGTCTTAAGATTGACAATATCCTTCACTTCTCTTCTGCTATGAGGCAAGGTGTTACAACTATACTGAATGAAGGATTTTGCAATATAAACTTTCTGACCTGACCAATGGGAGTACTTTTCCAGACAATTGTAAAACTTTTGAGCATTATTCTTAGAGGCTTTGCCAAAAAGAATGAGATCATTTGCAAAGAGTAGATGGGAGATGTTGGGTCCTTTTCTACTAATTGAAATCCCTCTAAGTTGTCCAAGATTTTTCTCTCTTGTTATTAGATAAGTGAGAACCTCAGTCCTAAGGATGAAGGGAAAGGGAGATAGAGGATCTCCTTGCCTAAGTTCTCTAGAAGGCTGAAAGAACCCACATGGATTGCCATTTATAATCACTGAGTAGGAGACAGTTGAGATACACTCTTTGATCCAATTAATCTACTTGTTGAGTAGGAGACAATTGAAATACACTCTTTGATCCAATTAATCTACTTGTTATGGAAGCCAAGGTTCTCCATAATTTTAAACAAAAAATTACATTCATGTCTATTTTTATAGCCATTAGCCCTTGTTTTTCTTTCTTTTTTTATTTTGATGAGATGGAATATTTCTTGAGCCATGATGGTGTTTTCTTGAATGATCCTCCCAGGTACAAATGATGTCTGATGAGGGGATATGATTTTGGGCAGGATTTTTTTCAATCTATCGGCCAAGATCTTAGCAATGACCTTGTAACAGACATTTGAAAGACTTATAGGCCTGAATTGATGGATTATGTTGGGGCTATTAGTCTTTGGAATTAGTGCAATGTGTGTATGGTTCCATTCTTTGAGCAACTTACCATTAATAAAATCTTTTTTTACGGCTGCATTGAAGTCCTCTTTAATAATGCCCTAGTAATGCTTATAAAATATCTCAATGAAGTCATTAGGATCAGGGGCCTTATCAGAAGGAGTTTGTTTTAGAGTGGAAATAATTTCAATGTTAGATAGAATCTCACAAAGGGAACTGTTCTTCATGTAAGAAATCTTATCAGGGAATAGGTCACTCATTTCATTGAGAATGGTTGGATTTGTGGTTGTGAAAATTTCTTTAAAATGCTCAATGAATTTGTTTTGGATCACAGGGATCTCTGTTATCCATGTTTGAGGATTGGTCTTGAGACTCTCTATGGAATTGGTACGTCTCCTTGTGAAAGAATTTGGTATTCAAATCAGTAGTGATTAACCAGTTCAATCTAACTTTTTTGTCTACAGAGGGTCTCCTCTCTTCTCAATTGCTCATTAAGGTTTTCCTTAATCTCATTTTCCTTTATCATGGACTAGAATGTTGGGTCTTTTGATTGAATTTGGGACAGTTCATGGGTAAGGTTTCTAATAGCAGTTTGAATATGACCAAGATGGCTTTTGTTCCAAATTTTCAGGACCCTTTTAACGACTTTCAATTTCTTTAAGAGAATGAAACTACAAGTTCCTAAATTGATTGTTCCAAGCCTTGAATGACCATTTGGCAGGTAGGGTCTCTCACCCAAAACTCTTCAAATTTGAAGGATGATCTATGCTGACTTCTTCTTGCAATATCTAGAATGATGGGTGAGTGATCTGAGGAACTAATAGGAAGGTGGTGGAGTGTGGCATTGGGAAAGAGGGTCATCAAATGGTGATTGACAATTCCTCTATCAAGCCTTTCCCTAATATTATCAAGATCCTACCTGTTGTTAGTGCAAGTGTACTTAGGATCATAGAACCCTAAGTCAATTTTACCAGTGTAATTCATATATTGTCTAAGCCCATTTCCTCGAGAGGAGCAGGCAAAAGGTCTCCCACCTATCTACTTATTTTGGCTCAGGTTGGAATTTAAGTCCCCAATATCAAGAATTGGACCATTAAAACTATTAGCAATGTAATTCATAGTATCCCAAAACTTCCATTTATGACTATTTTGAGCAGGACAATAAACAGATTAACCAGCCATAGGTTATGAGGGGAGTCAGAATACACAAACAAAGATATTATATTACCATTAACAAGTACTGGTTCAACATCCATACCATGCTTCCATAAAAACAAAAACCCCCTTTTTTCTGCCAGTAGGGGGAACATCTACATACATTGAGAAACCTAGTCTGTTAACTATAGTAGAGATATTCACATGCATCAAAATTGTCTCCGAGATGAAGGTATCATCAATGTTATAACTCCTGATGTTAGCCCTCAAGCTTCTGATTGCATGGGGCCAGACTATGCCCCTGCAATTCCATCATAGTAGCCTCATATCTGCTTTGGTGGCAGCTTGGGCCCTGCCACATCAGCCTTAATAAAATAGTGAGTCTGAGACATTACTAAGGAGTTCTTCTTTTTGATAAGGTGAAAACTTGATTTAAGTATTAATCATAATTAATTAGATTGAAGAAAAAAAATTAGTTAAAAAATAATAATTTAAGTATTAAATTAAATTATTAATTAATATATAATTAGTATAACTATAAAATATGAAAAATAAATTAAAAATATTATTATTAAAAAAGTAATATTATATTATTATTTTGACTAATCTAATTGTTAATTCAATATAAATTTATGATTAGAATGTTTTAAATTTATAAAAAATATATATTTTTCGTTAAATTTTGAAAATAACTTTGATTAAGCAATTGCCAATTAAAGGTAGTTGGAGAATTAGAGGATAATTATTGTGAGGCCATGGTTAAAAGCTCCTCTCTTTCCCTTTTCGTTATTATAGTTACAAATGACTGAACAGTAGTATTACTGGATCAAGATTCAAAATGTTGAGGCTAGCAGTAGTTTTGCTGACGAATCTAGCAGTACTGGTTTTGAGTGCTGATAAATTTAGCAGAGATGACTTTCCTCCTGGTTTCGTGTTTGGGGCTTCGACCTCAGCTTATCAGGTTACCTTTTACCATTTTTTTTTTCTTTTTTCTTTTTTCCGTATCTTTTGATTGTTTAAAGCATTCTGTTTTGATTATGCTTTAGTAATTGTAAAGAACGATCAAAGGCATCTATTCCGCCAAAATAATTGGACGATTTCTCTCACTTTTTCGTTTAATCTTTTGCGAAAGGTTGAAGGTGCTGCAAACCAGGATGGGAGGACTCCTAGCATATGGGATACTTTCGCCCAAGCAGGTCAGTTTTTCTTTCCTTTTTTTTAAAAAAAAAAACAAAACAAAATGGGAATCGGTTTCGATCGGAACAAGTTAAATCAGAAATTTCATTTCATTATTCGAGAATAATAATTAGGATCGATTTAATTGCCCAACTCATTTCAGGGAATATGCATGGAGCCACTGGAGACACAGCATGTGATGGATATCATAAATATAAGGTCAGTCTACAATAATAGAGAAATGCTAAACCCACTGGTAGTGGATCCCGAAACTTTTTTATTTTTTATTTTTTTTATTAATGATTAAAAAATTTTTTTTTAATAATGTTGTAAATTTTTTTTACAAAAAATTTTTTTAAGGATGTTAAAAAAAAAAGAAAAAAACATAAAGAAGAAATATTCTTATAATTTGGGTCCCGAAATACAGCCACCCGTCTACAAAATTACCCTTTCTTACAAGCATGGGTGGGGGGCAAGTTAAAAAAATAAAAAATAATAATAGGGGTGAAATACTAACTTTTATATGGTCTACCTTATATATATATATATAAAAAAAAGCCTTATAAAATTTAATTTTCGTCCAATTCTGAAAATTTTGGAGCCTCTTACTAGTTTCGCCCCTGCTTACTAGTTTTTTCTTTCCTTTAAATACCAATAACATATATGAGGTCAATTAATTATCTTACTGTTTCTTGAAAATGCTAAATATAGTTTTAGAATGTGGACGTCCTGTAAAATTCATTTAAAAAAAAGTTGACATTGTTTTTTCAAAATGACTGCCCGGAATTTGCATTTTTGTTGATTGTGTACGTCTATTCTTCTTTGGGCCTCCTTCAGACTTTTTCTCATCTTTTGATACTTTACCTTTTTTACACAACTTTTCTTTTCACGTTCCTTCGTACATTTTTCTTCAAGTTAATGATAAATATATATAATTTTTTTGTTAAAAATGAGAAACTCTTATCTAGCTTTAGTGTTTTTTTTTTTTTTTGTCGGGTAACCTCTTCAAAGCAAGACCTTTCAGACCCACTCCTGTGAAGTAAACCTCGATCTCGTGCACTGCACCTTCGGAAGTTTCTCTACACAAAACTGATTAAATTGCTGACTATTTACCGGATGTGTGGCCCCAAATGATTGTTTGCATAAATGTTGAATTTTGGATCTTGAAGGGAGTGATTCCCAAGGCCAAGGCCTTCACCACTTGGCCAACCCATTGGGGTTAAATCTAGCTTAGTTATGATACATCATAAATCTCTAATTGATAGATATACTAAAAAAATATACTTATAATGGAAAAGTAAAGTAAGTTGAGATGATGTGTTGTATTTTTCGGAAGAAGTTGGGAAAATGTTTTCATTGTAGATGAAAAAGTAGAGAACTGGAGATCAAAAACCATCTTTATCAAAAGAAAAGTTCTTATTATCAGTCACTATTCACCATCTCATACCCTATAAAAAACACCTCCACACCTTGTGAAAAAACTATAGGTGTGAGGTGTGGGAGTGAATAGTGACTGATGCATAGCATTCCTCGGAGACTCAAACATGCAATAAGAAATGCAGTGGAACTCACTTATGTTTCTATTTCGCCCACAACAAGTTTTATAATACTCTAGGGAATCCATATCTTAAAATATATACTCCCAAAACATTACATGTATATTTCTAATTATGAAAATGCTTACAACAAATTTAACTATTGCAGGAGGATGTCCAGCTTATGGGGGACACGGGGTTAGAAGCTTACAGGTTTTCCATATCTTGGTCGAGGCTTTTACCAAGTATGATCACGCAACTACTCTCGTGTACTCGTCAATACTTGTTAACCATGCATACAAGAACTGATTGTGAATGTTCTTTCTTTCAGATGGAAGAGGAACTATCAATCCAAAGGGTTTACAGTATTACAACAATCTCATCAATGAACTAATCAGTCATGGTTACAGCCAATTTCCATCATATATATATATGATTTTAGTGATTTTTTTCTTTTTCAAAAAAGAAAATTTATATTAGTAGAAGAAAATTAGTAAATTTCTAAGACTGTTCATTTTATGACTAAGCAGGAATACAACCACATGTTACATTACACCACAATGATCTTCCTCAAACACTGGAAGACGAGTATGGAGGATGGATTAGCCGAAAGAGTGTGTATGATTTTCAAATCTTATCGTCTTAATCAACTTATTATTACATATATAGGCAACTTCAAATAAATAATCTCTCTTGCCCATGCAGTAAAAAAACCTCCTAACCATGAAAATCCCGATTTTTCCCTCCCTTATCTGAATTCTTGTTTTGATACGTAAATTTTTTTTTAGTAGTATAAAAAAAAAAAAGATTTTTCTATACATCAGTTACTATTCACCCTCACACCCCATACCTGATAATTTTTTTATATTTTTATATTTTTTTTAATTTTTATAGGGTGTGGGATAGTGTTATAGTGGCTGATGAGAAAAATTATTCTAAAAAAAATAGACATAGGCCAAATATTTATACAGGATGTATTTTCTTTTGCTGAAGATGCATGTAGTAGTCCAGTTGTCGCCTCACCCGTAGTGTGATCAGTAAAAGCGTGCTTAATTGCAAAGTGCCAAGGCTGAAGCTCTCCCAATTGCAAAGCACCAAAGTCGAAATATTTTGCTTATCAAAAGCGAATTAACAAAAGTAAGACAGCTTTTAGGTGCTTTTGGTGTGAGCTTAGAAAATAAGTTGATATATGCCTTAGAAAATTATTTGTTATCCTTTGAAACCAATATAATAGTCCTAGATGATGACTTTCGAGATGGATTACAACCACAATACCCTACTCCACCAATTGGGTTTCATTACAAAACGTTTCTTTTAGCCTTACAAGTGAATGAACATGGGTCCGAACCAATTTATTGGTATCGTTTCTCTTTATTTATTTTTTCCCATTTGCACTTGATTTGATGTGGTAGGATATTTGTTAGGCCCCACCCCTGGTTTTGGACCCCAAATTTTATATATTAACTGAATATTTATAACAAAAGAATAAAAAAGAAAAAGTTGATCATTTTCACTTCTTCTTAATGATTTTGCTATTTACATTCCAAATAACTATAACTAAAACTTGACACATTGTACCCTTTGCTCCCTCGTTAAATTCTAACAGCTAATTAATTGAAAAGATGACATGACGCAATCTTGAAGTTGGGATGTTAATAGAAGGTGGAAAATATTAGTTTGTTGAGCAAAATGCAAAATCCGTAATAGTTTAAGGGTGCAAAAAGAAAATGAAAAAATAATATTGGTGCAGAGTACATTGCTGCACAAAGCACCAAACAAAGCAAAGAATGTGAGTACTGAATAATCCAGATGCGAATGCAGGAAAGACTTTGAAGCATATGCGGATGTGTGCTTCAGGGAATTTGGTGACAGGGTTCCATATTGGACTACTTTTAATGAGGCCAATGTGTTTGTAATGGGGGGTTACGATACTGGCAGTTTACCTCCTCAGAGATGTTCATCTCCATCTTCATATGGGATAAACTGCTCTAGAGGCAACTCCTCAACAGAGCCATACTTGGCAGCTCATCATATCTTGTTGGCACATGCATCCGCTGCTAGATTGTACAAGAACATGTATAAGGTATATATTATTATGCATTAAGCTGTTCATATTATGTACTGGACATGGCCCCCTTTTTATCCATGTCATGCATAGAGAAATTATTGTATGTATGTGTTAATCTCATCAACTATAAGATTTTCAAGGACAAATGATTCTTCTCAAGCATATTTACATGATTTAATTAACTCCATCTGTCTTTTGTTTGTCATCATCAATGATATAATGTAAATAACTAAATATACCTATATATTCCGGCCATCAGCTTAATTGCATGTGAACTTCATGACTAATTGCGTAAAACAAGATGTTATTTGATCTAGAGAAACTTTGGTCCCTGCAGGAGAAGCAGCACGGATTTATAGGGATCAATGTCCTTGGTTATTGGTTCGTTCCTCTTACAAACAGCTCAGACGATAAAATTGCTGCTCAAAGAGCCAACGACTTCTTCTTTGGCTGGTAAGAAAGCTAAACGTTCATGCATGATCTGGTGTCTTCTGTCTTTTCCTTTCATAAGCGTATTCTCTATTGTAGAGAGCTGACTCTGAACATATAATTTAGGTTTTTAGCGATCATATATATGTTTGTCATTTTGACTGTAGGATGGTAGATCCTTTGGTGTTTGGAGAATATCCTGATGCCATGAAAAAGAACATAGGCTCAAGAATGCCAGTCTTCACCGCTGCTGAATCCAATTGGATTAAGGGTTCATTTGACTTCCTTGGAGTGAACCATTACTTAACTTTGTATGCCAAGGACAGCCCAAGTAGCCTGAAAATCAAAGAGAGAGAGTTTTTTGCAGACATGGCAGTAGAACTTTCAAGTATGTTTTTAAAATATACAGATTGAACTAGATGGATGGAGACTAGCTTCAACTAGGAGTAATTATTAGGTACTTCTCTAGTATGGATACCGCGTGGTATTCCCATCCTATCATAGGATGATTTGTCAATAAAAATTGATGTTTGAATTTTAATTATATGGTATGCTGCGATAAGATAGGAGTACCCCAGGAATATCTAATAATTTTTCTTTACCTAGAATGCAATTTTTTTTACTCGGCATGAGTGAGCTTACCAAGTGAGCAGCGCTAATCCGTGGTTGATTCTGAAAGTTTCTTTACAGTGCTCAACAAAATGTTCAGCTCACTATATTTTTTATTTTTTTTGTTTGAAATGCTTGTTGCAGGTTTCAAAAATGATACATCCAGATTCGAGGTAAGCCTTCAAACAAGAAATTATAGAGCTCTTTTACTAATTATGTACGGGTTCAGTGCTACATAATTAGTAACCATCTTGTTTTACTCAGTTTCCAATTGTAGCCTGGGGCCTGCAAGAACTGCTGGAGTATATCAAGAGAGTTTATGGCAACCCTCCTGTTTACATCCATGAAAATGGTCTCTCTCTCTCTCTCTCTCTCTCTCTCTCTCTCTCTCTCTCTCTCTCTCCCTCCCTAAAGGTAAAATTAATATTCATTACTGATAACTTGTTGCTAATAACTTTTGGTGATAATATATATATATAGTATTAGTAAATGTCACATTTTATAACCAAATTAAACTTTATTTCCAAATCTCTTTAGTAGCAGGAAAAACACCCCCACGCCACAAAAAAAAGCTTTAGCTATTAGTGACGATATTTAATTATCTATTATTGAGGATGAACATGATCATTAATTGCTAATACTTTTTAATTAGCGATGACATGATAATAATTTATACAATCCTAGACTATGCAAACCCGCATTACATTTGAAAAATGTAGGGGAAATCTAGAACCCACATGAAATAATAAATGCTATAAGAATCACTTTCATCTCTCTCTCTCTCTGTTGACACCCATAAATTTGGTTACAAAATTGAGGATACTCTCTTCTTCGACTTCTAATCTTGAGATGAAAATTCAATGTTGTGCAGATTCTTTTTAGTATGAGAGAATTAGAACTTGAGTTCGGATTTTGTTTCTACTTAGTAACTCCTTTTAAAATTCTTAAGTAAAAATTTCACATGTTGGAACTAGGAACTTGACTACACGATCGAGTGAGTTTATTTATTTTTTCCTTATAGCTTATTGTTGGAACAATGGTAATGTGTCATAGCATTTCCAACTTATTAGATGTAAGCACAATTTACTGTCAACTTTAGTTACAATCTAAATTAAGAAATGTGGCATGGCATGGCATATGCATGTCTGTGTAGGTGAACGAATGATACGTAATTTGACTTTGGAAGACTGGCCAAGGGTGGAATATTTGCATGCATACATTGGGAGCTTGCTTGATGTATTGAGGTACGTGTATAGATCTCACAAACCTCACACTGGATAATAATACACATCTACAACTCTTTAACTTAGTTTATAACAATCAATGTAATTGTGTCATTTCATTAATATAAATCCAATTTTGCATAAACTCGAAGGGGTTGGCCTAATTAGTGAAAGCCTTGGTCTTGGGGTATCACTCCCTTCAAAGTCTAACGTTCAACACCTCATGGGTGCAAATAATCTTTTGGAGCCACACCCCCTAGTGTAAAGCCAATGATTTAACAAGTTCCGTATAGAAAAACTTTCAAGAGTGCGGTGCATGAGACATGGGTACTCTGCAGGGGTGGGTCCCCCTGCCTTGGAGAGATTCCCGACACCTAAATAAATCCAATTTTGCATAACTACTCTCTATTTTCAGATCTTATAAAGTATTCCTGTAATTTTTTGCTGTAATTTTTTTTCGTTCTTTTCTTTCTCCTCTATACCCATTGTTCTATATTTTTTATTTTTATTTTTTATTTTGGAAGGAATGGATCAAATACAAAAGGCTATTTTATATGGTCCTTGTTGGATTTATTCGAGTTGTTGGATGGCTTCGAATCCGGATATGGCCTATACTATGTTGACTTGGATGATCCTGATTTAAAAAGGCAACCAAAACTCTCTGCGCATTGGTACTCCCATTTTCTGAAGAGATCAAAAGGCATGAGATTACAAGGACTCACTGAACTTGGGATGAACTTATCTGCACTTTCCCAGTACTCTCACTTCTTTCAGTAGATTCTTCTTTCCACTTGCCGTTGGACAATGGTTTGGTGGTTTTACTTTTATCTATCATTGTTGACTCTTCTCCTCAAAAGTGTAATTTTTTATTGCATTGGTGGCTACTCCACAAATATTATGTCTTGAAAAAAAAAAAAAACAGAATTATATGTAAATTGTTGACACCTGGAAAGTAAGTAAAAACTAACATCGATATTATATCATGGGGCTAACATCAATGATGATAAAATGGAGTGAATTATGTCATAATATCGCAAGGTATTTTATTTTATGTGGAATATAATCTAAATCTTGAAGCGGCTAATTGCATCTTGTAAGACTTCTTAGTGGACTCTCTGTTAGGTACCACAATTGTGAATTGAGAAGGTACTTGGTGGAATGAGTGGAAAGGCAGAATTCATCTACTTACTGTTACAATGGTCGAATCCGACCTCTGACTCCGATTCGCATAGCTTCTGATCCGACTCCGACTTGTCAAAGCGGAGTTGGATTTGAAGTTTTTTATTAGACCTTTTTCTCTTAATCTATTTGAAATTTTAATTTTACAATTTTGATCTCTCACTAATCGGATTTGGCTTTCAGATTTTATTTTTTTAAAAAAATATTTTTTCAAATTTCAATTTTATTAAAACATAACCAAAATTGAAAAAATAAATCATTGTATAATTTAATATTATTATACATTAGTATTATATATTATTATATTTTAATGTTTATACATTAGTATTACATGTTATTATACTTTAGTTATTATACATTAGTATTACATATTATTATATAGGAAAATTCTATACACCATACTATCTTCTCACTTTCATCCCACTAAATAAGATGTAGCATATTTATCACCATTAAATGATCATTTATTGCATACTTCTTTATCATCTAATGATAATGAATGTGCCACATACTACTTAGTATGATCAAAATAGGATGTTAGTGTGGTGTATAGCATTACTCATTTATATATTTATATATTTGTGTTTATACATATAATACATTAGTGTTTATACATTAGTTGATAGTATGGTGTTTGCATATATTAAACTATTATTAGTCAATTTTGTTTATTTATATTATAGTATTAGTATATTATTTTATAATAATTTGCTCATACTAGTATATTATTAAATTTAACTAACTATATAAAATATTATTTTATAAAATATATGTAAAAATACATCTATTTTTATAAAATATGTACAATATCAGAGTCGGTACATCACTACCTCTGACTCCAACTTTTTTGGTGAAAAAAGCTTCGACTCCGACTTATTGGAGTTGGAGTGGAGCCTGTGCAAAGTTCGAGTCAGATGATTTTTGCTCAGCCCTACCTCATTGTCTAAAATCACGTTTTCCATCTTGTTCAATCTCCTGGCATCCCTAATGGGAACATCATTCTGATCGAACAAAAACATATGCATTCTAGCACAAGTGGACAGTTTCCATGAGCATTCCAGTCGCTCAAACTCAAATATAAATTGGACACGACAAAAAGGCATGTAATCTTGACTGGGGAGAACAGGAGAATCGGCTGCAGACGCCCACCATTGAAATGTCGTCCTGACTACCAAGCCTGAATCACTTTGATCAGAACAGTCAACCCTGGTATAACTAAATTCCCAATTCCTCTAAAATACAATGCAATTTACTTGCCTACAATAACTGCATCACATTTCAACTTCCATAAATATATTCCACTTGTTTTTAGCAAGCTCATACCACCAAAATTAATCGTAGCTACTGCAGAATTTTCACCAAAAGAGAGCAAAAGTCCAACTCCATCATCCTTTCCAGAGAGAACACAAAAAGTTGGTAGATCAAAATTGATAAAAATTGAGTTTCTATAATGTTTCATTGACTAGATCAGTTTCTTATTTTGTACACAACATCAAGATTTACAAAATGTTGTAGATGGTATGTAACATGAAAGTACTGAGTTTATTTACAAAACTTGAAAACATAACATAGGAAAAATAACAAAACAAAATCATTTTACAACCCCAACCGCTCCCTTTGTCTTTTACCCTTCTTTATTCCCTCGTCCATGCAGAGGTGAAGGCAGACTAACATTTCACAAATGGCACATAAGTTAGGTGCCAAGCTACAACTAACAAAAATATTATAAATTTTACTAGGTTGTCCAATATCAGTAATGATGCATCAAGGTCATGTACCTCAACTTTCCCTGCTTTGGTCTGATGCGGTCCCACGCTTACTTAGCTTTGCCAAGATGTATGCCATGGCAACTTTAGCACCCAGGCTATTGTGACCACGAGACAGGCAGATTGCACCTCCAACAAAAAGCAAACCATTTGCTAGAAACTTACTTGATGGTCTTCTTATGAACTTCTTCTCTTTAGGTTCATTGGTAATTTGTCTTAGAAAAGCAGTTGCTGAAGAGGTAATACCTTCCATGGTATCTAATGCTGGTGGAACCTATGTTGAGAAAAAAGTTAGCATAAACACCATCACCATGCAGAGAAAAACTACGTGTATAGGTCTTCTTTACCTATGAAAGAAAAGAAGCAGTCCCAAACTTACTGAAACGCTACTTCCCTCCCACAAAGACATATGGATAGATAGTCATATGCCTTAATTTTGATTCAACCAATGCACTGAAAAACCTTAATAGCTCTTGCCTTGGCCAGGAAAGCAAACTGGATGGACCAGATCCAGATCAGATGATGGGTTTGTTTGGGTTTACTATCATAAAAGACTGTACAAAGGCATTAGTTGAAACCTTGAGAAACCGAAACACCAAAATGAACAGCATGCCTAGGCAGCAGTATGTCACAAAATTGTACCACTGACACTGCTGTTGAGAAACCTAGCCTAAACATGCCTAAATTGTAGAAAGGCTATTTCAAAAGCTACTATTTTTCCAACACAATGTAGGGGGTTTGATTATACAAAAGCCCGGATAACATCATAACAATAAAAAAGGGAACTACGACCCTCATTAGTTGTCTTTGAATGCCATAAATCATGATGTGAAAATGATCTTATATCCAATAACATCTCCACCTAAACCAATTCTCTGGTCAAATTCAACATAGGGCTATAACAATTGCCTCAGAACTATTCTAGGCTGAAAGCTTAAATAAAAAAGTACTTGAATTAGAGTACAGACCTTCTGAATTAGAGTGACTGCAGTGACAGCAGAATGAGGATGGCTGACAGCAGAGTATTTGAGCAGTGCCTTATCCATATTACACACATAACTCCATATCCCCTTAGCAAAGGCCAGCTTAGCCATCTTGACATTCAAACCGGCATCTTCTTGGTGAAACATTTTGATCTCACAAGCATTTCTACCAGGTACTGTAGTAAAATAATTCAGAAACACAACTCATTTTCCCTTCAAGAATATAAAATTAAGCTCACCAATGTCATTAGCCAAGGTTGACCACAACCCAAATAAATGTACAAGTGGAGCTTAAGTAGAATAGATAAGCTTCGTGTATATCCACCATAAGTAGATAAAGCAACCCAAACAAACATAGGTTTATAAAAATATAGGCTGTCACAGCCCACATTGGAGTTTAGAAATGAGTTTCTTGTCACAGAGAGAGAGAGAGAGAGAGAGAGAGAATATGTTAGGCACTTGCCTTCTCTGATTCGCCAACCTGATCTGAAAAATCGAACACGTACATACTTCTTCTGTCGTGGTGTGGAAGAATGTTCACATTCCTATCACCAGGATTTGAAATGAATGAAAAGTCTCAGGTAATGGTTAAAAAGGGACAGAGCTTAGAAGGGAAATGAGAGCATCAAAAGTAGAAAGGTTATAAACACTATACACCAAAGATATTGTTCACATCCCTCAGATAATTATCAAGAAAGTTCAAGGGCATCAAATTAGATAATGTTCTGCTCTCTAAGAATCTTCAACACGGTTTATTGTCATTGCTGAAACCATCCACTGAAGACGTGATGGCAGGGAGCTGTATTTCCTTAGTCTACTCACTGAATCTATCTCCCAGAAATATCTAATTGTTACCTGGGGTGCATATCGAACTATCCCAGGAATAATTGTTCTCACAACAACACAAACACAAATAAAGACCAAACAGATTAAAGAAGAAAACAATTGCTGCAAAGAAAAGAAACAGTTTTTTTAAATGAATCCTGAAGAGCTGATCACATCATTAAACAAATGGATATTAAGAAATCATAACATATTCAAACGCTAAGATAGACATTAGGGAGAATTACTATGTGCTCCTTCCCCTAATCAAATCGATCAACCCGTCCACTTCTGAACAATTTTCTTCTAAATTGGAAACTCAAGGAGAAAGAACTGGAAACTGTCCCCCAGGTAGGCCGCAGCCACAGGTAAGCAAAAGCCTTCAAATTTCAACACTACAGAGCACAGGCTATTACCAGACTGGACAGAGACATCATATGGCAATCAGTGACTGGTCCTTTCAATTTTCATAATCATATATCATATTTAGTTTAGTTTGAATTTTCCTTTATGAAATTTCAATAGATTGTTTCAATCCTCCTGCAACTTATTTCCAAAGAACAAGGTGCCCTCCTTAGGGGTAGGAGCATCTTTGATAACATATCTCTAACACAGGAGTTAGTCCATAATCTCAACAAGAAAGTGAGAGAATGCAATCTTCTGTTGAAATTTGATATGACAGGCCTATGACAAACAGGAGTGTTTTTTTTTCTTTTAATAGGTAAAATAAATTTTAGTGAAGGCAAAAATAGGTGTCCCAAGTACACAAGAGGTGTACAATGAGAATATCGAATTACAAGTTAAGGACTAGAAATGGATACAAGAAAGTCCATATATACAAGGTGTTAAAGAAAAATCTTGAGTTCATCTAGAGGCACCACACAAGACATTAGGAATCGTTTTCCACACAACAACAATTTGGGGGTCACCTAGAAGACCCCTCCAACGCGCCAGAAGATCCACCACCTTACTGGGCATTACCCATGCCAATCCGGTTATGTTAAAGATGTCATCCCATAATGTCCTGGCCACCTCAGTGTAATAACAAAATTATAAATGATACATTGTTTCACCTTTTATCTTACACGTATAACCGTAAGCCCACATTTCCTCAAATTATGAATAGTAAGGAATTTCCCAAGGGAAGCAGTCCAGCCAAAGAAGGCTACCTAGGGAGGCACCTTACATCTCCAAATGCATTTCCAAGGAAAAGAGTTGTGGTTCTGAGTCGTTAGAACCTTGTAGAAAGACCAAACTGTGAACCTCCTGCTCCTGGTTTAAAACCAAATTATCCTATCCGCCTCAGCAGTACTCATATTCAAAGCATACAGCAAGCTGAGAAATTCAGAGAAGGCACCTAACTCCCAATCTTCAGCCGGTCCATGAAAACAAACATTCCACTAGTGTGAGCCACTAGAGCTATCCCTCATTTCTGCCACCAAAGCCTCATTATCTCAAGCAATCGAATACAAAGTAGAGAATGCAGTCTTGAGGGCCCCATCCCCACACCAAGTATCATGCCAAAAGTACACTCTTGAACCCTCACAAACCTCAAATCTGCAATATCTAGAAAAGCTTCCCACATTCACTTCTGATATATTTCCACAACACTACCCCATATGCACCCTAACCTCATTAGAACACCATCCCCCTTATCACTCCCATACTTAAGAGTCAATAACCACCCTCCATAAAGTCCTCCTCTAGATGATGTCGCTACAACCACTGAGGGCCTTGTTAAAAATAAATAAAAACTCTTTGGACCCCCAACCAACCACAAGAGAGCAGTGTGCATGTCAAGATAAGTCGAAATATTGTGTGAAAATAGCCAAAGTATCGGCGTTGTGGTTTCTCTCCAATATATAAACTGTACAAAGGATTCTATACATGGAAAGAACGTTGTATATGCTAATTCTATCCCTATACAATCTGTCAAATATTAAGCTAGTGATTCTGAAGAGTAAATCAAGGAAACAAATATGGAAACAAATATGGACAGCAAAGCTGTCCATTGACAGTGCATACCTTATCCCAACTAACAAGATGGAAGTTGCCCTTGTCCCCAATTCCTCCACACAGACAAGCACGAGAAATCTTCTCAATACGATTGATCACACCTATAGTTAACGAAATAAAGATAGGAAATATGTTGGGAGATTCGAGAGTGTGCTTTTGGTTAAAGTAATTCTACCCCCTTTAGACCGGTAGACACTTTTCCGACCAGCCAATCTTATTTCTTGTCTTTATTCCCTATTCCAGCAAGTGTGGCGTCCCGAATTGAGAAACTTCTGTGTGATTTCTTGTGGAGTGGAGTGGGTGATGAATTTAAATTCTATATAGTCAGTTGGGACAAGATATGCTCCCTAATCTCCTCTGGTGGGTTGGGTAATAGAAATATGAGAATTTTTAATTGGGCGTTACTTGGAAAGTGGTTGTGGAGATATAATATGGAACCGGAAGGCCTATGGAAGTCGGTAATTGAGAGTAAATATGGAAGTTGGGGTGTACTAGAGAGGTGAGTGGGGCTCATGGAGTGGGAGTTTGGAAGTACATCCAAAGAGGATGGGGGATTTTTACTCGACATTCAAGATTCTTGTTGGGTGAGGGCTCTAGAATTAAATTTTGGAGTGACATATAGTGTGGAAATAGTGCTCTAAAGGACTTATTCCCTTCTGTTTTCGGGTTGCATGTGTGACAAAGAAGCTTAAGTGGCTGATCTCATGGTGATATCGGGGGAGCAAGTCCAATGGAACATCAATTTCAGTAAGGCGGCCCAAGATTGGGAAGTGGGCACCTTTTGAGGACTTTTTAGCCCATTGTATTCCACAAAACTGAGCAACCAGCGAGCTGATATGTTGTGGTGGATACCCGCAGGCAAAGGTACATTCTTGGTTCGCTCTTTCTACAAGTCTCTCACATACTCGCCGAATAATCAATTTCCATGGAGAAGGATTTGGCAACATAAAGCGCCTCTCAAAGCGGCATTTTTCACGTGGACAACTTCCCTAGGTAAGATCTTGACAACAAATAACTTGAGGAAACATAGGGTGATCATAGTGGATTGGTGCTGCATGTGTAGTGAGACTGTGGATCATCTCTTACTACACTGCGAGACTGCTAGAGTGTTATGGAATAAAGTGTTCAGCAGATTAGAGTTAGCTTGGGTTGTGCCCGCTATAGTGGCTGCACTTTTGGCCAACTGGACAAATTTAAGAGGCATTCAACAAATCAAAGATGTGTGGAAAATAGTCCCTATCTGTATTCTGTGGTGTTTGTGGCAGGAGTGCAATGAGTTCGAAGACAAGGAGCGCTCAATAGAGAAATTAAGAGCTTTTTTTTACTAGAACTCAATGTACATGGGCATAGCTGTAGACTTTAATGGCCTGGATTTTTTTGACTTTCTTGTCTCTATTGCTTCCACATAGATAGGGCGTACCTTTGTATATCTTCTTGTCTACTTGGGCTATGTCTATCATTAATATAATCATTTACTTTTAAAAAAATGTAAAATCAATGTAAAATACATGAGTTAAAGTGCTTCTCAACATTTAACATGCAATATTAATCTATGTAAACATTTTTTTATTATTTCTTTCTTTTTCCTAATTCCTTCTATATTTATCACATTTTCAATTCTATTTATGAAACATGAAAAAGTTAAAATATTATTAAAATATTTTATTTTAATAAAAAGAAATATACTCATGTTAAAAATTTTGCAAAACATAATAAAAGGACAAAAAGTTCACAAAAAATAGGATGAATGAGTTTTTCGCATCTTTGTTTTCATTTAGTTTTTTATTGGGCTATTGATATCGTTTTGGCAACAAAGAGATATTGTGTTCACATTAATATATGAGAAATATTGAAAGATCTGATAATATTACAAATTTAATAGTAGTTAAAAAAATTGAAATGAATAAAGAAAGAATATTTAAATGATATAGAGAAAGAAGAGAGAAGATGATCTATGGTGTATTGTAAAATTCCTTAGTTAAAATAGAAAAAGTGGATTTTAGTTAGTTATTTTAGATGAGAATTAGATAAGCCATTGGGAATGCTCTTACCTCTTTGCTTCTAATTATAACAAGCAGGTCAATAATCACCTACTTGAAGTTGCTGAAAAAGGGTTGGTCTAGATAGGGTGAGGCTGGTTTTTCAATCTTCTGAAATTGCAGCAACTTTCCTTGGGAATTAAGCAAGAACCTCAAGGAAACAATGCTGAGATCTTCCTTGGTATTTGCAGCAGTTATCTAAAGTTAGGGATTGGTCTTCTAAAAGAACATCAATTGGGATTGCTATAAAAGCTTTCTAGACAGACAGCAGCCTTTTATTTTCTAATTTTCAGGCCATACCATCTTCTTTATGGGCCTGAAAAACCGAATAATGGGGCTGTACCAATTTAACTCAGTTTGTTTAGAAAAAGGGTTTCAAGAATCCTAATGGCTACTTATCAAGAAGAAAAAAAAAAAAAAAAAAGAATCCTAATGGCTAGGAGTTCTAGGGAAAATATGTTTCTATTCCATGGATCCATTTAGGGGTCAAAAGAGGGGGCTGATTTCTACTTCCCCAGATCTGGAATAGCTCAAATCCCATCTCAAAAGACTCCTCTAGCAGGTTGTAACCGACTCATTTTGGTACAATAAGGTCAGTGGTCAAAACTTATAAATTCTTTATCCAAGCCTAAACATTTGGGTTTGGGTGTCACATTGCTATCGTCAAATGTTGGGGGGGTGGACTTTTTCTGCTCAAATATCTTATCTAGTATTGTTTCCGGGGGCGACAACTGACAAGGCTGGAAAAATTAAGAAAAGATGGGTTGCATGGGAATAAGGCTTGCAAACCTTTAGATGAAGGAGGGTTAGGCCTTGGGGATTTGCAAGATGTGAAGAATGCATTGCACATGAACCTGGCTTGGAATTTCATTGATGCATAATCTTTATGGCCTATTTTTTCAGAGCCATATCTAATAAAACCTCAGCCTTTTATTTTTTTATTTTAATTTCTGATTCTTGGAAGGGATTCAAGTACGTGGAAATATGTTTTATCTGTTTTAAATAAGGTTATAAAGGGTATCGCTTGGATGATTAAGGAAATACTAATTTTCAGTATGATTATATGGTCGTTTGAAAGGAAGGTCAACTGATATGGCCAAGGAAGTTTGAAATGATATTTTGTTAGTTTCTTATGTGAGAAATGTCCCAGTTTAGAAAGATCAGGAAGTCACTTAGAGTAAATGGGTTTGGCACAGTCATTTGCCAAAGAATGGAGATTTTTCCATGATAGTTTGCCTCTCAATGTTTATCTTCAGAAACTGAATATTTCTTTGGCTTCTAACTGTAATTGCTGTGTACTTCCAGATGTGGAATCAATGGACCATGTATTAAGCTTGAGTGAGCTGGCTGCCCAAGTGTGGAATTTCTTATTTGTTTTTTTATTTTTTTTTATGTTGGGGAACCTCTCCAAGGCAAGGGCCCTTCGGACCCACCCCTGCAGAGTAAACCCCGGTCCCGTGCACCGCACCCTTGGAAGTTTCCCTACACGGAACTGGTTAAATCGCTGACTTTTCACCAGGGGGTGTGGCCCCTAGATGTGTGGAATTTCTCTTCAGCAGTGGTGAGAGTCAGGTGTATACAGAGGTTAACCTGGTGTCAAAGAATAAATTTGTGGTTTCAAAGAGCAAGCATGAGCTCTCAAGTTTGGTTAGCAATTGGTTTTCTTCCATCACTATAAGCAGGTGTCTATGGAGCAGGAGGAGTAATGCTGGCATGGAAGATGTCATTGGAGAAAAAACAAGGCTGATTTGGAGAATTGCTTCATTACTAGTAGAAGCGAAGGTCTGCTGCCTAAGGTTAGGAAGCTGAGATGCTCTGATTTTGTTGCATTCCATCAGTTTGGTCTGCCTATTATACCCACTAAAAAGTCTGAGCCTCTCATTCTAAGATGGCTCAGTCCAAAACTAGGTTGTGAGAAGTTTTGTGTAATTGGAAGCTCCTTGGGGAATTTTTTTTTTTTTTTTTGATAGTTAATAAGAGATTTTATTCCAAGTAAATAGGCATAGCCCAAGTACACAAGATGTATACAAGTGAGTACACCTAAATACAAGCTAAAGTAAAACAGTACTAAACCTAAACAAATATTCCCATCCCTTACAAGACTCTTCACCCAAAAACTTAAAGTGTTAAAGAAAAAATCTCTAAACTCCCCCATAGAACATTCACAATCTTCAAAACACCTCCCATTTCTTTCTAGCCATAAGCACCAAAACAAACATAAGGGAATTATCCTCCACACTGCTGCACTGCCTCTACATCCCACTGAACCTACCCAGCAAGCCAAAAAATCCACCACGCATAGGCATCACCCAAGCAATGTCTACCCTTGCTAAAATCTCATTCCACAATATTGTCGCCACCTCACAGTGAAGAAAAAGATGGTTAACAGATTCACCATCCTTCTTACACATAAAACACCAATCAACCACAAATAAACCTCTTCCTCAAAGTATCCGCCGTTAATATTTTCCCAAGAGACACCAACCAACAGAAAAAAGCAACCTTGCTAGGCACCTTTGCCCTCCAAATACATTTCCAGGGATAGTCTTTAACTCCCTGACTAATTAATGCGTTATAAAAAGATTTTACAGTAAATCTGGAGTTATTTGTTTGCAACCACAGCAAACTGTCCTCTCTATTCTGATCAATTTTCATATCATATAATCTTCCCAAAAAATCAGACACCTCACCCACTTCCCAGTCCTGCACATCTCTGTTGAAATCCTCATTCCACTGAAGTATGTTATTAGAAATCTTATAAGACTCAGCCACTGCAGCCCCTTTATCTCTAGCAATCCTAAATAAATTAGGATAAATGTACTTAAGAGCTGAATCCCCACGAGTAATGCTAGATACAAGCCCCAAATAGACAAGCCTCCTACAAGCCTTTTATAAAACAATAGGTCCCACTAATACAGAATAGTTTTTTTTACACTTTTTTAAGGTGGGGTCCACTTTTTTACAAGGGCTTGTATGGGGCTTGTCTATTTAGGACTTGTACAAATCATTTCTCTTTGAGAAAATCCCCCCATGCTAACCAGATGGACTTCCACAAGCCCACCCCATACACCCCTTTAACTTCATTTGTGCACCAGCTCCCTCACATCCTCCCATATTTAATATACACAATTTGTCTCCATAATGCATTACTCTCAAAATGCCTCCAAAGCCATTTCCTAAGTAGAGCTTTATTGAAAGCTTTAAATTTCTCACACCCAAACCTCCACATGAAACCAGTTGACAAACCTTGTTCCAACTCACCAAATTAAATTTTCTTTCCTCCCCATTACCATCCCACAAGAAATTCCGAAAAATCCTCTCTATTTTTTTTTTTTTTTTTTTTGCAACCCCCGCTGGTAAAGGAAAAAGAGAAAGGAAATACGTGGGGAGATTAGACAAAGTACTCTTAATCAATGTAACTCTTCCCCCTTTTGGGGAATCTAGGATCTTGTGGTGGTGGCGGCATGATTAGAGATGTGTACAGATGTTTTTTGGCTATCTTTTCAGCACATTATGGCTGGAATTCTAATAACAAGGCAGAGTTGAATGCTATCTTGAGTGGTTTGAAGCTTTGTGTGGTTTGAAGCTTTGTAACAGTTTAAACCATTCATCTGTTGAAGTTGAGACTGATTCTCAGGTGGTTGCTGACTGGCTGGTCCGGCCTTGGGTTTGCTCCCCATTGGTCACCAGTTCAAGTCCCCTTAGGGCCACTGGAGGTTTACCTAGTTGTTAACTTCATGGCCCTATGGGATTAGTCGAGGTGCGCGCAAGCTGGCCCGAACACCCACGGTTATAAAAAACAAAAACAAAAGCTTTTTTTTCAATGTGTATTTTAGAATTTATTTTTTGGTAATTTTGTTTATAGGGATATAGTACACATTTTAAAACAGTTCCAAATGAAAAGTAGATAGAATTTATATGGAAATGGAAAGAAGAATAATTTAATAATGGGGAGAAACACAGGGATCCCTGAGATAAAAACCAAGGGAATAAATTCAGAAATGATCTAAACCACAAGAACTAATATAATGATTCTTTCTATACTTTACGTCACCATCGATGAAGATATATTCACCACGACCAACCTCTTCTTACTTGTTATACTGTGAAATCATCTTTGTCAAGATTGGGAGATGGACGACCTTTCGGCCTTTTTTGATTTTGTGTATGCCACTAGTGTGTTGGGGGAAGGAGAAGACAAGATATGTTGGCGTCCATCTAAGAAGGGAGTGTTCACAGCTCGCTCTTTCTACCACTCCTTAAACTTGCACAACTCAGTCTCATTCCCATGGAAAAGCATTTGGAAGACAAAGGCACCTCTAAAGGCAGCTTTTTTTGTATGGACAGCATCTTTGGGGAAGATTCTTACCATAGATAACCTAAGGAAACGTGGCATTATCGCTATAAATTGGTGTTACATGTGTAAGAAGAGTGGTGAGTCCGTTGACCATCTATTACTACATTGTGAGGTTGCCATGACTTTATGGACAGATGTCTTAGCACGGGTGGGATTAGCGTGGGTGATGCCGGAAAGGGTGTGTGATTTTTTAGCCTCTTGGAGAGGTATTAGGGGAAACACTCAAATTGCATCCATATGGAAGATGTTACCTATTTGTCTATGGTGGTGCATTTGGAGGGAGCGGAATGCAAGATGCTTTGAAGATCAAGAAAGATCAATGGAGGAGCTTAGAATTTTGTTTTTCAATACTTTACTCCATTGGTCGATTGTAATTGATTTTCATGGCAGGTCTTTTCATGAGTTTCTTGTATCTCTAAGCTAGACATTGTGATCGTGTTCATGTATATGTCCCGTGTACTTGGACACTCTTTGTCTCCCTTTTGATCAATAAAAATTTGTTTACCGATCAAAAAAAATCTTTGTCAAGCAATGCATCCATGTGCACACTACATGTACATAAAATAAATAGGGGGTTTAACAGAACTTAAATTAATTTTATAAATTTCAGGAATTAAGATTTGAAATATTTTTGCAGAGAAATAGACAGAGGTTGCTAAACTCAAAATATAAAACAATATTTTGTAGCCTAAATACTAGCATAGAACAGAGAGTGAATCTTTTAGTTTATTTTTTGGATATGTAATAGTACAGATAGCAACTCTGATTGGATAATTTCTCCTGTGAGTACTGAAATAATTGTTTTAAGTCAAATACAATTGAATATTTTAAAGTGCATGCAATTACATTGCCGGTACCAACCAAGCAACAAGATTATACTCAGGTTCATATGAACTAATACTTAATTGAAGATACGTTGGTCTGTGCATATATACAGATATAAATATGCCAGCAGATATGCAAGCAAGCATCCAAATAAACCAAAAGGTAAAGCTAAAAAAGAAAAGAACAAGAATCTCAATAGTTAGTGTAATGTCCTTTTCGCTTCTATTTTTGTCAGTAAGTTAGGTTAGCATCTTTCATACAAAATATGGCTCTCTTTTGATGTTACAAATCTCAACTTTCTCAAACCAAGAAGGTTAATAATGTAGTTCCTGTTTATATTTTATTTTTATTATCGTTATTTTTAACAGGTTTTGCCAGTCACACTATACATAACAGTAGAAGAGTTTGATACAGATGCAACCACAACTAAATGCATGATTTAAGAATTAATGATATCCAAGGACAACGATGTTCAAAATGAAAATTGCAGGATCAACATTAAAAAAGTCGAGTAATTGAATACACAGTGAGACCAATGTTTGGTTAAATTACCTTAATAAAACAGTAGAAAGTTCTATCTTTCCCCTCCCATAATCTCCAAGCTAATATGTATTCCCTAGGTGTTAAGAGTGGAAACTTTTTTATAGTGCGACCGATTTCAACCCCATTAGTTTGATCCACCTGCAGCTGCTCATGCTCAACCAGGGTCTTGTCCCACTTCTTTCTGTAATCATTGTCCATGTAGAAGTCTCTTAACATCTCAGGAGAACAGTTCTCAAATACTGTCTCACTCAAGTACTTCAGGGGACCATCCTGCAAACAAGAAGAAACAAAGGCAAACTCAAGCTCATCACCGATATACAAGTGCTATGTGAGCACAGATTCCAAAAGAGCTGCTAGCCAAATCAGGTGTAATATACTAAAAAATATATAAAAACACAGAGGGAAATTTCAGGAAAAAAAATCATGAGTGGCTGGTAAACAAAATAAACTATAACCATAAAAATATTGAGAAGGATGAAAGAAAAGCCTATTCGTTCATTCAAATAAGTTACAATATTTCCTCAAATTTTTTTTTTTTATAAGTAAATGATATTATTAATAAGGATAGACATAGTCCAAGTACACAAGATGATATACAAGAGATAAGACCTATCTAGATCGAGGCAGATGAAACAAGAAAATCATGAAAATTCAGGCCATTAAAATCTAAAGCTATGGCCCATAGAAATAAAGTACGGAAAAAAAATGCTCGAAGTTCCTCGGGTGACTGCTCCTTGTTTTCGAAAGTCCGATCATTACGTTTTTGCCAAATGCACCACATGATGCAGATCGGGATAATCTTCCACACCTCCTTAATTTGTGGAGTACCTCTCAGGAGAGTCCAGCTAGCCAGTAGCTCAACCACTGTTGCAAGCATTACAAACGAAAACTCCACCCGACTAAACACTTCAGTCCACAAGGCTCTAGCTGTCTCACAATGTAACAAGAGATGTTCTATTGTCTCGCTAGATTGCTTACACATACAACACCAGTCTAGGATGACGACCTTGCGCTTCCTCAGGTTATCAGTTGTCAAAATCTTTTCCAGGGCCGTTGTCCAAGTAAAGAAGGCCGCTTTAGGAGGCGCCTTTTTTTTTTTTTTTGATAAGTTATTTCCTCAACTTTTTATGCCTAGGTGGTATATAAATGAATAGATAATTTCTAGGACATGAGTAGCTCCTGATGGGTACTCGAATGTTGTGCACAAAATTCCATGGCAACGAGCACTCGCAAACAGAGCTGTGCACCTTTACTATGCATCACCACAATGATAACCAAAATCTAAGTATCATCTATATAAAATAAATAAATAAACCAACTAATACAATGACATGCTGGGCTGATTTAAAATTGCATATTTCCTTCTCATCAGGAAGGGCCGCTGGATTACCCCATATATTTTGGATGTTTCTTGGGAGTAGTTGAAAGTCTCATGGTTGTTATAAGTACATAAGCACGTAAAACAAACATGTGATATGCTAATGAGTGTTTGAATAGTAGGCTTAGATCTGGAGAGCCTAATAAAGTGGGCATTGAGAAGGCATATGACCATGTCAATGGAAGCTCTCTTTGCAAACAATCATTTGGGGCCACACCCCCTGGTGAAAAGCCAGCGATTTAACCAGTTTCGTGTAGGGAAACTTCCAAGGGTGCAGTGCATGGAACCGGGATTTACTTTGCAGAAGTGGGTCCGAAGAGCCCTGCATTGGAAAGGGTTCCCCGACATATAAAAAAATAAAAAATAAATAAGAAAAAAGGAAGTTCCCTTTGCATTTGCTGAGAAGAGGTGGTTTTTGGAGAAAATGGTAATCTTGGATAGTTCATTGTATCTCTATAGTGCACTTCTCAGTTTTAGTAAATGTAACTCCATCTGATCTCTTCAGCAGTTCTCATGGCTTGCGGTGCGGTATGGAGATCCTTGGTCTCCTCTGCTTTTTGCCATAGTCATGGAGGCACTCGAGTGGTTCTGTGGGGCATAGAAATGCTTGTGCTCTTAATTTACCGCATCTTTTGTGTGCAAACACTTTGATGCTTAGGTTCTATTGGTGCTTTAAACCAGTTTTTCAGGTTGAAGGTACTTGGGCAAAATCGGAATTCATTCAGTGGGTCATATTGACAATGTCAATAATTTGGCGGTATTCTAGAATGCCAGATGTCCTCTTTACCTATGAAGTATCTTGTCCAAAGGTAGTAGGATCACTCAGAGCACTCTTTCTAATCTGCCTATGTATTTTAGGTCTCTTTTTCCACTTCCACTAGTGTAGCTAATTGCCTATAGAAGTTATACATTGACTTCTTTTGGGGTAGTTTTTGTGAAGGCTGGTAAGCTGGGCCAAGATATGTTGAGGGTGGGTTGGGAGTTGGGAATCTACTCTTGTTTAATTGTGCACTATTGGGGAGGTGGCTTTAGCGTTACTAGAGTAAGACAGAGGCCTCATGCAGAGAAGTTGTAGATTCTAAATGCGGATGCTTGTGGGGTGGGTGTTCTCATGAGGTCAGGGGCCTCATGGGGTGGGATTATGGAAGAGCATAAGGAAAGAAAGGCTAGAGGACATTTTCTAATCATCTCATACACTAGGAAATAGACAAATCTAGGATTAAATTCTGGCATTGTGCAAGATCAGTGGTGAGACTCTTATCATCTTTTACTGTGGCATTCTGCAATGTGGAGGGACTTCTTTAGACAGGATTTGGCCTAGGTCACATCAAAAAATAAAATAAAATTGTGGACCTATTTTATTCCTAGAGAGGGTTAGGCAGCAACCCACAAATTGTAGCAGCATGAAAGATGATTCCTACTTGGCTCATTTTGTGTTTTTGGAAGGAAATGAATGATATAATCTTTGAGGACAGCAAACAGATGCTAGAGGAGCTCAAAACTTTCTTTCTCGATAATTTTTCCTTTGGACAATGTCGATAGATTTTTTTTTTTTATCAGTAAAAGATAGATATTATATATATGAATGAAATAAGCATAGCCCTTGTACACTGGAAGTATACAAAAGAACTCGATAGATTTTAATGGGCTTAATTCCATGACTTTCTTGCATCTTTTTTTTCCTAGACATCTCTCTCTCTTGTATACATCAAGTAACTTGGTTGCACCTTTAGCACCTTCTAATGAATATTTCTTACAAAAAACAATATGCAATATCGACCCAAAAGCCCTCCAACCAACCTAAAAGATAATATGCTTGGAAAATCCATTTTTTAAACCAAAAAATGTTTTCTCCCATAAATTACCACCCCCTTCTCACTTACACCCATAAACTTTGATTCGATATAACTCATACCCTAATTTGAAGTTTTAGAGTCACTTATCATCTATGTCAAAAACTATGATTAACTTTAATACAAAAACTTATAGAAAGATTAAATTACCCATCAGGCATGGTTGAATTTTTTAATTTTGATGGTGAGGATATTTTTGTCTTTGATACATTTTTGCCCAAATTAAAAGTGGTTTCCAGATAGAGGAGGCAAACTGATACCAAAACTTCAGAATGAGGTTCAAGTTGTGCTAAATCAAAGTTTAGAGAGTTTAGAGGTGCAAATGAGAATATGGTGGTAGTTCATGAGGGAAAAATGTAATTAGCCTAGAAAGCATAAATTTTCAAGACCCAAACGAGAGAGAATGAAACTTTAAATCAATTCAATATCTTTCTGTTATGTAAAAACTTAATTATAACCTTAGGCTCGCAACATTTAGCATTGTAGAATAGGACAGTATTTCTTTTGTCTATGACATGTTCCCACTTCTCATTATCGTGGTGCTTCTCATCCAAATTTTCAATTAGGAACTTTAAATCAGCATCTGACACAATCTCTGACATTCTGCAGGAGTAGACAGACTTCCATGTCAGAATACAATCACATCTAAATAACCTGCAGAATATCAATTAAGAACAAAGTAACTACAACAACATTGCAGTTCCACAACTTGGTATCAATGAGCAGAGAGCAAAACAAAATCTGGTACTAAATGAGACACAGAATTAATCTTTAAGATACATTTAAAAGTGATGATAATGATCAGCCATCTTACTCGGTAAGTACTATAAAGATATGCAAAAATATGTAACTATTGTTATGTAAGATCCGTATCATATTTAACTAACTGAGAGGTTAACATTAATTATCTCGAAAAGTAACAGTCTCAGTTTATGTAAAGTAGAATCCAAGAGAACTTTTTTGAAAGTTATCTAAGAAGAGAGCTAAATTACCTTGACTCACACAAGTTTAACCAAAATTGCTAAGATTATTTTTTATGAACAATGTTCTGACATGCGCCAACAACATGAAGAGGAGAGAGCCCAGTTTTGTGAAGCCCAGATGATACAAAAACTCATTGAAAAAAATCACAAAATTGCATATGATAAAAGGATAGAAAACCTAATTTCCAAAATACCTAATGCATTTCCTTTTCAATTACAAATATTATTGAACTTCTAAAAGCCCAATTGAGTCTCCAAATATTCATATTGAGATTCGAAACACCAAGTAACCTACAGAGATTCTTCTAAACCTAGCAAAACTCATTCGAAGGATTAGCATCCAGTAGTAGTCACAAACCCAGAATCATAAGTTACTCATCAAAGAAACAAGCCTAGAATCACAAGTGACCCGCTCTAATTCAAACCAAAAACGAATCTAGTTTCTAAAAACCCAGCAACTAAAAATTTCTGAAATATTTAATAAATAAGCCCCGCGTTGAAGAGAAAATAAGGACGACCCGGTTGTACCCACGTGAAATCAGAAAACCTAAATTCATTAAGAATAGAAATGGCCCACCACACTCCAACACACAAAATAACTTTGTTAGTCTCGTCAACAAATTTCAAACAATCAATGAAGAAGCACAAAATTCAATGAAAAAAGTTGCACCCGTTTGAAATTGGAGAAAACCCAGAAAAAATTAAAATAAAAAAGGGAGCATACTTTAATTGCGGATGAATCCTAGCGCCAGAATCAGACGGGGTCAGATTGGAACTCGAGAATATAAAGGGGAACCTCTTGTAACAGTGCCAAACCAATATCACAATCAAAGCAAAAACAGTGGCCCACCCACCATGCCCGTTTTCCAGCCAAAGTTCGTTCAATGACCCTCCGAACGACATACTGTGGAAGTAATAATTGCGAGAGTCCCAGACTTTGAACATGTTTATCTTCCGGTTTCTCTGCTTCTCACAAATTATTCGAAACCATGAAAGTACTGCGAAATGAGCACCGTTTTTCTCTATTCTCTGCTCGGCCGCAATCTACTTCTTCGTCTCTGCGGAAAATCTGAAGTGCGTTGATGAGAAGTCATCGATGCCCAATGCCTGGATGGGAAGGATCAGGTAAGGTAGGCTTTACCGTTATCGAGGATATTTAGCCATTTAGCACATTAGAGCACCAGTTATGGGCTCGACAAAGCTAAATTACAGCCAAAGAATAGCTAAAGTGCAAGATAATGTGTTACAATTGGCTCAACAAATCAACAGTGATTTTAACTTCAAGTTAAATCACTAGCCAAATTTGTTGAGCCAAAGGAGCTAGCCAAATAATTTTTTTAGACTAAAATATTCATTTGAGTTGAAGTGAATAATATTATTGAGGAAATATTATGTTTTATAGTGGAATAATATAACCGTTGAAGAAATATAACCATTGGAGAAATATATCCATTAGAGAAATATAAGTTAAAAAAATATATCCGTTGAAGAAATATAACTATTGGAATAATATGAACGTTAGAAAATTAATTAGTAGTTTTTTAACAACGAATAAATATTTAAATTACAATTATAACTAAAATAAATGAAAAGTTCAAAATCAATATTTTATTAGAACAGTGAAAGATTTGTTGAGCCTGTTATTTGATGATGATGAAAAGTGACTAATTAAATTTGTAAAAGTGAATTTCTTAGTCAAATTTTGGCTAAAGTTTGTTGAGGCCATAACTAATACTCTTAGAATGGCTGCCAAAAGTTTTTCAACAAAACAAATTTTTTTGCCACAAAATATTTCACAAAATGACATATGCACCCTGTTGCTCGTGAAAGACTAGGCGAGACTCTATGGTGGCAAGGATGCTGGCCAATCGGACAACACTCCAGATGAAGATTTTGTGTGTAATGATCTAGAGTAATGTACACATGTAGGATAGTTAACTTATGAAATCATAGTGGAATTGAAATAGAACACATTATGGTGATAATGTTGACAATCGAGTACCAAATACTATACTTGTGACAAAATGTCTTATCTCCCTTCATTAACTACAAAACAGTACCATCTAAAATATCTAAGATTAGTCGCCATAAGGTGGCAGGCTGATTACAATAAGCACCGACATAATGTTATACATCTTACAGAAGGCACAAGGTAGTTACGGCAGATACTAGTGCTAAGATGGGTCCTAATCTTTGTATCAAGACTCGAGTGGGATTGACTCTTCCTCCTCCGGTGTCATGCCAGGGTCTGTACCTGCGTCAGAATTTATGGTCTCAATAACAAAATCATAGGTAAATTAGGCGGCTATGACAAGGCTGCTAATGAGTGATAATACTATAAAAAAAATGCTATGAAGACTTTTCATGTAAATACTAGATGGGCACGTATATTTGTAAAGAGGAATCACTATCACTCTTATAGCTACATGCATCCTCCAAACCTGGTGAGTAATCACCATCTTAGTTAAAACATATATATATATATATATATATATATATGTAGGCATGGCGCGACCTCTCGGAATGTTTCCCTCTCTTTATGCAAAATAGATAAAAACACATTACTAATATTATGACGATTAGTAACTCATTCCTAATATAGTAGTAAACCTATAAAAAGCAGTATTCGGCCTAATTTAGTTAAGTAACATTCTTCCATCACATAGGTGCTCATCATATAGATATTTGCCACACAGGCATTCATTCGCTACACAAGCACACTTCCATCACACAGGCTCACACTTGCCACACAGGTACACACATATACTTATTGCACCGAGGATATTGCTTTACCCAGCTAACCAACTTGAGGACACCAACACGTGATACGTCAAGGGATCCCTCGTCCCGACTATGAAGTGTGGCTAAGTGTGACACTGTTCTACCCCACTTCCCAGGAGGATTCTCCTTCTCATGTGATGTATGTGGTAACATTTTGCAGAATAGTCACGAGAAATTCTCCGTCTCGTACCATGAATAAAGACTCGCGCTACTGACTACTCTCTTTCACACATATACACACCGATATCAAGGGTTCCCACATAGGGTCTCGACATCAAGTATTGAAAATAGTTGAAGTATCGAAAACATTTAAAACATTGAAATTAGTGAGTAAATATAGAATACAAACATAATTATGGAAATATTTATTCATTCTTATAGAATAGGGAGAGAAGTTACAAAAATAATGCAATACCTTTTACACACAACATTTACCCCACATTACCCAGCACTATCTTAGAAGCTAACCTACCTTTATATGTTGAAAGTTCTCTCGCTGCCTCTCCACTCCTTGCTTTTCAAAGCAAATGTCTTCACGAGCTCTTTAGTGAATACGATCTCAAAAGTGAGATCTTGTCCCACATCTAGGTCATTTAAATAGAGTGGGATCGTCATAAGTCTTTTCTAAAGTATTTTTGAAGCTAGATATTCCTAGATAGGAGTATTTTCGTCCTTGTCTGTCACACTGCAGGATGACAGAGATAGTCTGCCAGGGCATGGTCTGCACACCCTACAGTATGACAACTCCTCAGTCATTCCATAAACGAGAGTTCTCCACATGGTGTCAGGTTATACTTCTGAGTCCAGATGACACAACTTGTCGTGCCTTAACCTTTCATTGTAGAGCCACTCTGAATGTGACCTTTCAGATAGAGTGTGGGCTTCTACGTACGACACTGTCACTTTTTTTAGCTTTCAATGTTCCTCGGAAAGTTCTCATGTTTGTTTTGGGTCAGTCCTTGATCGTTGCTCATCCTGGGAGAGTAGTCATATCTCACCTTGGACAGGTAACTCGTATCTCGCTCGAGCTCATCAATCTCTTCAATTTATCGTTCTCGTCCTCACAGTAGGTGACTTTCTAGCTTGCTTGCCGTGGTCAAGACACTCATCTCCACCTCGCTCTGGGACATGTCAGCTAAGCCTTTTACAAGGTGCTTGCTCACTCATATGTTGGACTATCTGCACTCTACATCTCTCACTGCTGATTTTGTAGACCACTGGAATATTTCTTATTTTTGCTTTCCTTCAACTCCGAAAATGGTCTGTCCTCTTTCGCGTTAGGCGGGACCCTCACATCGTCCATTCCTTATAAGGAATTACATCCTCAAAATTCAATGAGGGTTTTCCCTTGTTTAGTCCTTTCAAGGGAGGTGAATTTAAACAGGGAACCTATCAATGCCTCCAGTCACCTTCGACTGCAAATAGGGCTTTCCTTCAATTGCGTCAGCAGGCTAACATTCTTCATCGAAGATCGAGACACGGGATGAATCCTTATGTCTCCTCCATCTTTTTCTTCAACCGTGTCCATCGGTTATGGTCTCTTGTATCCTAGTGTTCAGGCTAGGTTCGGCTTCACAGGACATTGGTGAATCCTCACCCTTGCCCTCATCTTGATCGTCACGTTCTGACACCGCTCTTTTCCCTCTTTGTGCTGAACTCATGCCGACATGATCCAACATTTTGGATGCTAGATCTCTTGCCCTTTGAGCACTCTCCTCGCCTCCTTAAATTTCCTCCTCCATCTGTCGTTGTTTGGCCTCTCTTCTCTCCTTCTCACGTCATTCTTCTAAGAATCATAATATGATTTCGAGAAGCATGGATGCCTTTTTGGCTGTTTGTTTCTCCCACACCATTTCATCTTCCAAGAGTTGCGAATTCTGATTGAGGATAAGGGGGAATGATGACCTATTTATAGTCACGTCCTTCCCCATATATTGTTTATCTTTCCCATACTTCATATGTTACAACTCTTAATTAGGATCAAATAAATATGGGAACTCCCATGTAACCCGCTCTCTTTCTCATGTAAACTCCTCATTTCCCGCATTCCTCCACTGTACCTTTACCAAAGGTACGACCTTAGATCTCAATCTCTGCTCTTTCATATCTATCATACATATCAATATTTCTTCGTATGTAAGATTTGGTTGTAACTAAACTCGATCTGGTTCAATTACCCGAGGCCGTTGGTTCTCGAAACTTCTCTTAAGTGAGGAAATGTGGAGCACGTTTTGAATACTCTCATATTCCTCAGGCAACCAAACTCAAAATCCCACTAGGCCGACCCTTTCCATTACTCGGTAAAGTCCAATATATCTTAGGCTCAACTTTCATTTTTCATTGGGACACCTTAAGGTACACCCAATCCCCTTCCTCAAAGGTTAATTCTCTCCTCTTATTGTTAGTGTAACTATTTTGTCCACTTTGGGCAGTAGCCATCCTTGCCCATATGAGTTTGACTTGCTCCGCCATTTCCTGGATAATCTATAGTCTGAATAACCGGATCTCTCTTACTTCATCCCAATAGATAGGCAATCTATACTCCCATCCATATGTGCTTCATAAGGGACCATCTAGATAGTCGTCTGGTAACTATTATTATACACAAATTCAATACATGCCCTTAGCATGTCCTCCAATGTTTGGATAGTCCTTTTTGAATGTCCATTCGTCTGAGGGTGGTAGGCACTGCTGAACTTCAGTCTCATTCCCATCGCCCCTTGCAAACTCCTCTAAAAGTGAGACGTAAATCTAAGGTCCCGATATGATACTATAGTCTTGGGGACTCCACGTAACCTCACCACTTCCTTTATGTACAACTGGGTGAGCTTACTCATCGTATACACAGTAACGACCGATAAGAAGTGAGTGCTCTTGGTCAATCAATCAACTACTACCCATATCCCACCTTTACCCATAGCAATATTTTCTCATTTTCACTCGGAAATGGGTAATGTAATAGCTCGCCAAAAATTCACTGGATGAGTTCTTTAAACCTTAGGAGCGTCGTGAAATCCCAAAAATATTTCACGAATCGAGCGACTGCTTAGGTTTTATCTTGTCAATATAGTCAGTTTTCTATCCAACCATGGTAACACAAGTGTCGTTTTATCTATTTGAGGTACTTAGGAATATGAGATTAAGAAATAGTTTGCACCATTGATCTTAAATGAATATTTAGGAATTTGCGATGTAATAATACGTTTTTCATTTTTCGGATGAAACGTGTTTGAAAATGTCTTTTGATTTTATTGAGGCACTTAAGAGTTGAATTTTGTGAAACGAATTGCACCACTAGGTTCGTATGATTATTTAGAATTTTATGGTGTAATGTTTATTTTTGCCTTTTTAGAGTGAATAGTAACACTTAAGATAGTGCCATGTGACACATAGTTCAGTCGCTGGTTAAATCATTGTGTGAATTGTCCAAAATCAGTCTTGAGGAATTTTAATAGACACTTGAAAATATCTTAGTCACACTTGGTACATAGTGGACACTTGACACTAAGAAGTAATAGGAACCATGAGAAGGAGATGTGAAGGAATGGAAGGAAAAATCAACCATTGTAATCATGCCACCTACGCCAAACACTATTCCATTCAACCAAGCACTTTGTGGCAAACTAAAGAGGGTTTCAAACCTAGTGCAACTCTAAACCATTGAGATCCAGTTGAAACCCCAAAATCATGGTGGAAGCTCCAAACCCTAAAAGGTCTCCATAACCCCAAACGGTTAACCCAAACCCTATTTTTTCAGTTTTAGCTTAAATGATTACTCATTTGATTAAATAAATTTCACATGCCATTAACTACTCAAATTCATGTAATTACCTCTTTTAGTCTTTTATATCTTGGTAATTTCATTGGGTCAAGAAAAGTTGAATTTGAGCTTATTAAAAACCGAAACCCCAAACCAAACTCTCTTTATACCCCAAAGTGAGGCCAATCGGTTAAGGCCCATCACAAAGTGCCAACAAACTAAAGTTTATTTAGGACGTTTCCCCCCACTTTCCTAGTGTACTATGACTGCTTTTGTCAGCACAAATAGTAGTTGATGGGAGACCAAACCGCCACTCATAAAGCCACCATCACACGATAGCTTCAAAGTGTATTTATATATATATATATATATAATCACATTTAGTTTAGTTTAAATAATCCAATGTGGGAGTTTTTTTATGATTCTTAGTTACAGGTTTGCTTACTAGATATTATCCATCATCTAATGTTAATGCTATTAGAAGTACAAGCCTTGCCTCATCTATGGAATGCAGAGCACTTAGGGGAATATTATCAATAGAAAGCTAAGCTTAGGAATTAAGCTATAGAGTGTTGAGTTATGACTTGCACTCCAGTTATTGCCTAGGTTGTTTCTGAGAGTTTTAAGCACTTCCAAAACCTTGTTCAGGCTAACATCGACAAGGCACTATGAAGACCTTGTTTAGTTTGACGAGACAAATACAAAGCCCTACAAAGTAAATACTTTTGGATAAATAGAATACAAAGACAGAGACTCCCAAGGAAAAGGGAAAAACTAGTCCATTAGTAGTAGCTATGTATATTTCATATGACAAAAGATACGTTAATTGGAATTTATTCCACTATAACATCTTGAGGTGAGCCATGAGAGACCTCAGCATTTAGGGACATTTACATAATAGAAATTTTTGGGGTTGAACAATAAATATATGCCCTAGATAGAGTTTCTGAAATTGTTTTTAGGTGAATGCGATGTCCCCAACATCTTTCATAAGGTTTTAGATTTTATCCTATAAAGTTATGTTTAGAAAGCTTTGACGATTTGTATGCCTCCTAAAAGGCAAGTTTACAGTTTTGTAAAGCTACAGTCCTATGCATATAAAATTGTCATTGCATTTTTGTTATGACATTAACATAGTAACGTCACAAGGAATGTGCAAAGATATTCTACAGCTCTAATTATTATTTCAAATTGGGGCATTACTAGTATGAGAAAAAATCAGCTTTAGGTACCTAGTGAGCGAAAGTTTTATTAAGTAGCCATTAATGTTAGGACCATTATCCCCTAACCTTGGTAGAATAGCCACTAACACCATAATCCTAGCTTGAGTTACTCCAAATGAATCCTCTTTTCTCCCAAAACTCTAAAAATATTAAGCCTATGTTGCACTACTTTGGCATACACAATTTCTCATCACATTTAATGGATGTATCCTATTGTAAAAAGATGTTGCAATATGAGAAATAGAACAATACCATTGGAAGAGGAGTGGGGTCAACCAATAGGGAGGGAGCTACCTAGATTACTAGTGAGAAATATGTGAAAAAGGTCATGGAGTTTTTCCACTTCGCCATTATTTTATCTCAAAAGAGAAAAAAGTAGAAAAACTTAGGTTTTATTTGAACTCGTAACTCAAGGGGTGAATAGTATCTTCGATAGCATTATCTCTTATTAGCAGTCTTGTCATAGTCGCCTAACTACCTATGATTTCATTTTCAAGACCATAGACTTTGATGCAGATTTAGATCTTGGTGTGACACTCAAGGAAGAAGAGTCAAACTCGCTTGAGTATTGAGTACAAAGACCTATCCATACTGTAGTAACCTTGTATCTATCTTTGGTTGAAATTATATTGTTCTGTTTGGCAACCATTTGTATTCAATAAGCTGTTTTTAGGCCATGAACATTATGATATTTTGGGTGATATAATATTGTTGGGAATTAATGAAAGGTGAGATGCTCTTTTGTTGTGAAAATTATTATTATGGTACTAAACAGTTTAGTGTTGCAATCACAACATCTTTTCTTAAATTTCTTTCAATTGTACTTTCCTTTGGAAAATTTCAAGCCTCAAAGTCTTTTCTTAAAGTCTATGGTACTGACCATCGACTTAAATTTCCATTGTGACTATATTAATAAATATCTTTCACGTGTACTTCCCTTTGCAAAATTACAACCCTAGTTCGGTCCCCTCTTGGGTGTTGACCTTTGGCCAACGCCCTTAGCACCACGGAGTCTCGCCTAAACCTTCACGAGAAACAGAGCGCCACAGTTTGGTATTGGATCATATTTGTAGATGACTCTAGGCAACTCTTCAAATAATAGGATAGTTGTAACAACCCACTAGAAATTTAGTAGATGAATTTCTTTAAACTTTAGGAACGTTGTAAAAATCCCAGAAATGTCTCACGAATCGAGCAATCGTATAGGTTTTAATCTATTAGTATAGTTAGTTTCTTAACCACTTTAGTGTCAAAAATACAATTTTCTTCATTAGAGGTACTTAAGAGTGTGAGAATGAGAATGATTTACGCCATTAGTCTCAGATGAATCTTTAGAATTTTATGGCGCAATAAAATAACTATTGTTTTTCAGATGATAGCTGTTCGAAAACGATGTATCAGTCCTTAAACTTTCAAAATCGGTGTATATCAATTCAATTCTAAAATATGTTTAAAACTGAACCGAAGCAAACTAGTTATACTCCTAATCTTATTAATAGTATTGCTATGGGTTTTCACCTACTAGGATTTCTTAGAAGCCTCATTGTATCAGTCTCACCTGCATTTGCGTTCACCGAAGCCATAGATGTTAATACAGATTTAGCCCAAGCAGAGTTCTCTGAGGAAGGACTAGTCCTGCCCGAGGTGTAGCCATCTCTCTTCTTCCAGCAAGCTCACATGGTCGCACGGATGACTTTTGGAAAGAAATAACTTTTTTCTCAAATCCCTAGAGAGGGAAACCAAGCACAAGCAACTATATATAGTAATACTTGGCTCGCACTTGTCAAAAAAAGTAATACCTGGCTCGTAAAAAAAATATGGTCTACATCCTCTTTTTATTTTTAAAGGTGGTCTACATCCTTTTCAAGTCTTCTTAACAATGATCGATTCGGACGATGATGTTTGAATCATGGTTGTAGATCATGATATAGGTCTTAGGGTGAATGCCATGAAAAACGTTGTAGAATGCCTTTTCAACAAGAAAGCTTCCAGAATCCAAATACGTAGCTTGAAGCACAAGTGCACTCATCAGTGAATGGTAATAAAAAATTTATAAAAAAAAATAAAAAAAAAAATATTAAATATTAATAAATAGTAATAAAAAGTAGTAAAATAATAAGTAAAAAGTAGGAGTGTAAATCGGTCTAGTCTGAACCGATAGCTATTGGTCTGATCCGTCTGGCCCAATTATTTTTTTTTATTCTATTTTATTTAAATAAATTAATAAAAAAATTTCTTTAAAATACTAAATTAAAATGAAGTGAATTATTAATATAGATTATGAAACTAACTCAATAAAAAATTATTTTATATGGTCAATGATAATAAATTAAATAAAAATTACATTAACTTATACAATTACTATATAATTAATTAATTGATATTATACATTAGTTAATTGATAGAATATTAATTTGTTAATAACATATTTAAAGTTTTATAATTTTAATAGTGATAACTTAGATGAAAATTACATAATTAATTATACGATTATTATATAAATAATATATATATTAAATTCAATCGGTCCAGTCCAAGGTGGGAAACCCCTGGATTGTGACCAGACCAAAAAGTTTCGATCCTCTATTTCAAAGACCGAGACCCACCGGTCTTGGTCCCGGGTCAGTCCGGTCGGTTTCTCCGGTCCGAACCAACCAACTTTCACCCCTAATTACTTATATAATATATATATATATATAAAATATTAAATAGTAGTAGAATGATCTCATATCACTCCACTACTCAAACACAGCCATAATTTCTGGGCATCTGATATTAATTAACCTTAGGAGAACCTACAAAGTAAAAAATGTTTTTGATCCATCATCGTCATAAAGCTCCAAAAAAATAAAATAAAATAGAAATGAACATCAAACATGTGCACAGCTTCATTTCCAAAAAAAAGTCACAACACACTTGTTGAGGTCAATAATAAATTGAAATCATGTTTAAGAAGCAGGAAGAGCATGATCAAATGGCTCGGGCCTAACATATAGAATTTCTAGACACCATGAACTTTAATAGATGAATAAACACCTAATAGTTCATAATTATCAATATGAAGAAATATAATCTCTACCAACTATTAAACATGGGGGGAATCAAGCATATGCATTGCACATGCCCTCCATACTAGTGATCCTGTAAGCATGAGTTTGACAAAAAAAGGACAACGTGACAAGGCTAGAAAAAATGTTACTCCAAAAACATCGGAATACTAAATGCGAGTCCCGTTAATAAAATAAGAGAGAGAGAGAGAGAGAGAGAGTATATAAGAACTCAATTCGAGTGTGTGAAAATATATCAACTTCAATGATTGTCTCATTGCATGTGATTGATATCATATGCTATCTAGAAATAGTTCATTTTTCTATTAAGCTTAGAAACAAGAAACTGAGCATGTGAAACTAAAACACTATATAGTATATACCATTAAATCTTATTATACAAAAAACAAGTATTTTGGAAAATTTTGGTACGAGTCCATATTAAACAAACTTTTTCTATGAATATACCACACATTCAAAAAAGGAGAAAGTTTAAGTGAACATAAATGAGGCTGTAAAAGAATCAGGTTAGCCTATGGTATCAGAGTTATAGGGGAGGATAGAAATAGGAAGATAATGAAAAGCCGAGGAAGAGTAACCCGCCAATGGTGGCAACGGTGCGTTGTGAGATCTTGGAAGCTAGCATGCTTCCTCCGACCACCGCCACTGAGGTACAGATGGTATGCCCTATTGTGGCACCCACAGCCACTCCAACTGCGTTTTTGTGTGTTGCCAGCTGCAGAATCAGAAGTTATTGTGAGATCAACATTATACATGGGATATAAATCATGGCAGTTCATTGTTCAAATCAATCTAGAAACACTAAGAAAGAAAACCTGAATACATACGGCCAGATCCTAGCATTATAAAATTGCGAAACCAAGCATATATAATCCATTCCGATCAAGATGATGCGCACTTAAATGGAGGTCATTTTTACAGTTTTAACTCCAAGAACATTAGCCCCACGGCATAAGTACAATCAAAGGGAATATCTATTATAGACAAGCTACATGGCTTGTGAAATTAAGCAAAATAATACTTCATCAATACAGTTACATAGCTTCACACTATCATAAGGTCTAAAGAACAGAAAGAGATAGAGATCTTCTACACAGTACTGCTCCTGGGACGTGGGTGTCAAACCACAACCTACCAATCAAGGAACCCCAGGTATCATCTACAACTCAGTCAAGGCAGCAAAGAGTCCAAATGACAGTATATTTATGCATCCATCAATGAATATTTGACTATCAAGTCGAGAAGAATAATTGCTCCACAAGATCATCATTGACTTTGAAATTCGAGAACACTAAAAACAAAGCATTTTCCAATAGCATATATCAGTGGTAGTCTTTCAATGTTGAACAGCTAGCGTTCTATTATGAGGCAATCCATTTCTCTTTCAAAATTTACTTAAGATGACATTTTTTGATAATTTACTTAAGATGACATTTGATGTAAATAAAACTCTAATAACTGCTAAATGTCTTGAACATTACCTAAAATGGACAAGTTACAACAAAGTAGCCTCATATAGTGAACTCTAAGAGGCATGGAGGCTCGGAAGAGGCTAGGACTTTGAAAGAGGAAATATCGCACAAGGCAAGTAAAAAAAGGCATGGGGTGAGAGTTTGCCGGACAGCTACTAGACGTTTGGTCAATAGCCAGAGAGTTAGCTTGAACTTTCTCAGGGATCAATCAAACAAGAGACAAGACATAGTTCACTCAAGCGAGACAAGACAAGTAAAAAAGGTATTGGGTGAGAGTTTGCTGGACAGTTGCTAGACGTTCAGTCAAGCAAGAGACAAGCCAGAGAACTTTCTCAAGGATCAATCGAACAAGAGACACGACAGAGCTCACCCAAACTTTGCTCACGGTTTGATCACCATGAACCTGAGCACACACACACATTGAACCACCCCTAGCCGAGCACATCTTCATCCGTAATCACCACCACCATCTCATCTTCCTGATCGACGGAAGTAGGGTTTTGAAACCCCAAACCTCTTGCCTCTCCATGCACAGATTTTGGTTGCCTTAGGTAAACTTCCACTTTATTATGCACTAAAACCCTAAGCAGGTTATGATATGTTAAGCGAAGTAGGGAAGAGAGGAAGAGTCACAAGTCACAAACCCTAGACCGAGCAAGCATGTCTCGGCAAAGCACCAAACCATGTATGATGCAAACCCTAGGAACCGAGCATAGTCTAAACCCTAAACCAAGTAGGCATGTTTAGGCCAAGCCCTAAACCCCAAGCATAGTATGAAACCCTAGAACCAAGCAAGGTCTAAGCCCTAGAACTGAGTATGCTAGAAGCCCTAAAACTTAGCATGAGTGAAACCCTAAACTGAATGCGATAGGAGCCAAACCGAAAATGATACAACTCTATAACCCGAGCATAATGAGCCTTAGAACCGAACATATTATGTGCCCTAGAATCCAAGTATGTCACAAGCATAGAACCAAGTATGTCGTATAGTTAGAAGCATGAAACCATGCATACAATAGTACCAAGTAGGTCTAGTGATAGGCAAGGAATAGAGACAACCGAGAGACCCATGCATGAAGCACAACAATGCCTAATGATTAGAAAGTTTACATGATTGCTTAAATCATTATAGGTTTAAATGAAAGGTTTGAAGAAATGAATGAGTACCTTAAATTGCTTAAGGATCGAGGTAAGTGACTATGATCATGTTCGTCAACACATCGCTTTAAATACGAAAGTCTCTTTTTCAAAAGTATATAAATATATATATATATATAGTGCATGTTTTCAAAAGTATATATGTATGTATAAGCCCCTTCTTTGAGAGCCCTATTTTATGAACCCAATGCATGATAGAATGTTACTATTGCATGACTGATTGTATGATTGAGGACTATGTTGCAATGTTTATGAAAAGTAAGGCAAAGGCCGTAAAGAAAAGAGAAAGAAAGTATGAAAGCATGAGGTTAGGACGGATAGCAACATCAGAATGCATCTTTGGCAGTGCACCTAGTGATGACCCATTCCAAAGGTTTTGGTTCTTAAGCTGATTGCTCCGAGAAGAACCATTGATTGCAAGGGTTGCCAACTTTAACACGGGTTAATAGTGTGTAAAGGGCCATTGATGAGGTTAAGGTAACGAAAGATTGAAGGTTAATGATGTTAGTTAAGGAAGATGAATGTTTATGCTTGAAGATGAAGAAAATGAATGTTTCTTAATGCTTTACAGTTGATGTTTTATGTATGATTATGCTTGTTTTCAAAAGAACAATGTTTTAAAAGAAAACCCTATGTTTATACTATGTTTACTGCATGATGTGGTTCTTACTAAGTATTAGACTCATTTTAGGTCTTTTTAAATGTTTTCCCACCCTAGGTGAGGAAGAGTTAGGGGATGCTGCAGGCGAGGATGTTGTCCAAGAGGTAGACATTGGCAATGAGGCTTGAAACTTAAGAAAGAAAATTTGGATTCTTATCTTTACTAGTATATGATTTATGCTTCTGTAATGCTTAGCACAAGTTAGACTATTATATTTAAATATGTGCTATGGAACAAGATGTTTATTTTGAGAGATTTCTTTTAATCAAGTTTTTAGTGAGGATTTTAATTATGGGATCTTTTATGCCAGGTGTAGAAAATGAATGTTTTAACGTCAGTGCACCCACTTTCCTATAGCAGCTCAACAAGCCTAAGAGGGTGGGGTGTCACAGACATCTCGGTCAAGCAAAAATGATTGGAGAATGGTTTAATTTTTTTAAAATTTGATTTTAGCTTGGAGTTTGATTTGTAATTGGATTGTAATTATTATTTTGTACTTGACTTATTTTGCATGGCCAGATTATTTTTTATTCAGGTTTTTATCAATTTTAGAAGCTCTTAAGAGTTTTCTTTATGAGTCTACCTACAGCCAAGATGTGGAGTAAAACAAGGTTGTACATCCTTCAATGAGCGATTGACAGATCAGTGTGTGGTTGACTCATAAAATGTCCAAGATGCACTGAATTACTTTTCGTGAAACCAGTGAAATTTAGAAATAATCAATCATGTGTGGAAGCACACGTTGTGTTTTATACACAAGCAAACAACGACCAATTTAAAGAAAGCTTTGTTTCCTCTTTATACCCTTTTCAGGTCAGGCAGTATCAATAAGAGAAACAGTGGGATCACATAAATATTTTAACAAGGTCCACAGATTCTTTTGAAGAAAAAACATCAACTTTAATATACAGCTTTCCTACATTATAATTGTCCTCAACAATACCTTACTCCATTATCTAACACCAACAATCCAGATAACATCTTGAAACCAAATTCAAAGAGAATAACAACAGAGGCTATGCAAAGTGAAGCATCAAATATATGAACCCCAAATAGTTCCGCACAAGTGAAAGAAGCAAAATATAGGCAATAACCATATATGGAATAAAGATGAAGAAATTCAATTCATTCATGAAGTACAGACACCCTGAAGCAAAGTAAAATGAGCCACAACAAACTACGTGGAGAATAGAAACCAGGAATCTGCTTACAGCAATTGTCGCTATCTGGCTACGGTCTCCCCACTCTGCTAGAAATGTTAATACAAATGACTGCAAAGATTAAAACGGTATTTGCTTTTCATCAGATATGATTGTTAAAATAAGCCTCAAAACAAATAACTCATAAAGGAGTCAGTATTGGATATACTCCACCATAACACAGATCATAGAACCATGGAGCATGTCTTGTTTATTTACCCCTTTTGGATCAAACATAATTTATATGTGCTGCAAATGAAGACTTTTTCTCTTTTTTCTTTTTTCGTTTTTTTTAATGTCACGGAACCTCTCCAAGGCAGGGCTCTTCGGACCTACCCTTACAGAGTAAATCTCGGTCTCGTGCACCGTACCCTCGAAAGTTTCCTTACACGGAACTGGTTAAATCACTAGTTTTTAACCAGGGGTTATGGCCCCAAAGGATTGTTTGCACCCATGAAGTGTTGAACCTAGGACCTTGAAGGGAGTGATACCCCAAGACTAAGGCCTTCACCACTTGGGCCAACCCCTTGGGGTCATGTGCTGCAAATGAAGACTTAATAAACAAAAAAGGAAAAGAATCATCACTTCTAGCATATTGAAGGTTAAAAAGAAATAAGAATCATGTGTACATGGCATACCTCCAAAAATATCGGTGTACAGAATCTGGAAAAGGCACGACGGAATGTTGTTTTTCCTTGTCCAGTCTCAAGTTTCTCTTCTACCTAGATACAAGGAAAAACCAAATTAAAGACAGTAGCAATTCACAAAATATAGAACTAAAGAAGTTGAAATTGCAGGACAGTACATGCTATTTAAAGCAACATCCTTCAATACTGCCAATAAATTAGAATGTATATGGGAGAGTTGAAAAAATAACAGAACTTAAAACAAAAAAAAAATGAATCTACAGGTGTGTTCCAACCCAATCAGCTCAGAAAAAATCTTTCCATCTTCAGACTCCATGTAAGTTTGGGAACAAAAACCACTTTTGATTCCTCCGACTCCACTCACTTTTGGAGCCAACCCAATCCAGATCCTTTTATTTGGAAGTAAGAAATAACACCACTACAAACCCCAGATACTCAATAAAACACCAACCATTTACAACTCTAAAGGCATCGACATCCCTTCAACCAACACAAGCCCACTATGACAAACACCCCATATCTTCGGCCATCCACACCCATACATCCATTTACTTGGCAGTGTACAACAATTGAATCTACAGAACCATTGCACCATAGATCTCAAATGGTGAAAGCTGTGGGAGAAAGGGGTTGACATAGATCTCAAGTTTGGGAAACCACTCAGACAGATCTGGCCATCTGTGGTTATATATAGAAAGTCTTACAAGGATACAGATTCCATCAAGCCCAAGTACTTACAAGAAAGAAAGTGTGATTTTGTGGCCCCCCAAAAACTGCCCCAAGTAGTTACAAGAAAGACAATTGCTATCAAGCAACACAAAGAAATGGGGGTGCTTTTTTTTCCCTAGGAAGTTGTAAAAGTTTTTCCTGGCAGTTCAAAAGACTATTGAAAAGCCAATGAAAAAAAGAATTAAATGGTTGTATTGTGAAGCTAATTAAAGTGTCTTTCTATTGGGAAGGAAATTCTGCTATTCCCAAAAGCATTGTGAAAAAGATTTGAGTATTTACATAATATGATTTAGTCTTTGGGGTATGCACTCTCTTGGTCTAAGATTCAAACTATGAGAACTGTGCTCATCGTAGGTAGGAACACCCCGAGTGGTAGCACCTTATTTCTCAAGATCATGTACAAACTCTATATATAGACCCTAAACTCGGCACACACACACTTCATTCCTCTCATTGGTGACACACACCCCTTGCTATCTCTATCTCTCCACAATTCAAGTCACACCCTACCCACTTCACAAGCAACATATTCAGCCACCACCACCACGCATTCCCACGCCATGCACCATCCTAGTCCATAGGTAAGTTTCTCTTGTATTTTCTCACACCATCACACACACATGCATGTCATAGGTTAGCCACCCCTACCTGAGCACTTACACACACTTAGGTCACGGGTTGAGCACCATATACCCGAGCACACACACGTCACCAGATTAAACCACCCTATACCCGAGCACATCATCATCTAGGCCTGCACATTGGCCCGCCCAAACACTTGTTTGGCCCGACCTAACTTGGCCCACAGCTATGGACAAGGAAAAATAACCCGACCCGAACCATTCGGATTGGGTAAAAATTATCATTTTTTTTTCTTTTTCTTTTTTTTGAGACATGCACGTGATCTGGCGAACCATTCTTTTTTTCTTTTCTTTTCTTTTCTTTTTTTTCCTTCTTCTTCTTCTTCTTCTTCTTCTTCTTCCCCAGATGGCTTGAATTGCTGTTCTCGCAACGGATCTTGTCATTCTCTGCTCGTAGCACACTGTTATCAGCTCAATGCCTTGAGAAAATGAGCAATACCTTCATCTAGGTCCTCCGGTTCTGGGACCAAAACTTGATCTGGCGAGGAGCCAAGACTAGCTCCCGACTTAACTGCAACCTCTGCTTCTCATCTGGGTGAGGGCACTCCTTGAACATTCTTTATGCCCACGAAAGGAATGAAAACATAGAAACCAACTCAGATTGAAAGGAGACGAGAGGTTCCAGAGGAGGAGCAGAGAAAAGACCCGCCGATTGAAAGGCTTTTTGTTTTGTTTTGTCCAAATGGGATTTTGAGGTACGACCTCTTCTTAGTCCAGATCTGGCGATGGAGAACGGTGATGCAGAACAAAGAGGGTGGCTACCCTCTTTGTTTTGCGGTGAAGGGAATTGCCCCAAATGGGCAATCTTAGAGTTGCAAGGGGCAGTAGAAGCTCAACCTTCCTTCCAAGGCCGCCTCCAAAACCTCCAAATCGGCATCCTCTGCCGCCCTTCTTCTCAAGAGGTGTATACTTTTACGGTTGGGTATCTTGAATTGACGAGATCGAAAGTCTTGTTGAAGAAGCCACTATTGGTTCTGAAGAAAACTAAACACTCCGACCCAAACCATGAGATCAATGACAGTGATTTTTTCATCTAGAGTGGAATTAGAAGTTATTGGCATCATTCGCATCAAATATTGTTCAAGATGAGGCCAAAGGTACTCTACCTTTTTGGGTCGTCGGTTTCGACGAAAATTGGGTGTTTAAACCCGATAGGAGATTTAGATCCGATGAACTCGTCTTTGATCGGGTGGGCTATATCGAGTATCTCAGACGGAGTGGGTCCTAGCGCTTTATGCATAGGCCTATCATCATCCACAACCACTCATTGTATGTCCCAACCAAGCATGTTAGAGCACCCCTAGAACCGACCATAAGTCAAGAGGAATTAGGGTTTTTAAACCCCAAAGCTCTCGGCTTCCCCATCCATGTAAGGTCTCGATTTGCCCTTGGATGAGCTCCCACTCCACTAGAAGCACTAAAACCCTAAGCTTAATATGATATGTTAGATAGAAAGTCCCATGAACCCTAAACCGAGCATGTATTGCTTGGCTAAGCCCTAAACTGAGAATGATAGAAGCCAAACCGAGCATGATGCAAGCCTTTAACCGAGCATGTCATGAGCCATAGACCCGAGTATGTCATAAGCATAAAGGCAAGTATGTCACATAGTTAGAAACCCTAAGCCGAGTCTAGTATGAGCATGAAACCGAGCATGCCATAGCATAGTATCAAGTAGGTATAGTGAATGTCTCAAATTGATGATTATGGGGATGTGGATGTTGGATTGTGGGTTGTTTGGCAAATTGGGGTATTACGGGTGGAATTGGGGTATAGTCCGAGTTGACCCGGGTAAAAAGTTGATTTTAAGGGAAACTCTATTGGAGTCATTGTGACTGTCCAAATTGGGACATGGTAGGAAAATCTAATGTTTGTTTAATACATGTCTTGGCTAATGAGAGGAAATTTGGGTTTTAACAATGGCCAGCGTGTCACCTTTGAGTTAAGCGAAGGTACTCGGAAGAAATAGAATTGGATATATGGGTCTTGATAAATCCAGGTCATAGGCGAATTGGCCTTTAAATGTATTTAATGTATTATGGACCACTAGAGAGAGTTATAGGATTTTTGCTATGATCTGTTTTATTCTTAAAAACAATGGCTAATTCTGTTAACTCGTAGATTGTGTTAATTATGTTTAGGTGTTGATTGACTTTCGCTTGACTCTATTGTGAGGCAATTCAGAGATATTAACAAGTTCAAGTAAGCGGTGATCCTATGCCAAACTTTGCCTAGAAGCTAATAGAGATCGATTTTGAGAAACTTGCATATTCTATGATTTAAAACTAATTGGGTTATTCTCTACATTATTCTCTGTTGAACATTGAAATGAGATTTTAGTCATGACTAGTGTAGATGTGATATTTTTGTCACGACTAGTATAGATATGACATGTATAGATATGACTAGTATAAATATGGTTGAAAGGGTCACCCCTAGGCACGAGGCGTGACATTGGCATTCCTCATCTTAATAATGGAGTCACAATTTGGTATTCCACCAATCCTAATGTGTACCCCAACCTAACTCTCGTTGGAGGGAGAGAAAACCTACCACTACCCAAGCTGACACGTCATGTGGGAAATGTCAGGGCTGGTTAAAAAATTGGATCATGTGGAAAGATTTGAATCATAAGAGCTAAACCCTGCATCTCTTAAAAGTCTAGGTATATTTGGGCATTTTGCAAGAGAAACGTGGACAAAAAGAAAAACTAAATTCAATATCATTAGACGGCTCAATGGTCCTTTGTGCATATGTGGAAATCAATGCATGGAGGAAACTGCTACAGCCCTCTTTACTTTGCAGTAACTTTACGTAATGCATAAAATACAAGCATAGCATGAGTGGAAAAAGTGCCACTATACATCACAGACTATTGTGGAGTTTAATTTATATCCAGCATATACTCTAAGTACTAGTGATGTAAACAAGATGGGATCCAATGGTGAAGTGCTGATGGAACCAAATAACACATGGGTCTGTCGAGGAAAAGCTTGCAAATCTGGTAGTTCTGCAAGACGGTTAAGATCTATCCCAACTAACATATCTAATGCAGATTGGCATCATGGGTTCACATTCCCAAGTTATTTTCACATACCACAGTCTGGAACAGTTTCTCTTTTTTTTTTTTTTTTTGAGTAATCGGACTTTATTGATAAAGACGGTAGCCCAAGCACACCAATTGTATATTTCATTCAATTATGAAATATATACGTCATTCAATTATGATAGACATAAAAACAAACATATGCAAGAATTTACTATGCAGGTAGACATATAAGTACCATTTTCGTATAGACATCCATAAATTATGAAAGTGGTATCAGATGCCCGAATGGAAGGTAATATATACAAATCTAAAGGTAGATTTGAGTTCATGAACTACATACTTCTTCCATCTCTTTCTTCTGAGAAGCTTTTGAATCTGATCTCCAGGCAATGTAAAGTAAACGCAATCCAAAAAATGCATACAGAACTGCATATTAAAACAATACGGAAATCTTAAGTTCATTTACCTATTCATATGCAAAAAAATGTTATCCACCACCTGTTACATATTGTTTATCCTCTATTCCATTTTAATTGTGCTAAAATGCTATGCATTTCACACATTATGCAATTGCTAGACTTCAATGGACCAAGTTTTCATGATTTCATTAAATCCTTTTCTATTTCTCATTACGTGTTTCTGCTGTATACATCCTGTGTAATTGGGCTACACCTTTCGTTTTCATCAATGAAATTATCAATTTCTTATATAAAAAATAGGCAAATTAAAGACCTGTATCAACTTACCCTTTAATTTATTTAAGAAGTCAAATATGGGGTTCATTTGTTGATTCATGTTTAAATTAAGGAGAGTAATTTGGGAACTAGAAAACTTTTATTTGAAAGAAAAGAATGGTGTCCACTTAAAAGCAATAGCTGATGTCCCCTAAAGGTAAAAATTAAATATTTTCTAGATGGACAAACAATATGGGACAGCACAAGTAATTTCATAGAAAAATAACCATTATTTAAAAGTTCAATACAAATCCAAGAGTTGGAAGAGGGAATGAAAGATTCAAAGGTTCAATCACAACTTGGTAGAGATACAGCAAAGACAGTACAACATAACAGTTTGATACAGTGATTTGAGCTCTTTTTTATGCAATTATACAGTGATTTGAGCTCTTAGCAAGGACATACTGTAATCCATCGAGAAAAAGTATCAATAACTTCAATTCAGGTAGTATAGCCAGCACTAAAAATTTTCAAAGGGGATCTTTTGATGTAAGATTGTTTTAAAAATTACTGAGACTTTTGAGAAAAATTTTTAAAATAAGTTTTATGGGGTTTTATGAAAGTGGTAGACCCATCAAAACTCTATATGGATTAAGAAAATTTTTTAGAGGTTTTATTGGGGATTGAAAAGGTGGTGGGGTTGGTTTGGTTTTTGTTTGTTACAAAAATCGAGTTAAGACGTTTTGATGTTTGAGATTGTTTTCATGTAAAGATGTTTTGATTGAGAGGAAAATTTTGAAAAAATCTTACAAAAACTCTTTGGTCCCAAATATGACCTAAGCCTTTGGAGTTCAATAGCCAATAGTAACCAGGAACCAACCTCATCAAAACTGGCATGTGCATGGCTTGTACTCAGGAAACACTTATTTTGGATGCAGATTAAGTTCTTCATATGATTATCCAAGTGCTATTGCCAGATAATTGAATGTTGATTTGATATTTCCATATAATCACAAGTAATTTTAAGTCAACACTGCTAGACTACAGTCAATTTTCTACATGATTCACTATCTATGAGTAATGTGCAAGGGAGGACAGAATCAATTAAACAGGCCGCAAAAAATAAAAAAGCAAAAATAGAGACTCATTTAAAAAAAAAAAAAAAAACATAAAAACAAAACTATATAAGCACATATAGCATTTCGGATGATCAATGTACTAAACGTGAGGTTTCAAAATGGAGGAAAACAAAGACAAAAGAAGAAAACAATGCATATACCTGTAGCTGCGCTATTGGTATGCTTTCTGGATATTAAATTTGGCACAATCCTACCAAGCCCAGTAGATAGTACCTAAATGACATGTACAACATTTTCAATCTTGATAGCAATAAGACAAAAGAGTACTTAGCAGAGCATTGTAGTTACTGGAACCATTCTGTTACAGAACCAAGAAATTCATAACACCATCAGAACAACATAAAGAGAGCAAGGGGCAAAAGAAATTATTCAAGTATTGCACTCAGAGAAACTTAGCCAACTTACTGTCATTACAACCAAGGCAGTGAGCGCACCAGATAAAACAATTGACTTGGGGTGACGCATTGCCATCAGAGCTGCTATTATAAATGTCTCATCTCCAATCTATCAGCAAAATTGTCATTTAAAGAGGCAAAAATCATCACGTCAATAAACAGCAATCCCATACAGAAAGCAGCCTCTATGATATAGCCAGACCAAAAATCAGGCTTAGTCACTTGTTTGTTAATGCGACTCATTTTCATGCTTTTACTGTCTGGAAATTTTATTTATTTTTTTATTGCCACCGGGTGTCCAGGAACAGCATCCCGACTAATCCCGGGGGTGCACAGGCCCTCGGCAAAGAGTTTCCCACAAGTGCACCTCAGGTAATTCAAGGGAAAAGTCCCCCAGTCCGATGATCCCTAGAGATTGTTTACACCCAAAGAGATTTAAACCTTAGACCTGGGAGAGCATACCCCCAAGCCCAAGGCCTTTACCACTTGAGCCAACCCCTAGGGGTTTGTCTGGAAATTTTATTAAAGAGAATAAAAATAAACATGAGAGACTATAGAGAAGTTTTGCCTAAACCTTTGCTAAACAACACAAGGAATTGAATGCACCAACCTCACTGACAAGAATCATTGACAAGCTAGTTAAAAAGGCATCGAACATTCCAAGCCCTTCGGGGTCCAAGCGGAGACCGACGCCAACAGAATCCATGACAACCTTGTCCCCAATATTCTTGAAGTTACTCAAATTAATCTGTACACAAATTAATTCTTTTTTATAAGTACAAAAATGCTATTTGGAAGCCTTCAAACTTCTAACGTGGACTTTTCATTTTTTTTACATAAATTATATAATTTCTTTTGCCTCACTTAATAACAAAAAACACTACTTTGCCTCGGTCCTCCCCGTCAAAATAACCAAAATTTAAATATTCACTTACAAGAATATAACGTCCAGAATTCAAATATTGTGCATATGGTAAAATTTTATTACATTGTTTCTAGTCAATTTTCTCAGCAGCCAAACAGTATATTAGAGAGAGAGAGAGAGAGAGAGAGAGGGAGATGTGAGAGTACCTTGCTACGGCGGCCCAGATCTTCGGATCCACTAGATTTCTCCTTCTCGGTTCCAAACACAGATTCCTATGTTAGAACAAGACAACAAAATTAAGTAACACAAACTCGTAAATACATCTATACATATAAATATATGTCGAGAGAGAGAGAGAAAGAGAGGAGAGACCTGCGCAGAGACGGGGTGGGCAACCCATAAGACGAAGGCGGTGAAGAGAATGAGTAAGAAGAGAGAGGGAAAAGTGATTCTAGGGTACGAGCGCAAATCCATGACGATACGTTTTTCTAGAAGCTCAGCTTCCCCCCCGTTTTTTTTCTTGGAGAAAATTTTAGATCTGTGTTCTGAGAGAGAGAGAGAGAGAGAAGAGATATCAAAATGGATCGTGCAACTCCACTCTCTCCTCTTTCTCTCGCTGAAATTGAACGCAAAGCTTTTCCCTTGACTTACCCGTCGAGATCTGAGAGAGATCCTGCGAAGATCTCAGCTGAAGTAGAAAGACGTTCTCATATAAAATAAAATAAAAAAATTTAAAAAATAAAATAAAATCTTGCGCGTAGCAGTGGCAGTGCCAAAATGACTATTTCTTTCCAGCTACTTTCCTATTGAAAATTTTATGCCTCCTTTGGTAAGAAAGATAAACAGATGAGCCCAAACAATCCGTACGTTTAGAACATCCTCAAGTAGTTAAAAGTTAAATACATTTAAGTATTCAGTTTTTAGATGACAAAATATATTCATAATAGATTAAATATTATATTTAAAATTTAGTTACAGCAAAAATTTTTGTAAATTTAAAAGTTACTGCACATACATAAAATATATATTTTATTAATCATTATCTCTCTCTTTCTTTCTATCACATATTTCATCATAATAATATATTAATTTAATAAGAATATAATTATTAATTAATATATAATAGGTAGAATAGTAAAATATGATAAAATTAAATAAATTAATAATTAAAAAATTAAATATTGTTGAAATTATTAGTTATTCATTACTATATAATGAATAAATGGATAATTTAATGTGAATAACTAAAACCAAATTCATCTTATATTATTTTATTGTTATATAATGAAAAAAGACATATTCCAATATGGAGATTTATGTGAATGAAATAGTCAAAAGTCAAATTTCTCTTACATTCATAAAAAATGTCATTTAACTTTGACTAATTCATTGAGAGTGCTCTTAAACATTCTCACATATTCAAACGAAATGTCAAACAAAAAACATCTCATCCCACCTTCCTCTCTTTGTTTGGGTAAGATCACTCCATTATTTATCTAATCCCATTATTATTCAATATTGTAATTATTTTTCATATACTTTTTACTATTATTCACTACTATTCAATATTTTATCATTACTTTTTCACAACTTGTTAAGAGCCCTAGAAGCTGATTTGGGGGAGAAGACTACATGCAACTGAAGTGAAGAACTGAGGAGATCGAGGGTTAAGTGAAGCTTCTTAAGGGGAACTCAAAGCGACGTCGTCTAGTGTTCCGATGAAAAAAGGAATAAAGTGAAACACAGTGTTTTGGTTTAGTAAGGTCTGGGTCGTTTTTAGTAAGGTCTGTGTCGTTACTTGTAGAGTGAACCGTTGTTACAAACGGTGCGTTTTATGGTTGTCACTGTAGCTCATGCAGTCATGGTTGCAGTTTGTTAGGGAAGAGAAGGACATGCGTATATGTAGGGAAATGGGGAAAGGGAAGAGCAATCTAGAATATTCTTGTACTAGAACCGTTTTGGAGGAAGGGAGACCTTAAATACTGCATAACAATACATATTTCCCTTGGAATTTCATCAAACACCATACCTACTTTGCCATTTCCGTTGTTCATTCATTACATTACCATATCATACATCCTTCATACATTACAGCAAGTTACAGAAAGAATTTAACACTTTTTAAATACTATTCACAAATTATGCGAGATCACCTTACTACCTAAATGTAGCGCTATATTTGTTGAGATTACTTCACTACTATTTACAAACAGTTTATTAATATTTACAATTTATTCACTACTTTTTCATTACTATTCACTATTGAGAGAGTCTACAAACTGAACGAGGTGCGAAAGCCATATCTACACCATCCACTAATAATTTGACACGTGCTTCTCACTAAGTTTACAATACATTTGGGTGTATGAGAAATTCATGTGAGACACATTTCCCCCTCCCTAGTTGATCTCTCTCTCCCTCTCTACTAGCCAAATCAAACCATTTCTCTAGATCTCATTTCGCTTACTCTCCCTTAACTCAGAATCTTATTAAATCAAAACATTTCTCCTCCCTTAACATGAACCTAGCTTCTAGCTTCCATTGGAAATTTAGTCTAGGGTCTTAGATCTTATTTTATTTTTTCCCCAGAGAAATTACTACAAGATCCAATCTTTCATACTAAGTTTATCGAGAACTTAATATCGAGCCACTCTTGGTGTTTTTCTAAGGGTTTTGATCCAAACCTATTAGGTAAGAGTCTTAATTCACTCTAATACTACTATTTCATCAAGTTATTTTGGCTTAATGATTTAGGATTTCAAAAAGCATAAATTAGGGTTTCAAAAAAAGGGAGAATGGAGAAAAGAAGAGAGGGAGAGCTTCTGTTGGGGGAGCTGAGGTGGGGGAGACAAAGGAGAAGGGAGGAGAAGAAAGGGGAGAGCCTTCAATCGGGGGAGAGGAGAGAAGGGATTCACTAAACCGTACCCATGAATTCCTCTCCAAAATCACATACGTAGAATGTTATGATTAGAGGGTGCAAAACTGAGTTTTACACCAAATCTGTTTTGAAGATATTCTCTTCATTTATGTTCATTAAAATGACTCTTCGTAAGACACTAGGATACAAATAATTATAGAAAAAGAGTTTACCTGGCATAGATTTGCGATAAACCCACCCTGGAGGGTTCCTTCGCTTCATTTGCTTCATAAACTCATCTCAACTCATTATTACAACTTTTTCAAATTTCAATATAAAATATAATAAACAATTCAATTTTTTCAAATCTCAAAATAATAATAATATTAAAAAATAATATTTTATCATCTCAACTCAACTCAATTCAACATCCAAACGCAACCAATTCTTTTCTTTTTACCAAGTGGACTTAGCGGAGGGTTCTTTTTTAAAAACAATTGCAGCGGAGGGTTGGTTCTTTTTACTTCGTTGGTGAGGGAGACAAATGATATAGATTCTAGCTATGATTTAACTAGATGACGTCATCGTTTCTTTGAGTTGCACTGCTTTTTCACTTTGTTTAGTTATAGAAAAATTTTATTTGAAGTAGTGAAAGACCTCTAGATTTCTGTACATCCAAAATTTTATCTTCATACATCCATAATTCTGATGAGGTTTGTGGGGCTTAACGGCGAGTTTTGCGATTGAATAGAGAGAGTGTAGGTGAGTTAGAGTGAACATGGGAGGCCTAAAAAAGCAAATTATCGAATCAAAAGCTTTCATTTTGATGAAGGAGCGAGGCTCCTTGCTCATTACTGAGAGGAGTTGGAAGGTAATGAAAGAGATAAGACTTGGGAAAGTGATGGTGCACTGGTTTATCAGAATCTTGGAGGAATGTCTAACAGGTGGGACGAAGGAGTTGTTTGCTATGTCAAGGGAAGGTGATAAAAACTTCATAGCACAGAGGTGCTCAAATGCTTGTGGCAGATTTATGGCTCTAGTGGGATATGGTCGGGGTGGAAGATGTAACTTTATCTTCATTCTGTAAGATGTGGATGGAGGGGTTAGAGGAGGATGATAGTTGCACTGAGGGAGTAGCAGTTGTCTGAGGTGAAGACCAGTGCGCAGAATCGATCATACATGGAGGCTTTAGTGCAGTTGACGGTGCCAGTGTAGTCTAGGGAACAATATAGAGGTGGAGTTACTGGCAGTAGGGTAGCTCATAGTAATGGCCAGAAGTCCAATATGGCTCCTAAGCTCACTAGTACAACATGTACGCAGAGGGAAGGAGGTGGTGACAAGTCCTTTGTTGGCCTATCAAAGAGTGGTATGCACAGTACCTTGCAAAAAATGCAAACACAATTGGAGACACTACAGGAGCAAGTTAATTTATTGATACAGTGCGTTGAGGAAGAAGCTGAGGTGGGCCTGGGCTTAGGCCATAAGATAGGGCATGGACAAGGCTGTAGGCCACAGCCCGTGGGACAATTGGAAAGTGATGAAGTCTTTTGGGCCTTACGAGTGGTAAGGGCCAAATAGTTATGAAAGAAGTGAATAAGGACTGGGTATGTGGGCCATAGCCCATGGGGCATGCCAAGGGCAAAGCAAAAGTAGGAGCCCAGCATGTATAGAGAATTAGAGAGGGAGGAGAGGCTGGCCCTTCCATCGACGAGAGGCAACAAGGGGAGACGACGGAGAAGATCCTAATAGCCTTGCTCCTAGTCGAGAAGCCGTTGACGGTGAGCCAGCAGGTGGAGACGATGGAGATAGTGGCATCACCAGAAGAAGTGGAAAGTGATCCATGGCTGTCATAGAACTGAGCATCAATTCTTGGTCCCAAGAAGGACATACAAGGCTAATGAACAAATGAGGAGAGCCCTCTCTCAAGATTCAGCCAGCAGATTTGCCGATGAGTGGGTTTTACCCACTAGATGTAGCCCGTGTGCTATTTTCAAAAACTGGGAGTGACAGGGGGAGACATGGGACCTTCATGGATGCTAGTCGTCACAAGTCATTCATCTAAGTGGGGGGAAGGCCTATCTGTCTTGTGGAAGAATTTGGAGTGCTGATGAAGATGCAACAAACACCTAGGGATGAGATAGACATAGGGGGAATACCTCTAAAATACATGTTGCCAAATGAGTCCAGTGTCTTTGATTGGGTGTTGCATAAGGTACAAGAAATCCAGTATTGTGTAGGAATTGAGTGTGAGAGCTTCGACGAACAATTCATGTCTTTACTAACAACCATTGAAGATGGACATGGTCAGTTAAAGAAATTAGGTTCTAAAAAACAATGGGAACTAAAGAGGTTAACATGGTCTTTAAACTATGAGGGTAGCTCAAGTTCAAGCAGAGAAAGAACCAAAGGGAAGGGGCAAGCTCCATATTTATGAAGCCCAAAATCGTATCTTGGAATGTGTGAGGGCTCAATGAGGCAAATAAGTGCCTTTAGGTAAAAAAAAAAAAGACGCTTCGTTAGTGGAAGACGAACATTGTGTGTCTACAAAAAAACCTAATTGAAATCTATGCCAGTGAGAATTGTTCAGAGTTTATGGAGCTGTAAATATGTGGATTGGGCCTATCTTGCTTCTTATGGGGCTTAAAAAGGTGTATTGATGATGTGGGATAGAAGGTGGTGGAGAAAATAGAGGAATTTATTGGGGAGTATATAGTGGCATATTCCTTTAAGAGTGTAGATGATAATATTTTATAGGCTTTGACTAGTATTTACGGGCTAAATCTAGACAGCAGTAGAAGAATCCTATGGGAAGAAATTATTGGAGTTCCTAGATGGTGGAATTTATTATGATGCATAAGTGGTGATTTTAATGTTATAAGCTTCTTAAGTGAACATTCAGGAGACAGCAGGCTGTGATCAACAATGACAAAATTCTTAGAGTATACTTTCAACTTGGGTATGGTGGATATCCCTCTCATGGGAGATGCTTATACATGGTCCAGATTGGACAAATTTTTAGTCTCATCAGAGTGAAAAATCCAATATCCAGACCTTTGCCAAAAGAAGGCTGCCTCGCCTTTGTTCAGATCATTTCCCATTATTACTAGATTATGAAGGTATTCAAGGAAGACGTCTGTATTTTAAATTTGAGAATATATGGCTGAAAATCGAAGGTTTTGTGGAAAGAGTTAGGCAATTGTGATCTTCTTATCAGATTCATGACACCTCTAGTTTCATTTTTGCAGATAAATTGAAAACTCTAAAAATAAATTAAAGCTATGGAATACTCAATCTTTTAGTGATGTAGGTGATCGTAAAAAGTCCATGTTGGGGAAACTTTAGGACGTAGAGAGGATACAGGGGGGTCAGGTTCTTTCCTCGGAGGAAGTATCTCGGAAGGCTAAGTTAGTGGCAGAGTTAGAAAGGGTTATGTTATTGGAGGAGATTTATTTGAGTAAAAAATCAAAAGTATTATGGTTGAAAGAAGGAAACCAAAGGACAAAGTTCATCCACATAGCAGCCAACTTTTTTAGGATAACTAATACCATTAAGATGCTGAAAATGGATAGTGTGGATTGTGTGGAGGCTCCTGTGATTAGGGAGCATGTTGTTGGATTTTTTTAACACTTTGTTATTGAACAGGTGGGATGGCGGCCAAAACTTGTTGGACTAACTTTTGAGTCTATTGATACACAAGAAGTCTTGGTTGGAGAGGCCCTTTGAGAAGACAGAGGTTCACAGCATGGTAAGGAGAATGGTCAAAGATAAAGCACTTGGTTCAGATGGTTTTTTCATGGGATTTTTTCAAACATGTTGGGATGTGGTGAGGGAGGATCTAATGAGAGTGTTCCATGAAATTTTTTCGGTTGGGAAGTTTGAGAGAAGCCTTAAAACCACATTTATCACACTCATTCCCAAGAAGATTGAGACATCATATGTGAAGGATTACCAGCCCATTAGTCTTGTGAATGAGATGTATAAAATCATATCGAAAGTGCTTGCAAATCTCCTAGGGGAGGTTTTGGAGAGGATCATTACAAAACCCCAAAATGCATTTGTTAAGGGTAGGCAAATTCTAGACTCAATGCTCATCGCCAATGAGTGCCTAGACAATAGACTAAAATCTGGTCAGTTGGGGATCCTATGCAAATTAGATATGGAGAAGGTGTATGATCATGTTAATTGAGAGTTCCTGCTATATTTTCTTGGGAGGTGTGGTTTTGGGGAGAGATAGTGCTCGTGGATCAAATGGTGCATTTCAATGGCAAAGTTTTCAGTTTTGGTGAATGGCAGCTCAAATGGTTTCTTTAATAGCTCTCGAGGTCTAAGACAATGAAACCCTTTGTCTCCACTCCTATTTGTCATCGTTTTGGAGGTGTTTAGCAAAATGATCTTAGCCTTGGTGAACATTGGCTTTATTGATGGATTCTCAGTTGGTAATCCTATTAGGGGCTCTATTCGCATATCTCACTTACTATTTGCAGATGATATACTGATTTTTTGTGAGGTAGAACAAAACCAAATTCGGGCACTAAGGGAATTATTACTTTGTTTTGAAGCGACATCATGGGTGAAAGTGAATTTTGATAAATCAGAATTGGTGTCAATGGATAATGTTTGCAACATCTCGCAGTTGGCTAATACTCTTGGATGTAAGGTTTCCCCTCTTCTCATGAATTACGTTAGTCTTCCCTTGGGGCAGCCACAAGGTCTATATCAATTTTGAATATAATGATTGAGAAGATTGAACGCAGATTGACAGGTTGGAAGAGATTGTATCTCTCAAAATGTGGTAGGATCACTCTAATCAAAAGTACTCTTTTTGATTTACCAACATATTTTTTATCTGTTTTTCCAATTCCAGCAAGTGTGGCGAATCACATCAAGAAACTTTATCTCGATTTATTGTGAAGTGGGTTAGGAGACAAATTCAAGTTTCATCTAGTCAAGTGGGATAATGTATGCTCTCTAGTCTCTTCCGATGGGTTGAGTATTAGAAAGTTGGATATTTTCAATTGAATCTTGCTTGAGAAGTGGTTTTGGAGAAACAATATAGAACCAAAAACCTTATGGAAGTCAACGATTGAATTCAAATATGGAGGTATGTTAGGGGGTGCACTAGGGAGGTTCACAGGGTTTATGGAGTGGGAATTTGGAAACACATTAGAGTAAGGTGGGGGATTTTTGCTTAGCACACTCAGGTGGTGTTGGGTGATGGGTCTATAATAAAATTCTGGACTGACCTGTAGTGTGGAGATCACGCCTTAAAGGATTTCCTTCAATCTTTAGGATTGCATGTGAGAAATATGCATTAGTGGCTAATTGTATGAAGTTCTCTGGGGACTTAATCTAATGGAACGTGAATTTCAATAAGGTGACCCAAGATTGTGAAGTTGGCAGCATTGGGGAGTTCTTTGATCTTCTATACACCAAGTTATCAAGAACACAAGGAGATGACATGATGTGGTGGATACCCACCGATAAAGGTACATTCTCAGTCCGTTTGTTTTATAAGTCTTTCACACAACCACAGGACACTCAATTTCTATGGAGAATGATTTGGTGAAATAAAGTGTCTCCCAAAGCGGCATGTTTTGTATTGGTAGCAACATTGGGTAAGATCTTGACAACGAATAATCTACGAAAACACAGGGTGATCATAGTAGATTGGTATTGTATGTCTAGGAAAAGTGATGAAATTATGGATCATCTGTTGTTGCACTGTGAGGTTGCTAGAACGTTATGGAATGAAGTGTTCAGGAGGTTAGAGCTAACTTGGGTTATGCCTACCATAATGATTGACCTCATGGCCAGTTAGACAAATCTACGAGGTCTACCATTAATCTTAGCGGTGTGGAAAATGGTTTCAATCTATATTCTGTGGTACTTGTGGAAGGAGCGAAATGACCGGACGTTCGAAGACAATGAATGTTCATTCGAAAAACTTAAATAATTTTTGTAAATACTCTTTTTTCTGGGCCACAGCTGTAGATTTTCGTTAGCCTCGATTATTATGAATTTCTTGATTCCATTTCCTCTTCCTAAATAGATGTTACCTTTTGTACACCATTTGGGCAATGCCTATTCATATCAAAATAATCATTTATTTATAAAAAAAAAAACGAAAAATTATATTTGCATGTGGATGAGAAAGACACATTTTTATAATCGCCAATATGATAATATTTAATTTATAAAAAAATTAAAAATATAAATATTATAAATTAAATCTTATCATGGAATACTAAATATATTATTGTTATAAAAAGATTATTATATCAATTAATTATTCGGTGCTATAATTGATTTTTTTTTCAGTCTTTACACAATTTGGAGTTTTTGAATTAAATAAATTTGAGAAAAAATAACCTAGGAAATTTTCTAATCTATAATTGATAATTAGAATGGTGTATTTTAGATTGATAATTGATATTTTTTTGAAATATTTTTAATTATTACAATTTCAAAAAAAAAATTATAATTTTCCATTTTAATATGGTTATGAATTTTCAATTTAATAATTGATAATGAAAAATATATTCATAAATATTACCCAATTATTTAAAAAACATTTAATAATTGGTGAGATCCACCACTTTTTCAAATTCCCATAAAAAAAATTAAAACCATAAAATCTCACTTCTATATCCAAACATACTTGAACAATGAGACCTACCTATTTTTACAAATTGACTCAAATTATTTTATTATTATTTATAAATTTTTCATCTCATTTAAACATACAAACGAAGCTTAAAAATAATGTGCGGATACATAGAGGTTAAAAAAACAGTAAACTAGAAATTGGTACGTCACTTCGTTTGGAGTTTGTTTCCCACTATAGAGGTCTAGCATGCACCGCTCAATTTTGACATTGACCAAGTAGGGCAGGCCATATTTGACTAGTTTTTGTGAATCGATACAAATTCAACGTGAAATAATAGAATTAAAGTTGTAAGTCAAATCAAATCTGATATCATATTAATTTGGAAAATACTACGTATCCCGCTGGGGGCTCCCGCTGGGAGCTCCCGTAGGACTGCAGTTTTTTTTTATCTATTTTTTTTTTAGTTTTTTTTATATAGATATTTTTAATAATTTTAAATATTTTAAAAAATAAAATAAAAATTATAATATTATTAAAAAATACTTTTTTAATTATAAAATAGAATAAAAAATAATATTTATCTTACTTCGTAATTAAAGAAGTATTTTTTAATGATTTTTTTTTTTTTTACTTTCTGATTAAGGAAATATTTTTTAATGATATTTTTAATTTATTTTATTTTTTAAAAATATTTAAAAGTGTAAAAAAATATATATAAAAAATAAATTAAAAAAATACACATACAAAAATACATGTTAAGCCTAATGGGAGCTGTAGCATGTTCATTTTAAATATTTTAAAAAAATCATAATATTATTAAAAAATACTTTCTTAATCACGAAGTAAAATAAAAAATTATAAAAAATACTTTTTATAATTTTTTATTTTACTTCGTGATTAAGAAAGTATTTTTTAATATATATATTTTTATTTTTTTATTAAGAAAGTATTTTCTCAATAATATTTTAAATTTATTTATTTTTAAATATTTTAAAATATTAAAAGATCTATATAAAAAATTATTTAAACAAAACACATATAAAATAATATTACATCTCCCAGCAGGAGCTCCCAGCGGGAGCCCCCAACGGGGGCTGTAGCACCACCCTATTAATTTAGATCAAATCCATCCTCTAAGATTTGATTATATGATGTAACTAATAGGGTCATTAAGGATTCTATATCAGTACGTTGCAACGATTTTTTGGAATAGGTGTTTAGGTCTCGTTTGGATTTAAAAAGTATTTCAAATTTTCACATAAAATATAATAAACAATTCAATTTTTTCAAATCTCAATTTAACTTTTTCAAATTCTAAAATAATAATATTAAAAAAAATATTGTTAAAATATTTTTGTAGCTTTCATTTTTTATCTAAAACCATCTCATCTCATTTCAGAATTCAAACTAGCCAGAGGTGTTTTTTTTTAAAAAAAAAATTGACAAAGTTGTTTTGATTTTTATGTGTTTTTCAAATGCTATCAAATGCTTCTTATCGACATTTTAGCTATGTTCTTTCATCACCTCCCAAGCTTTTAAGAATACTGAATTACATTTTTTTTTATCAAAATTTAATTCTTTTTTGATAAATTGAAACATCTTTGGTATTTATAAGATGTTTGAATTTAATGGAAACTAATTTTAAAAGAGTGAGAAAAATGGAAACTGCAGGTTTGGAGGATGAGATAAGATACAAAATTCTCATCTCATCTCATCATTACATCTTTTTCAAATCTCCATATAAAATATAATAAACAATTCAACTTTTTCAAATCTCAATTCAACTTTTTCAAATCCTAACATAATAATAATATTAAAACATAATATTTTAAACTTTCAAATAAAACACAAAATAATCATCTCACCCCCTGAACCTATATCTTGTCAATATTATGTTTCAAAAAAAAAAAAAAAAACTAATTTTGAACTATTTTTTCCCAAGAAAGTTTCTAATTTTTCCTATTATCTTGTCAAACAGTCTTCATCTTATATTTTGTCATTTCAATCACTTACTAATATCAAACATTTTAAGTGATTTTATACACCAACTATATAAATAGATAAGTCAATTAAAATTTGTTGTATTTGACATTAAAAATTAAAAGTCTAAGATGAAAGAAAGGCATTTTACTTAATTCTTATTTCCTTCAAGCTCTTTTCTTCTTCACCAAAGTTACAATTATTGATGAAAACTTGAGGTTTCTGTTGGGCTTCGCTTCTGCACAAAGTGCCTTACAATGAAAATTCATTCATTCATGAGGCATATGCTAAATTTCAAAGTCACTCATACACCGAAAATCACAAAAATTATTAATGCACCATAAAATCTCGATTGGCTTCTATCAACATTGGCCTATTAAAACGATCTAAAATTATCCATTAAGAGTACGTTTGGGTAGTGAGAAGTGTTGAGAATGTTTGTGAATAGTAGTGAAAAAGTAATAAAAAAATAATAATAAAATATTGAATAGTAGTAAAAAGTAGGTAAAAAGTAATGAATAGTAAAAAAATAGATAAAAAGTAATAATAAAGTAAAGAATAGTAGTGAGAGTACTTGAGATACTCTCACTTGCCAAACATAGCCTAAACCTTAGCGGGCGAAAAATAAAAATTTGGACCTATTAACCTAACTAAAATTTCAAAGTCGACCTCAATAAATATTAATTCATAGGCTCGCCCAATATTACTCATTAAACCTAATCGAGGCTTAATTAATTTATTCAATAAATCTTTAGTAATTTTGAGTCGGGGTGTTACATATTTATTTATTTATTTATGATAGGCTCTTTAAGCAATGCCTTTCTTGTCGATCTTGGTCTTTCTTCCCTTACACGGGCTCTTGCCTCAGCTTCTTTGTTATTTTCCCTTTTTAAGCTGTACTTTTCGCTCCTCTTTGTTTGACCTCCTTTGGCTCATTTCTCTGACTGACTATCTCCTACCTCCTGTGCTTTAGGAGCTCACTGATAGGCATTTCCTGCATGATGTTCTACTACATATTGCATCAGTTTGCTTATTGGATGTAACACCCCGCCTAATTATCTATTAGGATTAGCTCTTAATCTCCCTTAGAATATGCTTATAATACTATATTATATTTTGCACTTATTATTATACATATTTTTTTAGCATGAGAATTATTATTATAATTTTATTATTATTCTATTTTTTTCTTTGGAAATTAGTTAGGTTTATTTGACCCATTAAACTATGGCACTTAGTATCATTAGTGGTTAAGCTTGAGCGGTTTAGTAAGCAAGCTCATTAGTGCTTCACTTAAGGCCATTAAACCTTTAGAATGTTATGAGCCAAGACTTGGAAGCCTTATAAGAGTTTGGTGGGTTAACCTTAGAAAGACTTGACCCAAGTGTGAGGAAGACATAAAACCTTTTGGGCCTAATTTGGTGTTAGCTTTGACCCGAATCCCATTTACGTTAAGACAAGCCTTTCAAGCCCCATTTTTGTGAATCATGAAACTCACCCAAAGCCTCCCATCAACCCACACCCAAAGCTCAGCAACTCACTCTAATGGCCTTGTCTTACATTTTCACACTTCTAATTGAAACCCACATACACCATACTATTGGTTTCCTTAAGCCCATATTGTGCCCCACACCCCTAAGGAATTATTTGGACCCAAAATTAAGTTTTGAACTTGGGTTAAGAGCATTGATCAACTTATCCGTGATTAGTGGTTTTCTAAAACTATGTTTTAAATTTAATTTTATTTTTAATTATTTCTCACATTTTTTATCTGAAATTTTCTTATTCAATTTCATTATTCTTAGATCATATTAGAACCCTAGCTAAATCTCCGAACATGCCATTAAGGGTAATGACATGTCAAAATCTCAAATCCACACCAATCGCCACACATGTGTACCCTTGTGTGCATTTTTCTCAAGGGCATTATTATCTTTTAACACCTCAAAATACCCTTCTCAAGGCAGACCTAGTGGTGGATGAAACTAGTTCCAAGAACCAAACCAAAAACCCAAAACAGAATGCACCTAAACACTAGTTGGATGGAAACTGAATGACTTTGAGTTTTGATTGCACTTCTGCTCATGGATGAGCCACTACCACATGCCACCTCTGATTAAGCTGAATTATTGCATATTTTATACATTTAGAATCAATATATTTTATTTATTTCATTACATTATTATTAGTTTTAGTTGAAAAAATGATTAAGATGAATAAATTCGAGTTGTGATTTAAATTGGTTAATAGCATGATTTATGCTTAATTTTATAACTTGTGATTTAATTTAACAATGTTCATTCATATGCACAACATATTTTTGATATTCTTTGAGCTACCACTTCATGATCACTTGGCAGCCAACCAAGGATCACTTATTCACCTAAAAAGCCATTAAACTATAGACTTCTTACCTGCAAAACAAATCAAAGAAGATGAGATAAGGTAATAGTAAAAACTGCCCATATTTTTTTAAAACCCCTACCCTGTGCATCATGCCTTGGTTTTTTTTTTTCTTCTTCTTTCCTTTCTGCACCATGGCAGCCCTGCACCCCCTAACCTCCTTGCAGCACCTGACTTGATGAGATCATGTTGATTTTAGAGCACTATTCATTGCACAAGGATGACACACACAACCGGCTTGGTGGCACTCACTACCCACTGCCCACTTCACCCAATCACCTTGAACCATGGCCTGCATCCCCTCCCCTCTTGAGCACTATAAAAAGCCCATTCACTCTCTCATTTCCTCCACACATCTTCTCCAAGTTCCTATTGAGTTCTTGAGAGCTCTTCTCCCCTTAGTGTGCAAGAGAGTGTAAACTGAGTGTCTTTGAGTGTTCTTGGGAAGTTCTTGAGAGATTCTTGTGTTGGGAGCTTTAGAAGGCTACAAAGTTGTAAGTTTTCTTGCCCTAGATCTTAGTTTGCATGTCAAGTTGTACTTTTAAGTGTTGAAGGGAATTTTGGTTGAGTTTATAAAAGGTTACCATGCTTAATTCAAAACCAAGTTCATTAAGGATGGATTAAGTGTTTAAATTGTTTTAAGTAGAAATGTTAGCTATGGTATGTCTTAGCATATTTTGATATGATGTATTAATATCTTAGAATGATCATTAAAGGTTTGATTTTGAGATTAGAAGCATGCCATGATAGGTTTTAATTCTATCTTGTGTTGATCATCAATGCATGTACGATTTGATTAAATTATGCTTAACTTATGGAGTTTTGATTTATTTCACTTATACTTGATGTATAAGTATTTAGAAAACCTTGTGATTGAGATAAGAAGGAAAAATCATGTTTAATTTTAGTTTTTGAAACTTTTCTTGATGAAAAAGATTAAGAGATATCATACATGCTTAAGGTCTAGTTTAATAGAGGTTAAGGTTTTTAGTCATGATTAAGTGTTGGGATGAAATAGTTCACCCAAGATTAAGTTTTTAACATGTCTTTAAGGATTATAGTGACTATTTGTAACTAAATAAAATTGATTATTCATACATTCATATGGATCAATAGTTGAAATTACACTTAGACATCAACTAGAGTGCATGCCATGGGTTAAATGTATTTGGGCTGGATCCATTTTGATTTTTGAAATTTCAAGAGCATAGATGATTTTAGAATCTATGAAATATGAGGTCTATGAAGTTTGGTTAAATTTAGAGTTCATTAGCAAATAGTGAAAACTAGGGCCTTAACGGCAAAGTTTTAGAAGTTTAGTGGTATTTTTGAAAATATCCATTTTTTAAACCTTTTGATTATGAACATTTTCCATAGTAGTTCAAATCCTAACTAAGTACAATTTTGATTACAGCTACTAAGTTTTTCCAAACTCAGGCAGTTTGTAAGTTAGTATCTAACTTACACATTGATAAGTTATTTATGATTTATTGATAAATGCCACATTCATATTATAATTGTCATTTTGAGCATGAAATATCAGATTATATGATACATTGAGTATATGACTACTTGCCTATATGACATGTGACATTTTCTCCATTTTAGCATATTACATATAAATATCATTTTCACATGAAAGCGTACCACATATGCACATGTCATTAACTACATTTTTCAAGATAACATGAAAATAATTTTTGTCACGATCCCGAAGGTTAGGATGAGTAATTATCCTAGTGGAATTCCTCTGTTCACTATGGAGTGAGTAAAAATGGAGTGGTAACTACTGAGTCAATGAAGAACAGTCAACAAGCTTCGAATGTATTCTTTTTAAAGAACGTCAGAGCGAACTCAAATGTTATGACACATACGGTTGGTGGGTGTACATGTTATGATGTTATGATGATGTTATATTATGTTACCAATGTATTGAGAATGAGTTTGCAGACAATGTAGTTTCAACATGATTTGTATTACGGTCACATCAAGTACTCACAGTGTACATGGAAAAATGTGACAATACCATATGTTATGATATTAATGTTATGATGTAAATGTGAATTGCTAAGAATTATGAAATGTTATGATGAAATCATGTTTTTGATAGTTGAAGTGAAAAATGTTCTCAGTAAGAAAATGTGTATCTCAATTTTTTGAAAATGTTGAGAAAATGTGTATCTCAATTTTTTGAAAATGTTGAGGAACCTGGATAGGAGATAAATATGGATTTTTTTTTTTTTTTTTGCATCGCATGCATTACATATTTATCATTCATCATGTATAATTTATCTTTATGCACCTTGGTTGTCTAGTTTACTGAAATTTCAAATAAATCTCACCCTTTGTGGACCACTATCATTTCGCTCGGAATGATAGAAGTTGTGTTAGGACTTGACGAAGATGACTAGTGATTGAAGAGGAGCCGAATCTCGACAAAATACTGGACCCCATCTTAATGTTTATAGCCCTAACCCTTTGTGCTTTAGAACGCATGAAGTAGCTGATTTAGCCATGGAGACTTCTGAGCAAAAATAATTGTACTAAGATCGTGCTACTTTATCATTTGAACTAATCATGGTTATGAATGTAATTGAGATGTTTTTAGTTTATTTTAGCATAAGTTTTATTTAGTCACCTTTATTTCGTTGCGGTTATTACATACTGCTAGATATATTTATAGGATACATTACATATTAACTATCATGTATAGACGTATGTAATCTCATGTTACATGTCTCGATACTCAAAGTCTCTGTTCCATCTCGAGCAGAGGTTGGAGTAATCACATTGGATCATCCCCTCCGGTTGCATTCTCAAAGAAGTATAAGCACCCGGTCCAATAATAATTCTAACGAGAACTTTTATTTTGCCAATAATTGGTTTTAATACCCATTAATATTTATGGACCAAGTAGAGCCTATTAAATTAGTAATAGTCCAAGAAATCTTTTTAAAAGCCTAAAGCTATTTATTAGACAAGTTAGACTTATTTTAAAAATTAAGATTGGCCATTAGAGTTTTTATCATTTATAAAATAGGTCCCTTCTACGAGACTTCTATTTCTATTTTAAATGAACTGATAGATTATATTTTCAAATTTCAACCTCTTTTATCTATTCATCTAACCGAGTCCAAATCCAAACTCTTCATCACCCTCCTTATCTCCTCGTAATCTTGAGCAGTTGGATTCCAGTCAATCACGACAAGTTATTTCACCCATCTTTAAATTCTCATCTATTCATCTAACCGAGGCCAATCCAAGGCATTTGGATGTGATCATTGGAGAAGATAAAAAAACAGAGTGCGGCCTTTCTATTTAATTACTATTCCATTCTATAGATTTGATCCTATCAGAATACAAAACTCTCACAAACTCTACCATGTACGTCCGAATTGCTGGCTTTACGGTAGCCCTCCAAATTAACCACGTCGGGACTCTCCCTCCCTTCTATATATACCCTCCTTTCCTCTGCAATCTCGAAAGAAATATACAACTGAGCTTTCACAGCAAACCACTTCAAACCCAGACAACCAAAAAATCCTCAGTCAAACCCAGCTCCCCAGAAATCGGCGGAAGACCCCCAGAAACAGCCGGCCAGTCACTCCCTTCACTGTCGCGCCTTCTTGCTTTGCCGTCGTAGCCTCGGCCCAGTTACCACCCATATCGTTGCCCTCTGGTTCCTCTCGGTAAGCCTTTGTGCACTGCCTATTTGTCTCAAGCTCTCTGTCTTTAATCCTCCTCTGGTTCCTCTCGGTAAGACATTCGCTCGGCCCTTTTTCTTCTTTTTCTTATTTTTCCCAAAGATTGCTTTATTCCTTCCTTGTGGCCGTTTCTCAATTTCATGTTTTTCCCTCTCGGCTAATTTCCTAACTTACACGGTTATTTTTAAGATTGTAAAAATAAACCGGAGAATCAGAAAACCGTTCCGGATTGGTTGGTTTGGTCCGATTTTGGATTGGTTCGGTCCGGAACCGGTTCTTCCATTTTAAAAACCGGTCATGAACGATCCGATCTCGATTTTATGTTTTCTATGATCGGACTAGACCTGTCCGCATATTTATATTTTTTAATTAATTTTTAATTTTTATAAATTATAATTAAATATGAAATAATGTTATATTATAATTTATGACATAAAATTTTAATCTTAAACACAAACATTTATTTGATCATATGTTTTAAATATAAAATATATATTAATTACATTTTAGGGTTTAATAAATTATCAACATATTCTTTTTGATAAATATATTAATAATACTAATATGTTTTAGGATCATAGAGACGTTGTTAGGATGATCATTCTCTTATAGTTAAGTCAGATTCTTCATCAATTTGTGATGATCAATTAGAGGAACAATTATCTTTTCTGAGGATGTAGGTATAGGGACATCTACCCGTACTTCCTCACTAATCACATCTCTTGGTTCAATTCTCTCATTTATCTCACCAAGTTCAATGAATTGGGCATTTTCTATTTCCACCATTCTTAGACTGTGATTAGGACAATAGAACCTATACCATTTGGATCTCTCTGGCAACCAATAAAGTACTCGCTTACTATTCTAGGATCCAATTCCTTTCGTGTGGATTGTAAAGTCTCGCATCGGCCGGGCAACCCCAAACATGCATGTGCCTTAAACTCGGTGTCCCACCAATCCATAGCTCGAAAAGAATTTTTGGAACTGACTTACAAGGAACTCAGTTTAAGATATACATTGTCGTCTTAATGACTTCACCCCACAATGATTTGGGTAAGGTAGAATTGTTTACTATACTTCTGACCATATCTAATAAGGTCCGATTACGCCTTTCAGCAACACCGTTATGTTGTGGCATCCCTGACATCATGTACTATGAAACAATACCATGCTGTTCAAGAAGTTTGGCGAATGGGCCAGGGTTATGACCCAATTTGTCATATTTTTCATAGTATTCTTCAACTTGACCTGACCTGATAATTTTCACATTTCTATCTAACTCCCTTTCCACCTCCATGAGAAATACCTCAAGTACCGATGTAGCTTGAGATTTCTCATGTAACAAATAGATATATCCAAATTGTGAAAAATCATCTATAAAGATGATAAAATACTTTTCTCCACCAAAACATTCAGTAGAAAATGGTCAACATATATATGTGGGAATTATTTCAAGAAGCTCTTTACTTCTTGTGGCACCTTTCATAGTATATTTGGTTTGCTTTCCTTTAGTGCAATCCACACACACTTCAAGGTTAATAAAATCTAAATGCAGAAGTCTTCATTCTCTTACTAATTTTTGTAACCTTTTAAGATGTGCCTCAATCTTTTATGCCACAAGTCATAAGAATTTTTATTCATCATGTTTCTTTTAGTTCCAATACATGCTTCATGGTAATGGGTAAAGTATTTTTAACAAATGTATTATTGAGGCAAAGTCGATAAAGTCCATTGGAAAGAAATCCAGAACTAATAGATAAAGTGTCTCTAAACAAATTGAAACTAACATTATAGAATGAAAAAAAATAACCATCAGTATCTAGTTTGGATAGGAAAATTAAATTACGCCTCACAGAAGCCACAAAAATTGTGTTAAGAAGGTCTAAACATTGACCGGTACTCAAAACTAAACGAAAGGTTCATATGGCTAAAACTTCAGCCTTATTCTCATTTCCTATAAAAATAAATCGGTCATTGGGGTTTGGTGTATGGCTTGTAAGGTATCCCTGCATGATAATGGAAACATGAAAATTAGCATTCGCATCTAGCGACCAAGAGTTATTATGAACATTTACAATATTTGATTCAAAACATACAACGGTAAAAAGCTTAACCTTCTTTTTAAACCAAGCCTTACGTTTCGGACACTCAGCTTTCATGTGTCTATGTTTCCCACAAAAGTAGCATTTGCTACTGTTATGTTGAACCTGATTGACTTTCACAGGCTCCTTTCCTTTCGGTGGTCCAGTTCATTTCATTTTGCCATAATGGTGCTTTTTCTTTGCAGCTTCTTTAGTCACAAAATTAGCAGAGTAATGTTCTTGTTGTTTCAGTCTTGCTTCCTCCTGAACTACCATACTTGCTAACTCATTCATATTCCATTTATCTTTAATATAATTATAGTGCATCTGAAATGGACCGTACTGAGGTGGCAATGAGTTCAGAATAAACTGTACAATAAATGACTCCTCTACTTTCATTCCCAGGGTTTGTAATCTGGCAGCAATATTTGTCATTTCAAGGATATGCTCTTGCATTCCTTTAGCTCCATCATGTTTCATGGTGGTAAGTCTATTCATCAGTGTTCCTGCTAAAGATTTATCTACATACTGAAACCTCTCATCAGCATTTTGCAAAAATATTTAGGCATCCTTAGTACTAGGGAGTGAATTTTTTATATTTTCGACTATGATCATTTTCATGAACATTAGACTCAGCTTGTTTGATCTCTCCCACTGTTTAAATGATTCTCTCTCCTCCCTATTACTACTTTCAGTGATGGGTGGTGGTTTTGGACTCGTAAAGGATGGGTCCAGGTCAAGGAATCCAAAGGTGAATCTGACTCGCTCAACCCACTCAGAAAAATTAGAGTCATTCAAAATAAGAACATATGAAGTCTGTGAATGTAATGATGTGGGTACACTTACTGCAAGGAAATTTTTGTCACATAATACTTTGAGTTAGACACTCATAAAAAAATCCTTACGAGTCCAAAACCACCACCCATCACTGAGTAGTAACAAGGATTGGAGAAAATCATTTAAACAGTGGGAGAGATCAAACAGGCTGAGCCTAATGTTCATGAAAATGATCATAGCCGAAAATATAAAAAATTAACTCCCTAGTATTAAGGATGCCCAAATATTTTTGCAAAATGCCGAGGAGAGGTTTCGGTACATAGATAAATCTTTAGTAGGAACACTGATGGATAGACTTACCACCATGAAATATGATGGAGTTAAAGGAATGCAAGAGCATATCCTTGAAATGAAAAATATTGCTGCCAGATTACAAACCCTGAGAATGAAAGTAGAGGAGTCATTTATTGTACAGTTTATTCTGAACTCGTTGCCACCTCCGTACGGTCCATTTCAGATGCACTATAATTATATTAAAGATAAATGGAATATGAATGAGTTGGCAAGTATGGTAGTTCAGAGGAAGCAAGACCGAAACAACAAGAACATTACTCTGCTAATTTTGTGACTAAAGAAGCTGCAACGAAAAAGCACCATTAGGGCAAAATGAAATGAACTGGACCACCGAAAGGAAAGGAGCTTGTGAAAGTCAATCAGGTTCAACAGAACAGTAGCAAATGTTACTTTTGTGGGAAACATAGACATATGAAAGTTGAGTGTTCGTAATGTAAGGCTTGGTTTGAAAGGAAGGATAAGCCTTTTACCTTTGTATGTTTTGAATCAAACCTTGTAAATGTTCCTGCTAACTCTTGGTGGCTAGATTTGGGTGCTAATGTTCATGTTTTCATTACCATGCAAAGATACTTTACAAGCCATACACCAAACCCCAATGAGCAATTTATTTTTATAGGAAACGAGAATAAGGTTGGAGTTTTAGCCATAGGAACATTTTGTTTAGTTTTGAGTATCGGTCATTGTTTAGACCTTCATAATACAAATTTTGTGGCTTTTGTGAGGTGTAATTTAATTTCCCTATCCAGACTTAACAATGATAGTTATTCTTTTTCATTCCATGGTAGTTTCAATTTGTTTATAGATACATTATCTATTGGTTCTGGGTTTCTTTTCGAAGGTCTTTATCGACTTTATCTCGATAATACATTTGTCAAAAATATCTATACCCATCACCATGAAGCATGTATTGAAACTAAACGAAACATGATGAATGAAAATTCTTATGACTTGTTGCATAAAAGATTGGGGCACATCTCCAAAGAAAGGTTACAAAGATTAGTAAAATAAGGAATACTTTCGCATTTAGATTTTACTAATCTTGAAGTGTGTGTGGATTGCATTAAAGGAAAGTAAACCAAACATATTAAGAAAGGTGCCATAAGAAGTAAGGAGCTTCTTGAAATAATTCACATAGATATGTGGATCATTCTCCACAGAATGTTTTGGTGGAGAAAAGTATTTCATCACCTTTATAGATGATTTTTCACGGTTTGGATATATCTACCTGTTACATGAGAAATCTCAAGCTGTTTCGGTACTTGAGGTATTTCTCATGCAAGTGGAAAGAGAGTTAGATAGAAAGGTGAAAATCATCAAGTCAGATTGAGGTAGAGAATACTATGGAAAGTATGACGAATGGAGTTGTAACCTTGGCCCATTCGCCGAACTTCTTGAACATCATGACATTATTGCACAGTACACGATGCTAGGAACGCCACAACATAATAGTGTTGCTGAAAGGTGTAATCAGACCTTATTAGATATGGTTGAAGTATGGTAAACAATTTTACCTTACCCAAATCATTGTGGGGTGAACCCATTAAGACGTCATTGTATATCTTAAACCGAGTTCCTAGTAAGTTAGTTCCAAAAACTCCTTTCAAACTATGGACTGGTAGGACACCATGTTTAAGGCAAATGCATGTTTGGGGTTGCTCGGCCGAAGCAAGACTTTACAATCTACATGAAAGGAAATTGGATCCTAGAACAGTAAGCGGGTACTTTATTGGGTACCAAGCACGCCACAAACTCACCCTCCGTTGTTGATGAAGCAGTGATTGTTTTCTTCATGCTTCTCCATGAGATCGCTCGACCAGCCAATAGGAAAACATAACCTGAAGTAGATTTCCTACTATCAGAGTAACTGACAAAATCAGAGTCTAAGTATCCAATTACTTCCAAACTGTCAGTTCTTCTAAAGGTAAGTTGGTAATCCTTAGTTCCTTGTAGATATCGCAATACCCTCTTCACTGCTTTCTAATGAGACATCCCTGGGTTACTTTGGTAGTGCCCAAGCATGCCGACTACAAAACTAATGTCTGGCCTCATGCAAATCTGTGCATATATCAAGCTCCCCACAACCGGAGCATAGATGATTTTTGCAATCTCTTTACACTCCCACTCAGTTTTAGAATATTGTGATAGGCTAAACTTATCACATTTTGATATTGGAGTATCTAGTGATGAGCAACTTTTCATGCCACTCTCAAGAACTCTTTCTATGTAACTTTTCTCAGATAATCCCAATAGTCCCTGATTTCGATCTCGAAAAATTTTGATTCCGATCACAAAGGATGCCTCACCCATATATTTCATTTCAAAGTTCTTGGAGAGAAAACCCTTGGTTTCATAAAGTAGGCCAGGAACACTACTAGCCAAAAAGATATATCAACATACATGATCAAAATTATAAACTTACTCCCACTGACCTTTAGATATATACATCGATCAACAATATTTTCTTTAAACCCAAAAGCAGTATTGGTATCATTAAATTTTCAGTACCATTGTTGCGAGGCTTGTTTAAGCCCGTAGTTCGATTACTTTAGCCTATATACTAGGTGACCTTTGCCCTTTTCTAAGTAGCCTTCTGGCTGCTCCATGTAGTCCTCTTCATCAAAACTTCCATTTAAAAATGTCATTTTCACATCCATCTGGTGTAACTCTAAATCATAATGAGCCACCAATGCCATAATAATCCTGAAAGAGTCATTTTTAGATACTGGAGAAAAAGTCTCTTTGTAATCAATGCATTCTTTTTGAGTGAAACCCTTAAAAACAAGTCTGGCCATATATCGTTCAATATTTCCTTTTGAGTCACATTTGATCTTAAAGACCCATTTACACCCGACTCTTTTACTACCTTCAGGCAATTCAACAAGATCTCAAACTTGATTCTGATCCATGAATTTCAACTATTCTTTCATGACATCGATCCATTTACTAGAATCAATTCCCTCTATGGCTTGTGAAAAAGTTAGTGGATCTTTACTTGTCCCAATGTCAAATTTAGATCTCCCACATAGTCTGCCGAAATAGTAGGTCTCTGATCCCTCTGAGAGTCTGCGTAAGACAACCTATTCTGGTGACTCCGAACTTGGTTCATCGGTGGTATTATCATTCTGAGATGGGTGATTATTTACTTATTTCAATGTATCATTGTGATGATCAATTAGAGGAACCATTATCTTTTATGAGAATGTAGGTATAGGTACATCTACTCGTACTTCCTCAATGATCACATCTCTGGGTTCAATTCTCCCACTGATCTCACCAAGTTCAATGAATTTGAAATTTCTTGTTTCCCACCATTCTCGGACTGTGATTAGGACATTAAAATCTATACCCTTTGGATATCTCTGGGTATCCAATAAAGTACCCCTATAAATCAGAGTAGTTATCCCCTCCTCCTTTGTTAAGGGATAGTTAGAGATAAACACAGGGAATAGATGGTTATCGACTCCCTTGATACATTCCTGCGTCTCTATAAATGGTACATGAAGGTAACAAATGCTCTCCCGAACTTCTTAAGATATTATATATTTGTGACCACTTTTCTAACTTAAGCATCGAAACTTATCCTAGGCACCTAGTGCCGTTGAGTTGTTTGTTGCAGGTTGTTCGAGTGGCTGGTGGTGTGAAACACATTCTTTACAATATGTATCTTTTAAGGGACTTTGAACTTGTTTCAGGAGATTCTCTCTCAAGTAAATGGGATATTGGTGTTGTTGAGCACATGCTCTATAGAGAACCATATATCAACTTTCCTTGTCATTTCTTCATATTTCTATTTTATATCTTTGAGTCTCTAATGGATCTACTGTGAGAGCCCATTCGAACATTAGAATGAACTCTTTTGGGCAGTAGCAACGTAACCCCATCGACCATTGTATCCTTGAATGTAAGGAAAGTCTTTTCGGGCAGGCAAGTGGGCAAAGCTTAGGTGAGGGAAAACTTAGGCAAACTAGAACAAGTAAACACATCATCTGGGCAAGTAAAGATTTGGGTGAGCAAAGGCAAATGAGTAATATGTGGGGAGGTAACAAATATGACATTTTGGGCAAGCAATAACCCAAGCAAGCAAAGAATAGTCATTTGTGATGCGATATGGGCAAAGAAAATATAACGAGCGAGCATCGTGCAACATGAACACAAAGCGGGGCAAGCAAGAACTAATTATATACCAAGCCCATTAGAAGAACTTGTTAGTTAAGCAAGGGCTAGCAACTAACAATACGGTATGATTCAGGCGAGTGCCCAAAAAGTTGGAGTGCCTAGAGGCAATGTGGGAGTGCTCGGAAGCAGTGTCTAACCAAGTGCCCTCACAAGTCACAAGCTCCTTGCTTCCACCTAAATGACATTGTGGTAAGGAGAGTCATGGGCTCACTATCTGTCCAACCATATGTAGAGAATTTATCATGTGGACAACATTCACTTGTGGTTAAATGGGAGAACAACCCCATTAGAAGAACTTGTCGCTCATTGGCTAAGCTTCTGAACTTTGGCAGAGCAAATCATTACAGATTTTGCCACCATCCCAATACACATACACCTGGACAGTTGGGAGCTTGTCGACCAATTTACCAACCCCACGACCAGCTACAAGGAACCCGTGAAGGATTTCTTTCCCTTTTTATTCTCTTTGCTAGCCATCACTTTCAAAAACTCAAAATTCAAGACTCTCTCTCTCTCTCTCTCTCTCTCTCTCTCTCTCTCATGTGCCCTAACTTCTTGGAGTGAAAGCTCATGCACGCACTTGATGCTAGAGGTCATCATCAGACTACAAACAACCTGACAACTATCTAGCTCAGGAAAGATCTTCATTAACACAGGTAATCTAGCATAATGATACTTACAATATGTGGGGGTAGTTGTGAAGTATGCATGTCTTTTGAGAAGGGCTCTCATTATTAAGTATCCCCTCATTTATCTTATTTGTTCTGCATGTTATCTTGCCCTCACTATACTCATGTAATAGTCATTCAATCATTTTTATGATCTTGCCTACTTATGTATGTAGACAAATTTTCCAATATGTTTTACTAAAAATCTACAAAAAAAAAAAAGAAAAAAACCTTTTTAATACTATATCTCGGTTTCAGTTGATGTTTAAAGGAGAATGTGAGGGTGTGTGTGTGTCTCACGATCCCAAGTCGAGATGGGGCATTATCTTGAGGAAGCTCTCCTGGTAATCTAGAAGTGTGTAATGATGGAGTGATGTCCCTAGGTTGACGATGAATGTCAACAGGCTCAGACGGAATGGTAACGCTCTCATATAATAATCGTTGCCTCTCTATCGACGAAGGCTTGAGAACGTTGTTATCAAGGACGAGTAGGTGGAGCAAAGCACTACTTGTAACAAAGTCCCACGTGCGGTTGTTATCTGCGATATGATGAAGTGAGCCAGGATGTGTACATGGTCATTATAGGGAAAGGCGTTGTGCATACCATGGAAAGGAATGCTTTAAAGATGGGTTAATGACAGGGCCTTTGGTGCTTAGTTGAACTAGTGGTTAATGGAGAACTTGCGTCGTCGAATTTAATAAGCTTTGGATTTACGTCGAGTATGGGATTCTCGGATGGCGTTTTACTATGTTGAATTAGTATTATTTATGATTGCTCGGGAGATTCATAACTTGATAAGATACAATGTTTTGTTTTCCTATTCTTTTTAATATTATGAATAGTATTTGTTTAGTTTCCTCGCTGTTTCTAAATCAAAAAGCATGCATGAAGTTATTCATTTCGTTTGCTCGATGTGTGTCATAGCTGAAGTAAATATTGATTGCTTGATTTTTTTTTTAATTTCCTAGTAAGTCTCATTATCAAGATTTCATTATGTCACTCTTTGTACACTTTCATAGGCATCACTTATATTTTATGCCTTGTCATGGCTTCTTACTTGCTGAGATTTATTGAAATCTCACCTTGGTAGTCCTCTTACAATTTCGCTCCTCGAAACCGTATATTTTGATGCATATGTAGGCTTAGAAAGCAGGTATAAGCAAGATGACCCACCGCAACTCGTGAAGTGACGGGGGGCATGTCCTCGTTTGGATAAAGATCATGTGGATACGTTAGTGTTATGTTATGAGAGATTTTTGGTGAACTTGTAATTGTAAAGCTAGAGGAATCGAAAGCTACTAATATTAAAGCACACATTTTCTGCACTAGGTATAAGGATCCCATAAATTCTTTGCACTAGGCATAAAGATCATATGGATACTTTAGTGTTATGTTGTGAGAGATTTTTGGAGAACTTGTAACATCCTGTCCTTCTAAGGCTTGTAAAGTCAAAGGAATCAAACGCTACTAATGTTAAAACATACATTCTTTACACTAGGCATAAAGATCCCATAGATAAAGTCCTCACTAGGTATTTTAATTAAACAAATCTCTAAAAAATCAACAAATTGTTCAATATAACTCATTTAAAATATAATAGTCTAACTTATACTAAATATTGTGGAAGCATAAATCATTTAATAGTAAAGATAAAATCTAAATCATCTCTCTAAGCCTCGAGCCTTAGCGTCAATGTCAACTCTCTAGATAGCATCATCGCCCGCAGCTTCCTATGACTCTTCCTCACCTAGGGTGGAAAAATATTTTTAAAAAAAATAACTAAAATGAGTCGAATACTCAATAAGAATCACATCATGCAGTAAACATAATATAAATGTAGGGTTTTCATTAAAATCATCGTTTCTTTAGAAGACTCAACTTCAAATATAAATAAAACATTAATCATAAAGCATTATGAAACATTATGTTACCTCAACTATAAGCATACACATTTATCTTCATTAACCTCATCTAACCATTAATCATTCGTTATCTTAACCTCATCTTTATGGTCGTTAAAAATTGTTAGACCCTGTGTATTTGGGTTGGTGGCTCTCAAGATCAATGTTTCTTTGTAAAGTGATCGGCTTAAGAAGTGAACCTCAAGAATGGGTCGTCACTAGGTGCACCGCCAATGATGCATTCCAACATTGCCATCCGTTTCAACCTCATGGCACTGTCCACAATCTCATATGGTCAGTTCATTAACCTCATCAAATACATGCAGTCATACATTCGCTTTTTTCCTTTCTTTTCTTTAACCTTACCTTACCTTTCATACTTTAAAATAAATAGTCATACAATATAGTATTAAATCTCAGAGCAATCATGCAGTTCTAACATCATAAATCATCTTTAATCATACATTGGATTCATAAAAAAGGTCTATCAATGAAGGGCTCATACATACATTTATACTTTTGAAAATATGTACTACATACACACACACACACACACATACTTTTGTGAAAGAACTTGTTTACTATAAAGTGATGTGTAGAAGAACATAATCATAATCACTCACCTCGATTCTTATGCAATTTAAGCTAATCGTTTGTTTCTTAAAATCTTTCAATTGAGCCTATAATTATTTAAGTAATCATGTAAACCTTCTAAATCCTTAAGCATTATGTGTGTTATGCTTCATGCATTGATATCTCAGTTGTCTAAGTTGCTGTCTCTATTCCTTGCCTATCACTATGTCTACTTGATGCTATGCTATGGCATGCTCAGTTTCATGCTTATACCACACTCGACTCAGAGCTTATGACTTGTGACACACTTGGGTCTAAGGTTCAAAATATGCTCGGTTTAAGGGCTTGCATCATGCTTGATTTGGGGCCTAGCCAATGCATGCTTGCTCGGTCTAGGGCCTATAATATGTGACGATTTCTCTCTTTCCCACTTATACTAATATATCATAACATACTTAGGGTTTTAGTGCATCTAGTGGAGTGGTAGTTAACCTAGGTCAAATTGAGACCTACAATCAATGGGGGAGGCTGATAGTGTTAGCATTTGCAAAACCTAATTCTTCTTGGCATGTGGGCAGCTTAAAATGCTCTAACATGCTTTGATGGCTGGGGTATACGATGAATGTGTAGTTGGGGGTCATGGTGTCCTAATGTTGATGTTGGTTGTGGGTTGTGGTGTGCTCGAGCATGGGGTGGTTAAATTCATGACTTATGTGTGTAAGTGCTCGAGTTTATGGTGACTAACTCGTGGTATATGTGTGAGTGCTCGGGAAGGGGTGGTTAACCCATGACCTACAAGTGTATGTGGTGGTATGAGAGAAAAACAAGAGAAACTTAACTACAGAGTGGGGTGGTGCATGGTGTGGGAAAGCTTGGTGGCCAAAGGTGTGGCTTGTGAAGTGTGCAAGGGGTGTGGAGTGAATTGTGGAGAGTGCAAGGGAGTGGTGCGGTGCCAATTTGAGGAGTGAAGTGTGTGTGCCGAGTTTAGGGTCTATAAATAGAGTTTGGGGGATACAAGTCCAAGTGCGATAAGACTCCTAATATTTTTTCCTAAGGGAATCCAACCTAGGCATGCAAAATTAGAAGGTAAATTATGAATTGAAGCTATGGTATAAGAGAGAAAAGGAAAAGGTACTAGCTATATCCTACAATGAACTAAGCCCTAAAGAACAAAAATAGAGAAATTGGATCACCTTGTATAAGTTGGTTGATAAGTTGGTTTTTCTAGCTTTCAACTTACTCTTCCTTGACCATCTACTTAATCACTTAGTTATCCACTCAATTACCTAATCAATAGAAGCAAGAGGTTATGGAAAATAAAAGAATAGACTTCCCTAAACTTGTCAGCATATATGAAAATCAAAGAGACTAGTTTGATGTTTAGGTGAATTGTAGGAAACCATGAGATGGAATGAAAGGAATAAATGATTACCAAATGGCTTAGCTACTCTTTGAGGTGGTCTTGAGCAAAGCCACACAAGTGCTTGTAAATGGAGTGATCTGGAGAGTTGAGAAGGAGAGTGAGAAGTTATGACGCCACCAAACCCTGCTTGAAATTGGATAGAGACTGAAGCGTCCGGATATGCAAATCAAGGTTACACACCCCTCGTTCATGACAATTAACATGCAATGCATCTAGCATGTTTATAGTAATATGCAATTATTACAGTGGAAAAAGGGTCAATACTAAGTAAAGAATGAACAATTAAAGTATGGTACCAAATAAAGAGAACTATTAATCCCAAAAGTTCTTGTTAAAAGATCTCCCAATACAAAATGAAGGGTTTAAAAACCATGACCCTTGATACCAGGTACATCACCAAAAGGTCACGGATGACATATAGGCTATTCGATTTTCCAAATACAACATTTGTTCTAATTCAAAAGTTCTTGGACTTCCTTAATATGCTCAAGTAGCCTTATTAAGTTGATGATTGCGTCTTCAAGGTTATATCCCCTAACATGTTAAGAGCTAGAGGCTACATTGCCCTCACCCTTTCGAGTGTCTTCCTTGCTAAACTCCTTTTTACTCCTTTTTAATCTTTGGGGAATCTGAGCGCTTGCTCTTTCCCATCACTAGCGTCTATTTCTCTCACAACTTCTACTATTCTAAGGGGAATGGTACTAGAAACTATCACAGTAAAATTTTAAAAAATCTTAACAAGTTAAACAAATAACATACAAGAAAATAAAGTCAGCATGTATAGGCAAACCATGAGTATGGATGCATGGACATGAACTTGACTAAAAACTCATTTCATTCTTGTATTCCTTTTCAAAACATTGACCATGTAATCATGTAGCAGAGTAATAAAGTAACCATGTAAGAATATCATTTTTCAATTCATATTACTCGCTTATAACCATCAATCCTTATAAGTATGTGGGTGGACACCTCACAATTCCCTTAAGCACCATGGGCACCTTACTAGTTACCACATCACAATGACGGCCCTCTTGATTGGATGTGAGTACGTTAGAGTCCATATGATATAGTTGTTCACAATTCTCTTTCACAGCATTTCTAATGTGTTGCACCCACTAACGTTAGATGCTACTTCACTCCAAAATCCTTTAAAAAGAACCAGTTCGAAATCCATTGACTGCGCTTCGTCAACCTAGGGGTTACCACTCCAATTTAAGCACTCCAGAGTAGACAAAGGAGTTCCACTAGGATATTCCCCCATCTTAGCATTTGGGGTCATGACAAAATCATTTCTTTAATGCACAACCTGAAAACCATACGATATATGACCATGTAACTTTCATGCAACAATGCCATGTACTTATGCCACATGTTAAGAGTGCATCATGTATACAGCTTGAAAGAATTAGAACATGCAAAAGACACATACTTATGTATAACCTATGAAAGCTCATCAAAGCATGCATCATTTATCGAAACTCCAAACATGTCTTTCAAACTAGTTCATTTGACAAACAACATCTGAACATAGCAGCCACATATAAGATATGAATCATAGTATGTGACAAGTAGGGATTCCATAATCCAATTTGAGCAACCGAAATTACGGAATTTACACATAACATAAATACATTATCCAAGAGTAAGTTAGAGGCAAACTTTAAAAATATTATTTCCCGACGATCAAGAAAGCTGAAAGTGTATATTCTAATAATTAGACTTATTGAAAGCAACAATACTTCAAACCAAATATATGATTCGTGTTCTAGGGTTTAACCCTAATTGGTTCTAGGGTTTCTTTTCTTACTTCGTGACCCTTCCCTTCCCTTGACCCTCGTAGACTCATGCCTTGAGGAAAAAACCCTAGGCTGAATGGTGTTAGTACTCCCCTTACTTGGTAAAACCCATAATGGTTCGGTGCTAGTTGGTCCATGTAACCCTAATTTTCATTTGTGTGCATTGTGTGAAAAGAGCATACTAGTGTGTGTATAACAACTCCATAACCGAAAGTTTCTTGAAGATGTGCAAGAATTTCTAACTTGTGGCTTACTAGAAGGAAGGCCTTCATGGAAACCCTAGTGGTGGCCAAATGTTTACCAACTCTACAAGGGTTCCTTTATTTCCTGCGATGCTCTTAACACCCCGCTTGGGATGAGACGGTGACTGAAGTGTCGAGACATGTAACTCAAGGCTACATACCCTCGTACATGACAATTATGATGCAATACACCTAATGCTCTAGCAGTATGCAATAAATCGAAGCGAAAAAATTTTCTTAACTACATAAAACTAGTGGTAATGTAATAACATGGTACCGAAGTGTAAGCATCCCAAAGTTTTAAATTTCATTAAAGTACTTTCAAAAATTCACATCGTTTTAAAAAATCTCCCAAAATAAGGGACCATCAAAAGAAAAGTAGTTTCTAAACCTCCAATTATAACCATTGCACTAGATCTAAGCCCCCTTCTTTGGTGAGGGTCAAGAATAATCCCTTGGTCCGTATAGGCTCGTGATCCAGAAATCTCAAACTCGTGGCGACTCCCTTAGCCTCTTTCAAGGAATCTCTCGCTTGACTTAAATATTCGATTACAAGGTCCAAATGGTCCTTTATCGTAGGGGCTTTCTCTGTTTCATCCCCGTCCTTATTAAGTGCTTCCAAAAGGTCCCTAAAGTGCTGCACCGTGACTTTCAAAAGAGAAGCTATAAAGTTATAGCGGGCCTTTAAGGTAAATTGTGGCGCCCCCAGCCTCCGCTTGGGATTGGATGGTGACTAAGACGCCGGAACATGTAACACAGGGCTATACACTCCTTGTACGTGACAGATAATATGTTATGCACCTAAATATACTAGCAATATGTAATAACGTAGCAGCGAAAAAGTAGTAAAAGTCAAATAAACTAAGCAACGTGATAAGCAATTGCAAAGCACATGGCACCGTACTAATATCATCTCCCAAACATTGCCCAAAATGTAAACATGTATTATAAAGATATAACATCCCAAATCATAGAGTATAGTTTAAAACTCTCAAAACACGGGACCTTCTCAAAACATAGTTCCACAAAAGTTGAAGTTTAAAACCATAAGTACTGTTTTTTTCCAGAAAATGACTTAAGCTCTCGTACTCTTCAAGAGGATTCGAGCTTCACATGTTTTTCCAAAGCCTTAGCTTTGTCCCGGTTGTTTCGCCGCTTGAATTCCGCAATGAACTCAAGTATACCAGTGATCTCCAGGTTGATGGCCTCGAGTCGTTCCAAGATAGAGGGCTCAAGTCGATTTACAACCATTTTAGGCAAAATCCTCTCCGGATGAGGAGGTGTCATTCTCTTCCTTTTGGTCATGGTCGTCGTTTACTGTACCTGTTACAACTTCTATCATTCCGGTTGTAAAATGGTAGTGGAAACTAACACAATGAGATTTCAAAAAATCTCAGCAAGTAATCACACAACATATCACATTTAATATTTCCCTTCAACTGATTTTTCTTCAGCAAGAGTTAGAAGGGGTGATTCTTTTGTGTGGAAAAGTATTACAGCAGCTAGACCACTACTCTATGAGGGCCTTCTATGGAAGATTGGTAATGGAAACAAAGTGAAGATTTGGTCAGATCGATGGCTGCCTATCCCAACGTCTTACAAGACTCAATCTCCTCCCAAGGTTCTCAGCACAGAAGCAACTGTTAGCTCTCTCATCGACCAAGACACTCACTCTTGGAACCTACCCCTTGTTCAAAGTGTTTTCATCCCTATGGAGGCTGCTATCATCTCTAGAATGCATATCAGTCCCTACAACAGCAATGACAAGCAGGTTTGGAGGTGCACTAAGAATGGGATCTTCTCAGTTAAATCAGCATACCATCTCCAAGTCTCTATGAATGATCTCAATAAGGGGCAATCATTAGACCCTACTAAACATGAGGTCCTATGGAAATTGCTATGGAAGCTTAAAGTGCCTTACAAAATCAAAATGTTCCTCTGGAGATCAGCTAGGGAAATCCTTCCCACGAGAGTAAACTTGCACAAAAGGAAGATCATTGATTCACCCATGTGTCCTATATGCTTATCTCATCCAGAAACCGTGTCCCATGTACTATGGACGTGCAATGTAGCCTAGGATGTATGGAGCAATAGCTCAAGAAGGTTACAGAAAAGTAGGACTGAGGAGGCACCTTTTTATGAATTGCTTACAGAGCTTCTATCCACTCTTCCACTAGAGGAACACACTAAGTTAGCTCTCACAACTAAGGAAATTTGGCACAGAAGGAACAAGTTTATTTTTGAATCCAAATTTGCTTCACCTCAACAGGTCTTAAAGCTTGTCTCCACTAGCATTACAGTGTCTCCACTAGCATTACAGAGTTGGATGAGCTAGAAAGGAACCAAAAAAAGATAACTTCTCAGAATCAACCTCCAACCAAGTGGTGTAAACCTCCAACCAAGTATTACAAATTAAATTGGGATGCAGCCATTGACAAGGTTAACTGCAGGGTGGGTATCGGGGTGTCAATCAAAGATTGGTTTGGCCTTGTGACAGCAACTCTCAGGAGCCCTGTCCTTCCTTTCCTGATCCACTTCTGGGAGAAGCACTTGCTGCCTTGCGAGCAGTGCAATTTGGCATTGAGATTGGACTCAACAATGTCATTTTCGAAGGGGATTCAAAGCAAGTGGTAAATGGCATAAATGGTTCAACTAAAGACTGGAGTACGGTGGGGCTGATTTATCAAGACATCAAGAAATTACTTAGCACTTACCTTTCTTGGTCTGTTTGTCATGTACCTAGACAAGCCAATACAGTGGCCCATTGCCTGGCTAAAAGCTCTCTAGACTTATATGAGGACTCAATTCATGTAGAGGGTTATCCTCAATGTATTCATAATCATCTCTTTTGAGATATTAATATGAAGTAACCTTTCTCTCAAAAAAAAAAAAAAAAATGTGTGCATGGACATATACTTGACTTATGCCTTTGACCAGAACTTGACTTGTGTACTTGACCATTTTCAAACGGCTTGTAACAGAGACTTTAGCTTTCCAGAAAAACTTCTTAACTTTTTCTTAATCGCGTGATCTTAATCAGAACTTGCCTTATCAGAACATATCACAAAATTTGCATCGAGTGATCCTTAGCACATAAGCTCATATTCTTATTCAGAGGGTGGACACAACACAGTTTCCCTTAGCACTGCGTGTTCCTGCTAGCTACCGCACCATCAACAGTCCGTACACCATGATGAATACGTCATAAATAGAGATTCATATTAACTCGACCTTACTTTGTCGGGTTACATGCCTTATACACCCACTAGCGTTAGATTCTTCCTCGCTCCAGTATCTTTTGAAAAGAATCTATTCGAGGCTCATTGATGGTACTTTGTTGACCCAGGGGTTACCACTCCATTCTTAAACACTCTAGAGTGGATAACGGAGTTTCACTAGGACATTCCCCCACCCTAACACTTGGGATCGTGATAAAACTTTTAAACTCTTTTCTTTGAAAATACTTTCTTTGAAAACACTTTCTTTGAAAACATTTTTCCCCAAATCCATGTGACATAAAACTTATAACATGTGTACTTACACTTGACATATGACATGTGAAATGCCGTGCATGAAATAACTAAGCATAACAAGTTCATTTCATAGCATAATAACATAAACCATATAAGATATCCATACACATACATGGAATCATGAGAACTTGCTTAGGCTGAAACTTATAGGCACAAAAACATAAAGATTTATCACTTAAACATGTTCCAAACTTGAAACATATAATATAGAAATCAAGACATAGTGAAACAAAGCATGAAATCTTAAGTATTTGACCAAGGTCTGAAACTTCCAAGACATATTCAAACCGAAACATCATGTTGCATAAACCATCAACCTTAATCAAGTGAAAACCGAAACATATAGGAGTATTTCATGGCATTTTCATCACAAATCTGAAGCATATAATTCCTTCCATAGATTTACTCAAGATCATATTAGCATATTCAAACAAACAATCAAGAGATAGCAAATAAAGCAAACACAACAATGAAAGGATCTACACAAATATATACAAGTATTAACCAAGAGTAAGTTGAGTGTATACTTACAAAAATCCGTGTAAAGAAATACTAGTAAGCTGTAAATATGAACATACTATATTAGAAAGAGTAACTAAAAATCCTATCTCATGTTCTAAAGTGTGTGAGAGTTTCAAGGGCATCACTTGATCTTAAACCACTCGGCTTCTAGGGTTTTTGGGTTAAAACCCCTTCATTTCACTCATGAAGTAAAACAAAACCTAAGGTAAAGCAAAGATACATGTGGTGGTCTAAAACAGGGACGATGAACTCCCCTTTACTAATCGATTTCAAGGGTTTCTTGAAATCCCTAAGTCATTTCCCAAGAAATCGATAGAAAGTATGGGTGTTCTATCATTCTCGAAGTCCAATGAGGTTTGAGTCTCATTTTTGGGTTGAGAAAGTGACATGTGTGTGCAAAACTTAAGAGAAAACTGATACTTACCTTGTCTATCATTGATGGTGTCGAAATCTCCTTTCTTGAAAGGATCCTCCTTGTTTGGTTGGAAATAAAATACGAGAAAGTGAGAGAACCTTCAAGTGAACATGTGAGAATTGTGTGGAGAGAGTGAGAGTTCATGCAATTTCCGAGAAAGCTTCTTGGCGTGTACTCCTTCCTTTTTATAGAAGACCCTTCACTTCCCTCCTTGGTTGCTTCCAAAATCCTTGCATGGATGACAAGTGGCATAGGTTTCTTTTTCCCCTTTCTCTTTTGTAAAAAATGCCTCTTAGAATTCCCCACTTGGATTGCATTGGGAAGGGACATCTTGGGGGTGGTGTGTAGGGTTTCTCTTCCCCTAGCCAAAATTCCCTTCTTTCCCCTTTATGCCTTTCATTTCCTTAAGCAAGTGAATATTTCTTCAAGGGTAGCTTGGTAAAACATCACATGCCTCTTCCTTTTCCCAACAAATAACCTTTGGCATGGATGACAAGTGGCATTGTGCATGTGCCATAGCCCTAGCCACCACTCCTTCTTTTCCTAAGTTGATGCTTCATCTTCCTAGTGCTCATTCCCTAGGTGACCTTTATGTGCCATTGGTCCAAAATAATCTAAGTGACAAGTGGCAAGTGGCAAGTGACAAGTGGCAAGTGGCAAATGGCAAGTGAACGAGGTGCTTGGGAGTGTGCTGGCCGAAACCCTAAGGGCATATTTGTCCTTGATACAAAAGTCCCTTCACCTATTCTTCTAGAAACTTAGTGAATGCTTGACACTTGGCAAAAACTAACCAAATTCGAAATCCTATGTGTCTCCCTTCGGTTTCCCATGCAGATTTTCTAGAAAAGCTCTATTTCACTTCCCTAAGCTTCCTTTCCCAAGAAATCTACCTTGGAACTCGAATTTTGAGCAAGACAATGGGCTAGGCGTGTGGGAAGATGGGCTAGCCGAAAATCCCTTAGTCTTCCTAGGTTCCTTTTGCCCCTTGGTTCATCTAGAAGGTTTTTAGCAAATTGACAAGTGACAATTCTTCTAGGGTAGGCGTGCAAGCCATTTCTTGGTGCTTTCCTACACTTCTCTTTCCCCCTTAACCCATTATCAAGATTAGATTCAAAGTGTAAGATTTTCATGACACATGGCACTACTGACTTAAGATTTGGGTTATGGGCCTAAAGCCATTGGGCCTGGGTTTCTAAATAGGGCCGAAAATTATAAGGTAATCTAAGGTCACTCTCCTCTTGGGCTCAAGTTACCAAATCAAATATTCTAAGCCCTTCCAAAGTAACTAAGGCTCCTAAAATACCATGGCAACCTAGAACGAATTCTAAGTGCCAAGTCTAAACAAACTCGGGTCATCACATAAATTCATCTTCAATCAGGTCATTAATCGTGTCCATAGTCTTGGGTATCTATCACAGCTTCTACCATTCTGAGTGGAGAATGGTAGTGGAAACTACCACAGTGAGATTTCGAGAAATCTCAGTAAGTAAACAAACAACATACAATAGATAACATAAGCATATAAGGGCAAACCATAATGAATGCATAGACATGTACTTTGACATAAAACATGACTTATGCGACATTGACTTTTTCAAAAATAACAAGTAACAGAGACCTTTTAACATTTTCAAGAAAACGTATTTTCCATCTTTTCATCTTTGGTTCTTAAACATATAACATATCATTTGAGCTCAAGTTCTTGGTCATTCACATATCATGTCTTGGAGTTCATTGCCTTATTCACTTTTTATAACATATAGTTGGATACCTCACGGCTCTCCTATGCACTGTGTGTTCCCTGCTAGTTACCGCATCATCTAATGACCCACTTGACCGTGGTGACAACGTCATATTTTTTAACGTACTTATTACGATAGTTCACATGTTTCACCTTCACCGTATGACACCCACTAACTTTAGGTGCAACCTCGCTCTGGTATCATTTCCACAAGGATTCATTTGAGATTCGTCAACTGTACTTTGTCGACCTAGGGGCTGCCACTCTATTTTAAACACTCTAATTTGGACAGAGGAGTTCCACTAGGGCATTCCCCCATCCTAGCATTTGGGGTCATGATAAAACGTTTACAGGCTCGTTTCTTGAAAACAATGCACAAACCCAATGCATGTGACATGGGCTTATGATGCTTTGTTCCTTTCATGGATAATGTAATCATGTATGCCGAGATTCATGCAATCATACAAACAATATACATCCCGCGTTACGGCTTGAAAATATTAACATACGTATACTTGATTTACATATACGAACAATGGCATTCAAAGATTAACAAAGGGTAAAACTGATTCACAACATCATTCATTGTACTTGGCCGAAACATATAGTACTTGAAAGCATGATTTTACAAAAGTAACATGGACTTATAACACCTAACATGTTCGGTATAACATCATTAAGTAACATGACAACATAATCATATATATCCGAATACAAGGCATGGTATTACAAGAGGTTTCATTCAACCACGATCAATATGGCAAAACGTATTTAGGTAAAACTGAGTATATAACATGATAAGAGATTTCATCCAATCCAATATCAAGCAAATGCAAGTTCACACATCATATACACATATTATCCAAAAGTAGGTTGAAGGTCTACTTACAAAAATCCAACGATTACAAATAGCAAGCTGAAAATGCATATTGAAAATCATTAGGCATGGACATACGAAAATCCTAATCTCATTTGTGAGTGTGTGTCGTGTATATGGCTTATGAAATCCATTCCCACAGTAAGAAGAGCTCTTTAACATTCATACTTCACTCTCAAATTAGAAGCTTCAAGAAGAAAGAAACCCTAGCTTAGCTGAGAATGGTAGTAGTGGCTCTTCGTCCTTTCCAAAGTCTCATATTTGCTTGTGTAATGCAAATGGTGGTTCGGGCCTCATGTGAAAGAATCCATGAATATAAAATCACATTCTTGTTCCTCTTTGGCTGTGTGTGTAGGTATAAGAGACAAGTGAATAGTTCTTACCTCATGTGTTCTTCCCCCTTGGATGGCGTTGATACTCATTGGTGTGCTTGAAATGGTGGTTGGAGGAATAAGGTAGGTGTAGCAGTGTGATAGAAGAGAGAAAATCTTAAAAGTGACAAAAAGGGCTCTTCACTTTCGGCTTCTCCCTTCTTATAGGCACATCCTCCTTCTTTGGAAAGCCAAGAGTCATGGTGCATGGGTGCCACTTGGCACCTTGGTCGAAAAGTCTCTTCATCTTCCTCATGATGGAGTTGTGTGGGGAAACCAAAAGTCCTTTGGACAAGTGGCGTGAAGCTCTTCCATCCAAAACCCTAATTTCCACATATACCCTCCTTCATGTGTCTAGGTTCATTGAACTTGGTGGCAAAAAGGTAAAAACTCCAAACCCTAAATCAATCTTGAACCATACACGTGTGCATGCTTGCCATGTGGCAAGTGGCATGAGTCTTGCCCTAGTCGTCCGCCCCTTGCACTTCCCCTCACAAAGATTCTTCCAAACTTATGTGAGTGTGTGCATGTGCCTTCCCCATGCATATCTTCTTGGAATTCTCATGCTTTCCCTCCATGCATGATAAGTGTCAACAAAGGTGATTGGCTTTTCATGTGGGGCATGCAACCCTATGGATGAAACTCTAGAAATCTCTTAGTCTCATTCCTTTGACTTGTAGTGTCCCTATGTGCCTCTCCCTTTCTCAAATCATTGCACATAATTCTTAAAACTTTCCAAAATCCTATGGGTGGTGTGTGGGTCCTTTGGGGTTACAAAAACCCTAGTTTCTCTCACTCCCCTTGCTCACTTCCACGTCCAGATTCAAAGTAACCTAGAGGTGAGTTGTGCATGTGAGACACATGGCATATGGTTCGTGAGAATGGCGTGTTCCCTATGTTTGGCCGAGCCATCTCTTCTTCTTAGCTTTGGTGCATGTTGGCCAAGTGTCATGTGTGTGCTACTCAAGATGCCACTTCACTAGGTTTCCAAATGATGAGCTTCCAGGGAAACTAAAAGGTCTTCCCTTGCCATGTGGCGCCTCCCTTCTCAACCCTAGACCCCAACTTAGGGTTTCAAGCCCTAATTCCTTTCTAGTGGCCGAAAATCCTATGGGCCCTTTTTTTCTTAATGCTTAGATGCCTAATGCATCAAGTCCAAAATTCCTAAGTATCCTCTACCATCTTGCTTGGCCCAACAACCATACAAAGCTTGATAACAAAAATATGAACAAAGACTTGGCTAAGTCCGGGTTATCACATTTCCATTTCACCATTGATGATTTAAAAAACCCTAGGCAACCCATACTCAACAAGATTGAGCATGGTTGAGCCAAATACTCCATTAATCCCACAAAACTCACAACAAGGCCATAACACCCATTCCCTTGACTTTCTCAAGCTGAACCTTCTTCAACCCAAAACCCTTGCAAGTGCATGTGTTCATGAGAAGAGAGTGCGATAGAAGTTTGAAGATTCTCATCGTGCAAATTTCTCCAATAACATGTCCTCAATTTCCCCCCTATGCTTGCGTGAAGAAAGTGTTTGGTATAAGGAAAAATAGTATTTGGTCTTCTTCTAGAGTGGGTGAGATAGAGAGGATAAGAGAGTAGAGGGAAAATTCGGAAATGAGCAAAATTACTCTTGGTGTGCCTTCGGTAGGGCTAAGGGGCGCTGGCATAAATGCCTCCCATTTATACCTTCCTTTGTTCACACTTCTCTCTCTCTCTCTCTCTCATCATTACTCTGATATGGAATCCGAAGAGTATATGGTGCATGGGTGCTAATTGGCGCCCTTTTATTGCCATGGCCGAAATCCCCTATTCTTTTCTCTTATCGTTGCTTTTCTTGGGAATCTAAGGGTCACTTCTTGCATGAAGGACATGTGGCACCTTCTGCCTTGACTGAAATCCTAAGTGCTTCTTCGTCTTTCCCTTCTTGTGGTCTAGGTTCAATGAACCTATGCAAAAAGAACAAGTGTGGCGTGTACACCTTCATGGCTGAAACTCTAAATATCTCCCTTCATGATTGAAACCTTCAAGAAACCCTAGGATGCTTATGCATGAATGCCATGTGGCAAACCTAGTAAGGGTGGCGTGTGTGTCCTTTGCCATGACCGAAAATCCTTTCTCTCCATTCTTCCATTTTTGGTTCAAATACAATGAATCTAGTGGAGTGACAGTGCATGGTTGCCAAATGGCGTGTGCCTCTTCAAAACCGAAACCCCATGGTCTTCCTCTATTCTTGAAAACTCCAAAAGTCTCAATGCATGTGTGTCAAGCGGCACTTCTTCCCTATGGCCGAAAATGGCCTTTCCCTTCCTTCTTACAAGAAGCTTGGTTTCATGCTTGCCAAACCGAAAATCCCTTGAAGATGATTTATAAAGAGGGAAGAGAGAGGAGTGGCTAGATAATAAAATGAAAAAGTGAGGAAATATACCAAATACAAGCTGTCACTTGAAGTGAATTGGTGAAATTCTCTAATTTCTTGAAGTGTTTCAGAACTAATCTGTTGTGAGTATTTTTTTTCCCTTTTTCTTGATACTTATGGAAGTTAGCTACTGTGTGATAATGTTGTTGTTTCTTTTATTGTTGCAATTTTAACTTGTCTTATGCATGTATTTCAATCTCGTTGATATTTTGTTTCTCTTCCTACTACTTGAGGTTTAGCTACAGCATGATGAGAGGAGTAGAGAAATCAGATGAGAGCTATGTGTGTGTTGAAGACTTGGTATGTATTGGTTTTTGGGGCTTAAGGTGTAGACTGAGTACTACATATTTGTGTGATTTGAATTAAGCTTAGAGATGAGATTGAATGATAATTCCAACCATACACTCGGTTCTCATCTTGACCTAATGGTGAAGATAAATCATGGAGGAAAATAAAAGAAACTAGAAAGAATTAAAGCAAGTGTTTATTACATTTTGCCCCCTCGAACTTTCACTCAATTCACAATGTGCCTCCAAAACTAATAATTGCATCAAAGTGGACCCTCAAACTTTCAAAACTTCTCAGTCCCCCCTTCCGTCTACCATTAGCATTAAATCTAACGAAAATTAACTGCACATGCTGCTCATATGCATAACATTCACTGTAAAGATATAATTTTCATCTAATTTATTATCATTAACCATATAAAATATAAAATAATATATGACATCAATTAATAATAAATCATAAATCATAAATCATTAAATAATTTTTTTATTAATTTATATATGGTTAATGAATATCAAATAATTTCATTGTGTATATAGATTATTCATACTTGCTTGCAACTTAAGTATACAATAATTTTATATATGATTAATGATTAATGATTTATTATTAATTGATAATATATATTAATTTATATTTTATATGGTCAATGATAATAAATTAGATGAAAATTACTTCTTTGCAGTGAGTTTCCGTTAGATTTGACTCTGTTGGTAGACAGAAGGGGGGAATTGGAAATTTTTGAAAGTTCGAGGGTCCACTTTGATGCAATTATTAGTTTTAGAGGCACATTATGAATTGAGTGAAAGTTCAAAATAGCAAAGTGTAATTAAACCTTAAAGAAATAAAGATAAGAAAATAACGGGACTAACTTTAAAATCCAACTTTGTTTTCCTTTATCCAAAAATTATATTTTTCACCATAAAATAAAGTAATGAATTTTAATAAATACTCATATGAGAAATAAGATCATGTAAATAAAAATGAATTACCAAATATTATTTTATTTTCGGTGCTCCATACTTAAAGAGGTTAACTCTAAAAATTTAGGTTTGGTTCAATAATACTTAAAATACCTAATTCAAAATAATTTTATGTTTTTTAAAAATACTTGAAAGATTTTATATACTTGGCTCAATTTTGAAAACATCTGCTAAATTTAAAAATAAGAATTTAAGTCTCAAGACTTTTAAACGAGGCTCGTGACCAACCCGAAAGGAAATTGGATAAGTTGTTCACAATCTCCCCTCCCTATAAATATCCCGTCCTTGAATTTGCCTATACCTTAATCGAATCCATTCATGCTCATCCTTACATCGTCTTCATGCTTTCATACACCTTCATTGCTTCAATCACTTCTTGCGTAGTAACATGCTTCCTCGTAATTTGGCAATCCTCTGCTAACATGCTCGAGTTGTCTCCAATCACTTAATATGATCCGTTGTGAAGCACTTGTACATTTCACACTACAATTCTTATTGAAAAAGCTTGAAGTCATCATGTTATCATTTGTCATGATTTTGGCATCAATCCGTTTCTACAATTTTCTAATGCTAAGACTACTCCTCTACATCTCCTCCATGCAAGCAAAGAAGAAAGCATATCTTGGCCAATGGGTTTCAATTAGTGACAACTTTGATACTTAACTTAGAAGAGAAGTGAGCTTCTACTTCTAGGTATTTATAGTTGGACTGCTGCTACTATGTTGGTGACATGTTAGCCACATTACATTTGGGTGGCTGCATTTAACGTGGGTGTCTACGGTTGGCCATAGTTTTCAGCTACCTTTAATGGATTGGTCACTACCTCCTTTGCTATGCCATCACGATTATTTGGCACTATGCTTTATTTACAATATATTAATTGTACACTATCCGCCTTTTTACACTAAAGGTTCTGTTTGAATAATAAGATGAGAGAAGATAAGTTAAGATAATTTATAAATAATAGTGAGATTATTATTTAAAATTAGAGCATATGAAATAAAGTACCTCTGTATCCAAACGGACATACTCGTTACTTTTTTTTAGTTCTGTAGCTTTTAATGTGCCACCTCCTCTTGGGAATTGTGCTAATTGTCTCCTTGTTATTGACAATCTTGCTTGGAAAAAACTACTTTACCCTCTCAAGTGTACTGCTCCATTTGACCGCTTGGCAAAATTATTATTATTTTTTACTTAGTGATTAAGAAAATGATTTTAAGTGTATTAAGATTTTTTATTATTATTTTAAAATATTTAAACATATTAAAAAAATGTGAAAAGAAAATGAAAAAAAAAAAAAAAACCAAAAGCGGTAAACTTGAGCGAGCTACTCTGGGTGGCAGAATAGCCCGACTCATCTTGCTTTTATCCACCTACCTCTTTTCTAATTCGTTCATCGTTTAAGATCCATTCCTTAAGATCTTGGCATATTAACTATTTTTTTTCCATATTAACAATCATGTCCTAAAATGGACGAATTACAACTTTTAGAGTTATGCGACTGATAGGTCGGTGGTCATATTAAGACAATAATAACACTTTGAGAAAGGAAAGGACAATTTGCTAAGATGGAGCAAAGAAAATAAACTAAACTTTCACCGAGGAAGCAAAATTAAACAAATGACAGCACCCAAAGCTTAAGAAATCCATGGCAGGGGGCAAAAGGGGCAAAACACCCATGTGATTAAGATGATAGTCGCCATTGGTGGCCAAATCTCGACTGCCACTTGAGTGTCAAGATAGAGAAATGATATTTGCAATTAAAGGATGTGCAAGTCTTACGCATTCATTTTGGAAAAAGTAGGTAAATTTGGAACTCACATGGTAAAATTATTTTTTTAATAATGGACTCCACTTTTTTGTAAAGGGAGTGCAAAGAGCTTCTGTAACTATCTGAATGAAATTTGATGGATGAATTTCTTTAGACCTTAGAAATATCGTGAAGTCTCGAAAGGATTTCAAAAATCAAGAGATTGATTAGGTTTTGGTTTGTCGGCATAGTTGGAACCTGATCCACTATGGGGACGAAATTGCCTTTCTATTTAATTAAGGCACTTCAGAGTATGAGTTTATGAAACAAATTGCACCATTAGATTATTTAGAATATTTAGAATTTTACAATGCAATAATACGTTTTCGGTTTTCTGAATTAGTAGTATTTGGGAGTGCCTTTCTATCTAATTAAGACATATAGGAGTAGAATTTCATGAAACAAATTGCACCACTAGACTTGTATGATTATTTAGGATTTTATGATGCAATAAAAAGTTTCGAGGTTTTTCGGATGAATAGTAACACCCAGGAGAGCGCCATGTCGCAACTAGTTCAAACAATTGTTAAATCGCTATGTAGGATGTTCAAATCCTCTTAGAATCACTAGGATTACTTTTTTATTGGATACATGACACAATCCTAGCCACTCATATAAATAGTGTTAGGACATTTGTCACATGAAGATTGAGGTGTGATAAAATGGAGTGAGTTTCAAGCCATGCTAGAATGACTCTTAGGCCAAATACTATTCCACCCAACCAAATACTATTTGGCCAACAATAAAAAGGTTTCAACCCTAATGAAACCCCAAACCATTAAAATCCAATCAAAACCCTAAAATTTCATGTGATGGCCGAAACCTTAAAACTTGTTTTCCAAACCCTAAACCACTCTATTTTGATTAAGTGTTTTATCACTTAGTTAAATCAATTCCTTGTGCAATTAGCCATTCAATTACACACTCATATACCCTTAACCACTCTCTTACATCTTGGTAATTTCATTTAAGCAAGAAAAGTTTGATTTGAACCCAAAACCCTAACTAGACCCCGAACTAAGCGCATTTCAGTTAGGCCTTTTTTAGTCACTGAAACCCCTACTTAGGCCAACCTTCTTGGATAGTCTTCTTCCCTCTTACAAGGCCATGCATAGGGTGACATGCCACCTCATGGTTGACCACAACTAGTGCCTTGATGGTAAGCCAAAACCACCACATACCAGCCCCCATCACTCGGCCAGAATGCAACAGATTTGCTGCTACACTCTGCAACCCTCCTTCCTCCACATTTTCAGCTACCACCTCTCATCGAAAGATCCCTCATCCACCCACCATGTCTACCTCCATCTATACCCCATGCCCCTTGCTCTTCACTTCACACGCTTTTTTTTTTTCACTTGTTTTCCAAGAGAGAAACTGAGAGAATGCAAGAGAGAAAAATTAGGCAGTTTTGGTTCTAGCCTTCCAACCTTTGTAAGTTATTTTTTTATCGCTCAATATTCTTGTATTTTGTTCTATTGTGAGTCTAGTTTAAGTGGGTATGTGTTGGAAAATTTTTTATGGAGTTTTGATTTGTGAAAGTTGAGTTTGGAGATGGAAAGGTTTTGTTTTGACAGTTTTTGGTGTTCATTGATGAACCTTGGAAGCTTGGTGTTGTTTTGATGAAGTAATGTGTGTATATCAACTTGATAAAGTGTTTAATTGATTTATATACATGTTGGGATGTAATCAAAGCATGATAGGTTTTTATAAAAGAGTTTTGCATGATCTTCAAAGTCATAGAAACTGAATGACTCAAAACAGTTTATGTTTTGGTGTAGTTTGTGTTTTTGGTTCTAGGAACTTGATATAATGGTTTTTATTTTCATATATGTTGTTCTTGAGGCTTTGATATATGTGTTAAGAGGTTATTTTTGAAGAGTCATGGTTTAAGATCTTTTGATGGAATGTTGATAAACATGCAAAGGTTTGTTTAAAACTCGATCTAGAGGCTCTCGGGTATGATGATTTGTTTGGATGAAATTATTGCCATGACATGCTAGATTTAATGCTTAGATCAAGTTAAAACTTGAATATTAGGTATATGGTTTTGTTATTTGAACAATTACTACATAAACATCAATTATCTAGTTACATTGTTTCATGTCCAAATCATGCTATACTCGGTTCTAGTGTTTTGACCAAACATCAAGTATTTGGTGATTTTGGTTGTTTGTTCAAGCATGATATGACCTAGATTTAAATGATGAACATGCTAGGAGAGTAATTATGGACTTTTGGAGTTCTTAAAGTTGATTCGGAATGTGTTAGACCAAGGAAATCAATGGTTGGTTCTTTTTTACCTATTCTTGATGATTTGGCATTTTCCTTGTTATGATGATCCAACTTTTTGTAAAATGTGTATTTTTATGTCTTATCATGATTTTAGAACTAAGTGATTTTTGAGAGTTGATGAAATCGGTTTATGCATGTTAGTAAGTTAAGAGGTCAAGTTGCAACAAAAATCAAGTTTTGGCCTAGGAGTGTTTCGACCTAAGCATGTTTCTTATGGTTGTGTTTAGTTTTAAGTTTTTTTGAGTTGATGTTTGGATTTAGGACAAGATTTACATGAGAAATGTAAGTTTTGATAAGTTTTGGAGTTTATATGCAAAATCCTTATTTTAGAGGCAAAATTATAATTTTTCATAAGTAGATAGGTAACTTTGCAATTTTAGCCCTAAGTAAGTTTTAGTTTTATAAGAGTTCAATGAGATATTATAACCTTAGAAAATATCTCATTTCAATTTAAGACTTTTTATGCTTCACTTAACGCTACGCTACGCTTTCGCTTTATGCAAAAAAACTGTAAGTTACCTCTACCTTACTCTCAGGATATTTATGTATATACTACGGTAAGACCACCATTGTCTATATTCATGTCGCTTATACTTACTGTAATTGTTATAATATTCAATGCCACATCATCAATTATCTATTATATGTTTATCTGTCAAATGAATGACATGTCATCAGATATCTGTCACACGTTTATCTGTCACATGAATGCCATATCAATTATCTATTACTTGTTATCTTTCACATATATGTCATGTCATCAGTTATTTGTTACATGTTTATTTGTTACATGAATGCCATGTCACTGTTATGTGTCAAGAATGCCATGTCATATTTTAAACGAGTATGTCATGAGTTAAGTAAGACATGCATTAGTCTTTATTTTATCCCGACCCTAAGTGCTAGGATGTGGATTTAACTTGGTGGAACTTATTTTTTCACGCTGGAGTGTTTAAACTAGTTTGTGGAATCTCCTAGGTTGACAAAGTACCATCAACAGATTTCAAATGGAACCTAAGTAACTGGTTACCGGAGTGAAGTCAGGCACCCAACACTAGGGGTGCCAACCACACGTTTAACATTTTGTATCAGTTTAGTTATTATGACATACTTACAGCTAGTGCAGATGCCTATGATGTGATGTGGTACCGGTAGGAGCACATGGTCCTTGGGGAGTCGTGGAGCATCTACAGTTCACATTAAATAACCATATATATTTAACTAGGTCATGTTCATGTCAAGTCATGACACGTTCAAGTCAAGTCATGTCATGTTCATGTATAGTCACATTAATTTCAAATCAAGATCGTGTCATGTTATTTGTCAAGTCACGTCACATATGTTCAAGTTCATGTCATGATGCATACATTTTATTTTACTGTCATGCATGCATATGTATATTGTTGGTAGCTTAGTAGCTTATTTGCTGAGATTTGTGAAAATCTCACTTGGTAGTACTAACTACCATCCAGACCCGGAGAATCTGCCCCTAACCAACTTGACGAGGTCGAATAGACCACAGAGCGAAGACGAGGAGTTGATCACATCGATACTCCATTTCCTAGATAGGATTTTGGATATTATAGCAGAGCTGCGTGAGTAGCTTAGTGATTTAGTCCAATAGTTATATATTCTATGTGTAATTATGGAGTGTCGTCTCTGTACCTTTTGGATATAGACTTCTTGTTATGACTTTTGGAGATATGATCATTATTATATCATGATTATATTTTGGGATATAATACTTCTGGTACATTGTGTATTGCTCAAAAGAAAAAATTATCCATTGTGAATATTGTATACTGTTAGATGCATGTTAGGTGCACTACATCTTTATCTGTCATGAAAGGGGGTATATGACCTTGTGTTGCACGTCCCGACAGTTCAAGTTCCATTAAGTCCCAAGCAAAGCCTGAGGGCGTCACACGCCCACTGCATACCCATCAAGAATACATATTCTTTGGAAAGATTGGCAAGGGCTTTTGTGTTAGATATCGTCAGACTGCATGGATACCAAGAACGATTGTGTCAGACAGAGATCCTCATTTCATGTCTTGGATTTGACAAAGTTTGTAGAGTTTGAAGGGTACCAATATAAAATTCAATAGGGCCTATCATCCTCTAGCAGACGGACAAACCGAGAGGACGATATAGACTATGGAAGATATGCTTAGGGCCTGTGTCCTAGACCATGAAGGGAATTGGGAGAAGCAAAGTTGACAGAAGAGTTACGCCAACAATAGAAGAAGAAATATGGATTTTGAAGTCAGAGACTGGGTCTATGTGAAAGTCCCATGAGAGGAGTAGCTCGGCTCAACATATAGAGAAAGATAAGTCCAAGATATGCGGGAGTGCACGAGATCTTGGAAAAAGTGGGAGGATTGCGTACCGATTGGAGTTACCAACTGAGTTCTTTGGAATCCATAATGTGTTCCACGAGTCCTCTTTAAAGACAAGCTTTGGAGATTAGACTCTAGCTGTCATAGACCTCGAGATTATTCCATTGCAACCAAACATGACCTATGAGGAAAAACTATTGCAAATCATTGATTGAAAAGAGAAGAAATTGCATAACCGTAAGATTTCACTGGTCAAAGTACTGTTGCAAAATCATAATGTTCAGGAAGCAACTTGGGAGAAAGAAGTTGATATGAAAGTCAAGTACCCTCATCTATTTGGACTATAGTTTAATTTTTATTTTGTTTGTGAACCTGACTCAATTGTTTCTATATTAACCATCTTGTACGAGGTTGCATTGCAATAGTTAGTCTTTGTACTTCATTTGTTTTGATATCAAATGAAGTATGTTCACCTCAAATTTGTTATGGCCCCATGTATGGTATGTTTTGTGGGATTTTTTTTTCCATCATTTGCTTCACGCTTTCATGGCATGAGAGAAAGACTGCGTGGAAGTCCACACTTTCTGCCCAGAGAGTTAGAGAGATGAGAGAGGAGCGCCGTAGGAGTCGACTCATTGAGCTAGATAGGAAAATCGTTGCTTACTGTCGGGTGATGGAGAAATGGGAGCACCATTGCACTCACGTCATGGACATAGACAGCCATAGGAAGGATTACAAGCGAAGGGCCTTTCCTAATGAGGAGCAATTTCCACCTCGCCACCCGTCTACGTGGGTCGATAGAGATAGTTCTCACACTAGGAGGCCACTTGACCAGGCAAAGTCTAGCCACGCTGTTAAGAAGCGCGTCACCATTCCTAAGTCTGAGACATTAGGACCATCGATCTTGTCAAAACATCGAGGATGTCTACTCATGTAGGGGCGTATACCCGATAGTGATGATGAGGAGGAGGTTGAGCAGCATATTGATCTGGGACATTTCGCCAACATGATGTATGACTCCGATGTCGACACGCTATACTATCTACCATAGCTTTCCACTACTACAGATTCTGATTCACCTCCACCCGCATCACCTAGAGATTCTATGGCCAGTGACGGGCAGTAGCCCTTGTGAGTATATTATTTACTTTGTTGTAGTAGTAAGTTGTGTTTTTATATACACACAGATTTCGAGAACGAAATCTTCTTTTAGGGAAGGGAGGATGTAACGACCCAAAAGAAACTTGATAGATGAATTTCTTTAGACCTTAAAACATCGCCTTTTGGGATTTGACGAATTGAGCAATTGATTAGATTTTAGTCTGTTAGCGTAGTCGGATCTCGATCCACTATGGTGACTAGATTTCTTTTCTATCTAATGAAGGCACTTAGAAGTAGAATTTTATGAAACGAATTTTGCCATTAGAAAGAATATTTAGGATTTTACGGCGTAATAAAAAAGTTTCAAGTTTTTTGGGTGAATTGTAGATGAAATTGCCTTTTTATTTAATTGATGCACTTAGGAGTAGAATTTTATGAAACTAGTTACGTCATTAGACTCGTATAAATATTTAAGATTTTATGGTACAATAAAAAGTTTTGAGTTTTTCAGGTGAATAGTGACCCTTCGGGAGAGAGTTGGATTTTACACCCCTTGCATTTCACTTCACATACTTAGCTCATTTCCTCACTTTTCCAAGAGCAAACCAAGAGAGAGTTGAGAGAAAATTCTGGGCAGCTTTGTGCTCTAGCTGATGAGTGTACGAAAGTGCACTCTAAATACCCTATTATTGGACTAAAAGGCTAAAATATTAATAGAAATTATTGGAATTAATGTGTATTCTTAAATTGAGTTTCTATTTATTTTGGGATACTCCTGAACATATTTTTATGTTTAATTTTAGATTCTATAAAGGAGCAAGTCTAAACCCATTCAAATTCAAAGGACTTTCAAGTGGGCAAGAGGTTGGAACAACTTCAGAACTTTCAACGAGTTTTGGACTCTTCAAATAAGGATAATGATGGGCTCTATTTTTCTCTTGAGATTTTTGTTGTCCATTATATTTATGAGTAACTAAATTCTCAAGTAGGGGTAGAGATGAACTTACACAGTAGATGATATTATTAATTTATGTATTTAATTTTCAATTAATAAAACTCTTTTGTTTTATCATTCTCAATTCATTGTTGATGTTTTCTTTTCCGAATAATCATAGAATTTATTTTGTTTATAGATTCAGTCATGTTTTTTCTATTGAATGGATTGACTCTTTGATTATGTTTGGATCAATTATTTTTCTATATTGATTTAATTCTTTGCTGCAATATCGTTTTCTGAGTATATTGTCGTCGTTGGATTTTCTCAATAGTGATAATAATTTACGTATTTTAAAAGTGGTGAATGATTTTTCAAAGGGTTACATTTGGTTTAATCTTGGTTTATAAATCTATACCTTCTGTTTGGGAATATTAAGAAATTGAGTTCCCAATTGAGTTATTCAATGAATTAAGAATAATTAAAATATCATATTTGTGCAAGGGATTCCCGACACTTTACTATTTGCCAAACTTGAATACTTTTTCCGTTAGTCACTCTTATTCACTTTAATTTGCATTTAAAAATAATCTTTATTCTCCATTAATCATTTAATATCTTTATTTAGCTTCTTTGTTCCTTCTACAATTTTTTTTTAATTTGTGTCTCTGTGGAATCGACACCCCAAAGCTATGCTACAACTACCACATTATTCTTTAGGCGTAATCAAATTTTTTGCGCCGTTGCTGGGGAGACGGTAGAAGAATTGCTAGATAGTTTTTCTTTTCTGCAGTTTGTAAAGTCGGTAACTTCGTTCTCTCTTTCAGCTTGTTGCATTATTTTGTTTCCTTTCTTTTCATAGTATTTTTAGTTTTTAGTATTTTGTTACCTTGCATGCAAAGATATAGAGACGCCTTGGGTAGATTTGCTTATAGTCCCGTGGAAGAGTCAAAATCAAATTTTTTAAATCCTTTATTTGACAATCCATCTAGTCCCGAAGAAATGAGTGAACATGGAGATCAACCCATTAGAACTCTTCATGATTACCTCCACCCTACACGCACAGCCACATCATCATGCATCATGTTTCCAGCTAATACTTGCCAATTAGATTTTAAAGCAAGGATAATACAGTTACTCCCTACTTTTCATGGCTTGGAAAATAAAAATCCATATGTGCACATTAGGGAGTTTGAGGAAGTAGTTGCGACTTCTCATAGTCAAAATGCAACTGATGACGTTGTGAGACTCTTAAGTTCTTTCATTTCTCTTTGAAGGATAGAGCTAAGAGTTGGCTATACTCATTGAGACCCCGATCTATTGGGTCATGGAGTGAGATGACTCAGGTCTTCTTTAATAAATTTTTTCCCCAACATAAGACCAACACATCAAAAAGGCAAATCTCTACCTTTGCACAAAAAGACAGTGAGACTTTGTATCAGTCTTGGGAGAGCTTTAAGGAGTTATTGAGTATGTGTCCTCATCATGGATATGAGAATTGGCGCTTAGTGAGCTATTTTTATAAGGGACTTACACCTAGAGAACGCAAACTTGTGGAGATGATGTGTAATGGTGAGTTCTTACAGAAAGATCCTGATGAGGCCATAGAATACCCTAATGAGCTTGCTGAAAAAGCTCACACTTGGATTGGGCCCAGTGCTACTGAGAGCACAAATAGGTCACAACCTGCAGGAAACCCAAATGGTGGTAGAATTTACCATATCAAGGAAGATGATAGCCTAAAGGCTAGGGTTGAGATGTTCACTAGGGAGCTAGATGTGTTAAAGACTAAGGACTTAAAATCAACACACGTGGCTAATCATGCAGAGTCTTTTGGACCATATTTTATGTGTGGTGGGGTAGATCACTTTGCCCAAGAGTGTCCCACACTTGCTGAGATGAGAGAGATTTATGAGGAATAATGTAATGCCTTAGGTATGTACAATAAACCTTTTACACCTTTCTCTGATACCTATAATTTGGGATGACGCAATCACCCCAATTTTAGCTGGAAGTCTGAAAACTAGCAGCCTGCACAACCCCTAGATCATATCCTGCTCCATATCATGCACCTTCATCTTCTAGGAGTCTTATAGAAGACACTTTGCATGCTTTTATTTAGGGGTGTAAACTCAAACCGGACCGGACCGGTTTTACCGGTTTTGAACCGGTCCGGTCCGGAACCGGTTTTTAAAATGTAAAAACCCGCCGGTTCCAGTTCTGGGATTTTTTGAACCGGACCGAACCGGACCGGACCGGTTGATTAAAAAAAATAAAAAATAATATTTTTATATATAAGTTTTATACAAAATATTTTATATATATTAAATATTAATATATATAAGTTTTATATATAATGTATAATTATAAATTTTTATGTGAAATTTTATATATAACATATATATTCATATATGAAATAATTTCTTATTATAATTTATAAATTATTACATAAAATGTTAATACTAAATCACTAAAAGTTTATAACTAATACTAATATATAACTTATAACTATACCAATAGTCTAATATTAATACTATTATATAGTCTAATATATTAATAAAAATATAAAACAGTTTTTTTAAATCAATTTTTTTTTTATAAACAAATTTTTAATGACAAATTGTGAAATTTACATTTTAAAAAAATCGAAAAACCGGACCGGAAGTACCGGTTTAGGAGGGTAACCGGTACGTAATTGGTTTTGAAAAATACAAAACCGGTACATACCGGTTTGGTCCTAGATTTTATCCAAAATCGGACCGAACCGGACCGGTTACACCCCTACTTTTATTAAGGCAGATGGTAAGACTAACCAAAAGTTTGAATCTTTAATTACGTAGGTGGTTGAAGAAAATAAAGAAATAAAGAGCCAAGTGTCCAAATTGATGAGCTCCTTGAGTGTGAATGAGCATGGCAAGTTCCCTTCTCAAGCTCTATTCATACCCCAAGGTCAACATATGGCTAAAGAAAATTTAAAAGAGGTCAATGCCATTGTGACACGAAGTGGCATGTCCTCACACATCCCAACAACTGATAAGTCAGAGGATGTTGAAGAGGAACAAAGCAACGATAGTGCTAAGTTAAGAGATAGTGTAAATTTGATGCATTATTCCATTTATTTGCAGCTTGGTTTGGGTGAAATTAAGCCTATTTCTGTTGTGCTTCAATTGGCTGACCGTTCAGTTAAGAAACTAAGAGGGATAGTTGAGGATGTTTTGATCCAAATCGACAAGTTTTACTACCCTGTTGATTTTTTAATTTTGGATACTCAGTCGGTTGTTGACTCTGACTCTAAGTTTCCTCTCATATTAGGTAGGCATTTCCTTGCTACGGCTAATGCACTTATAAACTATAGGAATGGATTGATGAAACTATATTTTGGAAACATGACTATGGAGGTCAACATTTTCTACATCAATAATCAGCCCAAGGAGGATGATGAGTGCCACCAAACATACATGATTGACACACTCATAGAGAAGGAAGTTAACACAACTCATGATTATAATTCCCCTGAATGTTTTCTTGTTAATTCTGAGTTTGATACTATAAATGATTCATCTAATGTTGTTAATATTTGTGTTATTTTTTATGAACCTCATGATTATGGCCCACATATTTGGCAATTCAAATTTGAGGAGCTATCTAAAAAAAGTGAAAAGCAAATCCCTTTAAGCATGGATAGTCCCAAATTGGAATTGAAGCCACTACCCCTAGGTCCTAAGCATGCATTTCTCGACCGATGTGACACTTTCCCTGTTAGTATTTCTTCTAAATTGAATGAGGGTAAGTTTAGAAAATTTCAGTCAATCGAGTTAGAGGAGTTGAGAAATGATGCTTATGAGAACTCTAAAATTTATAAGGTTAAAATGAAAGCGTCTCATGATAAAAATATTAGTAGGAAGATGTTTAAGCCTAATGATCGAGTGTTCTTATATGATTTTAGACTCCATAAGCATTTAGGAAAACTTAGGTCTAGGTGGACCGGCCCTTTTAGTGAAGAATGTTTTTGTAAATGGGGCGGTAGAAATAGAGGATTCTAAGGATGGTCGGATCTTTAAAGTAAATGGTCAACGCCTTAAAGTATTAATTGATAGGCAAGTTCTGGAAGTGGAAGACATTCCACTTGTGGATCCGGTCTATCAACCTTGACCACACCATGCAGGTTAGTTTTATTTTGTCATTTCAGGGTACCATCTTTGGTGCTTAGCGAGCTACCCACGTCACTCATCAAGTATATTCTACCATTTTTAGTTACTCACCATTCAAATTTGATTCTTAAACATTGAGGACAATGTTTCATTTAAGTTGGGTGTGGTGGTGCAAATTCAGTATTTAAAATGCTTGTTAGAACTTTGTGGCATATTTTCATGTGTCAAATTTTTTTAATTTTGCATCACACGTGCATCATTTTCACATGTGTACTCATTCTCATTCATAGCCATTTTCATGAATTCACCAAACTCACCATAATCATTTTTGCTGAGACATCCCACCATAATCATTTTTGCTAAGGCATTCACAGAACCTCTAATGCACTCATCCAAGGTTTGTGGTAAGACGGTGGTTTGACACATGTAGTTAGAGAACTCTTTTGCTTAAGTATTCATGTGAGTTTTGGAGAGGGTTGAGAGCCTAAAAATGCAGTAAATTGTGATAAGCGTTTATTGATATGTTGAATTGGGCACTTCCTGTGAGAATATCATTACATGGTTTGTGATAAGATGGTGGATATACTTGGGATATGACGAAGGTCAACTTAGGATCAACGTTTGAGCCTTTCAAGCTAACCATTTTCATCATAGACCCCTAGTAGCCAACTTTAAGCCAATAAACACATGTAGCTTTTTCTTTTCATATGCCCACATTATCCATACCTCTCCATATTGGAGTATAACCTATACACTGATTTTCCATACCTTTATTATTTCCAAGTGTGTACTAGATGTGGAATTCTTTTTTTTTTTTGTACGAAATAAAAAATAAAAAAATAAAAAAATAAAAAAAGAGAGAAAAGGGAAAAACATGAGTTACAAGGTATTCAAGTGAGTAAGCTTCGAAGGCAAAAATACCAAGACTGGATAGAAATAGCAAAATACCAGGGTGACATAATTGTTCACCAAATTATAAAAAAAATGAAAAAGAAAAAAAAAAAAAGAGGCATTATTCGATGATCTGAAAAGTTGGAGAGTACATCAAGTGAGAAGTGTGGTCTACTGAGATATTTAATGAGATTCCCTTTGTATGTACTTGAAAGTTTTTTAATCATTTTTTATTTTTTTTCATATAGTCCCGAACCTAAGCCACATTACAACCTTTTGTGTTGACCATTCTAATCCTAAGTAAGCTTTTGGAAAGAATTGTTGAATTCTCATTTGTTAGTGTACTTCAAATCATAAGATCAATGCTTACTTGTTGCTTGTTCATAATTACCTAAATCTCTATGTGATTATGTGTACACCACTTGTCAACTCCATAGAGAGAGCTCTTACACGAAACACTATTATACCCATGAGTTATGAAGTTGAACATTTTGCTTGAGATGTTCTTGATGTTGCATGTGTCAAGGTTAGTGGTAAAAGATGGTTATAGCTTGGAGAACACACACACACTCTGTGAATTACTATAAGTAGATTGATCTTGATGGGTTATTGGATTCCTTAGTTTATTTTTGATATGTGAATCTGAAAAATGTGAATTGATGGCTTATTTTAGTGATTCTCATCTCTTTCATCTCTTTAGCATAGAAATTGCTAGGGACTAACAATAAGCAAGTTGGGAGGTGTGATGAGTGTACGAAAGTGCACTCTACATACCCTATTATTGGACTAAAATGCTAAAATATTAATAGAAATCATTGAAATTAATGTGTATTCTTGAATTGAGTTTCATTTACTTTGGAATACTTCTGAGCATATTTTTTATGTTTAATTTCAGAGTCTATAAAAGAGCAAGTCCAAACCCATTCAAATTCAAATGAATTTCTAGTGGGCAAGACGTTGGAACAACTTAAGAACTTTCAACGAGTGTATGACTTTTCAAATAAGGATAATGATGGGGTTTGAGAGTAATTCGGATCAGAGTCCAAAATACGTTAGGAGATAGAATGGATACACTTTAGTATTTTAATCATAATTTTCCGCTCAAATTTTTTATTAATGCGATTCTTGATGCGTTGGAAAGCTATCTTAAAGGGCTACAAAGTTGTCTCTAATAAGGATTTCCAAATTCAAATTCCTAAAGCGCATACGTGACTGTCAAGTTAAGTCCTGAAATTTAGGCAATTTTGTGTGCAAGAATATGAAAACATTAGGATTTTTTTTCCTACCTTATTTAAGCATATCATTAGAACGAAATTGGGGAGTTGAGAAGAGAAGAGACGGCTCAGTTTGAATGAAGAAGATCTGAAATTAATTTTCATGGCCACCGTTTGCTCTATTTTTCTCTTGAGATTTTTGTTGTCCATTATATTTATGGGTAACTAAATTCTCAAGTAGGGTTAGGGATGAATTTGCACAGTAGATGATATTATTAATTTATATATTTGATTTTTAATTATTAAAACTCTTTTGTTTTATCTTTCTCAATTCATTGTTGATGTTTTATTTTCCGAATAATCATAAAATTTATTCTGTTTATAGATTCAGTCATGCTTTTTCTATTGAATGCATTGACTCTTTGATTATGTGTGGATAAATTATTTTTCTATATTGATTTCATTCTTTGCTGCAATATCGCTTCCTGAATATATTGTTATTGTTGGATTTTCTCAATAGTGATAATAATTTACATATTTTAAAAGTGGTGAATGATTTTTCAAAGTGTTACATTTGGTTTAATCTTGGTTTATAATCTATACCTTCTTATTGAGAATATTAGAAATTGAGTTCCCAATTGAGTTATTCAATGAATTAAGAATAATTAAAATACCATATTTTTGCAAGGGATTCCCGACGCTTTACTGTTTGGCAAACTTGAGTACTTTTTCCGTTAGTCATTTTGCTTTACTTTAATTTGCATTTAAAATTAATTTTTGTTCTCCATTAATCATTTAATATATTTCTTTAGTTTCTTTGTTCATTTTACAATTCTTTTAATTTGTCTCTCTGTGGAATCGACACCCCAAAATTATGCTACAACTACCGCATTATTCTTTGGGCATAATCACTAGCCTTCCAAGCTTTTGTAAGTTGATTTGTCCTCTTCTATTTTGTTTAATATTGAGTCTTGAATACTTGGGTTAGCATTGGTTAATTCTTTTTGGAGTTTTGATGGATGAAAGTTAATGTTTTTGGTTGAATGGTTCGGTGTTGACAGTTTTGGTGTTTTTGATGAACTTTGGTAGTTTTGTGGAGTTTTTGATCAAATACTAGGTATATCTTGATATGATGAAGTGTTAACATGTTTATATGGAAGTTTATTGTATGATTTAAGCATGTTGGGTTTTTATAAAAGAGTTTTGCATGATCTTTAAAGTATTAGAAATCGATTGGCTCAAAACAGTTTTTGTTTTGGCTTAGTTTGTGTTTTCGGTTCTAGGAACTTGATCCTATGGCTTTGATTTTTATATATGTTGTTCTTGAGACTTTGATATATGGATTATGAGTTTATTTTCGAAAAGTTATAGTTTGGATTTTTGTTGGAATGATGGTAAACATGCAAGAGTTTGTTTTAAACTCAATCTAGAATCTCTCAGGTTTGATAATATGTTTTGATGAAATTTTTGTCATGACATGTAAGATCTAATGCTTAAATCAAGTTAGAACTTGCTTGCGAGGTAAATGAGTTGTGTTCTTTGAATATTTATTGCATAAAAATCAAGGACCTAGTTATTTTGTTTCAAATCCTAAGCATCTTATACTCGGTTTCATGGTTTTTAGGCAAATTGATTGTCCTAAGTTGTATTTTGTGATTTTTTGCATACTCTATTGTGGCCCCGTTTGAAACTTGGACTATCTCAGTTTAGTCTAATTTTAATTTGAATCTAATATTTAAACAGTCAATTCTCAAATCACTAAACTCATCTCAACTCAAAACCTCTTTATACATGGAACTCACAATTTTTTTCAACTCAACACCTTTTTACATGCATGATTCATAACTTTTTTTAATTTTTCATAAATACATCTAAACTTATTTTAAGTGGATCTCATAAAATTTATTTTATTATTTTAACTCACTATTATTTATAAATAATTTAAATTCAATTTAATTTATCTCATATCTCAACTCTAATTCAGTGAGGGAAAATGGGAAATGACCTGTTTAGGCTATATATATGTGGTGCCGATTAGATTTATTGGGTGCTGATGAAACTTACGCATCATATTAAAAAGAAAAAAAAAAAAAAAAGATGCCAAGCAAATCATTAATCATCGACCCAACTCTTCTGGCAAGTTCCTGCGCATCTGTCCAGAAAATAACTCAAGTCATTATCATTAAACTGATTAGATTTCTTGAGTTTGATGAAACTTACTCATCATATTGATGAAACTTACTCATCATATTAAAAAGAAAAAAAAAAGATGCCGAGCAAATCATTAATCATCGACCCAACTCTTCCTGCAAGTAGCTGCGCATGTGTCCAGAATGCTTGCGTATGTGTCCAGAAAATATGTCAAGTCATTATGATTGATGTTTAAAGATTTTCTGGGTTTCTTTTATACTTTTTCTAATCCTCTTTTGCTGCTGTTTTTGCCATAATTTCTCGAAAGAGCATTGGTAATATCGTTTATTGAGTATATTGTTATTGTTAGATTTTTTTAATAGTGATAATAATTTATGTATTTTAAAAATGGTGAATAATTTTTTAAAGGGTTACATTTAGTTTAATTTTGGTTTATAATCTATACCTTCCTATTGAGAATATTAGAAATTGAGTTCCCAATTGAGTTATTCAATGAATTAAGATAATTAAAATACCATATTTTTGTAAGGGATTCCTGACACTTTACTATTTGGCAAACTTGAGTACTTTTTCCGTTAGTCACTTTGCTTCACTTTAATTTGTATTTAAAATTAATTTTTGTTCTCCATTAATCATTTAATATCTTTCTTTAGTTTCTTTGTTCACTCTACAATTTTTTTAATTTGTGTCTCTGTGGAATCGACACCTCAAAACTATGCTACAACTACCGCATTATTCTTTGGGCGTAATCACTAGCCTTCCAAGCTTTTGTAAGTTGATTTATCCTCTTCTATTTTGTTTAATATTGAGTCTTGAATACTTGGGTTAGCATTGGTTAATTCTTTTTGGAGTTTTGATGGATGAAAGTTAATGTTTTTGGTTGAATGGTTCGATGTTGACAATTTTAGTGTTTTTTATGAACTTTGGTAGTTTTGTGGAGTTTTTGATCAAATACTAGGTATATCTTGATATGATGAAGTGTTAACATGTTTATATGAAAGTTTATTGTATGATTCAAGCATGTTGGGTTTTTATAAAAGAGTTTTGCATGATCTTTAAAGTATTAGAAATTGATTGGCTCAAAACAGTTTTTGTGATTTCGATTCTAGAAACTTGATCCTATGGCTTTGATTTTTATGTATGTTGTTCTTGAGGCTTTGATATATGGATTATGAGTTTATTTTCGAAGAGTTATAGTTTGGATCTTTGTTGGAATGATGGTAAACATGCAAGAGTTTGTTTTAAACTCAATCTAGAATCTCTCAGGTTTGATAATATGTTTTGATAAAATTTTTGTCATGACATGTAAGATGTAATGCATAAATCAAGTTAGAACTTGCTTGTGAGGTAAATGGGTTGTGTTATTTGAATATTTATTGCATAAAAATCAAGGACCTAGTCATTTTGTTTCAAATCCTAAGCATCTTATACTCGATTTCATGGTTTATAGGCAAATTGATTGTCCTAAGTTGTATTTTGTGATTTTTTGCATACTCTATTGTGGCCCCGTTTGAAACTTGGACTATCTCAATTTAGTCTAATTTTAATCTGAATCTAATATTTAAACAGTCAATTTTCAAATCACTAAACTCATCTCAACTCAAAACTTCTTTATACGTGAGACTCATAATTTTTTTCAACTCAACACTTCTTTACATGCATGATTCACAACTTTTTTTAACTTTTCATAAATACATTTAAACTTATTTTAAGTGAATCTCATAAAATTTATTTTATTATTTCAACTCACTATTATTTATAAATAATTTAAATTCAATTTAATTTATCTCATATCTCAACTCTAATTCAGTGAGGGAAAATGGGAAATGACCTGTTTAGGCTATATATATGTGGTGCCGATTAGATTTATTGGGTGCTGATGAAACTTACGCATCATATTAAAAAGAAAAAAAAAAAAAAATGCCAAGCAAATCATTAATCATCGACCCAACTCTTCTGGCAAGTTCCTGCGCATCTGTCCAGAAAATAACTCAAGTCATTATCATTAAACTGATTAGATTTCTTGAGTTCTGATGACACTTACTCATCATATTGATGAAACTTACTCATCATATTAAAAAGAAAAAAAAAAAAAAGATGCCGAGCAAATCATTAATCATCGACCCAACTCTTCCTGCAAGTAGCTGCGCATGTGTCCAGAATGCTTGCGTATGTGTCCAGAAAATATGTCAAGTCATTATGATTGATGTTCAAAGATTCTTTGGGTTTCTTTAATTTCTCGAGAGAGCATTGGTAATTACTGAGTTGGAAGCTTTTTACTCTTCCATTTTTCATGTTCTTGTAAAGCATTTAAGTATTTTCTTCTTCTGTGTTCTCTTTTCTTTGTGAGAGAATTAGGAAACTGAAATTTTATCTATATATATATATATTTTTTAAGAAGCAAGGTCATGTGTCTAATCCATTCTAAAATTTATTAAAAATCTTCACTTATGACGGAAGAATACCGTGATAACATGATAAAATTCAATAAAAACCAAAAAATCAATAAACTAAAAAATGAAAGAATGACGAACCAGCCAAAACAAACTGCTCCAGTTCAAGAAAAAAATCCGCTGCATCCCTCAGCCTAGGCGCACATAAGGTAAAGACCATTTATCAAGACATAACAAACCTTTACGTCTACAAGGAAGATGACTATGAGCCCGAAGATCCAAACACGAATTATGGGCTCCTTCTTTGACAAAATAATCTACTACCATATTACATTCTTAAAAAACATACAAATACTAGTATTAATCCTTTGAAGAAGACCAATAACCTCTTCTCAAAAATTTCATAAATACCAACGAGAACATGCCCCATGTTGGATCCATGGAATTTTATCTATATTTTATCTCTTGCAGGACTGAAAGTGGCACGAGTTTTGGATGCCTTTTTTCTTTATCTTTTTTTTTTTTATATACAGTAAAACTTCTTGCATTTCTTCTTTAGTTTTTTAATTCAATTTGAGGATTGAAAGATATTTAATTTCTGTTCACAGGTCCACATTGAAAATCTTTCACGTTATGTTCTTTCCAAAGGGATTAGTCATATCCAGAAGCTATTAAATATATGCCATTGGTGGAGAAAATATTAAATATATGCCATTGGATTTTTTTAAATTTTATAATTCTTCGTCTAATTATTACAATTTTATCAAATTTTTAAATAAAATATATAAAAAAAACTTAATTTTTTTAAAAATCAAAATAAAAATTATATTATATTAATATTTGTATTTAACTTGTCTCATTTTTTAAAATTATCTTAATTCAAATTATTTCCCTATTATTTATAAATTATATCACTCTTATTTATAGATTTTTCTTTTCATCTCCTCTATCTAACCAAATGAGCCTGAGTTAAAAAAACATATAGCCTGTTGTTAATTCGCCCGTAGAGTGTGTCATCATAGACTTGGATAGAGTTGTGCACAGTTATATTGGCCCTCGAATTTTAGATTTGTAGAGATTTATAATTTAGATTAGACCATGTCAATCACCAGTGTATACTGAAAAGCTATTAATATTATAATTAATTTATAATATATGTTTCAGATTTAGTTTATAATATTTGTTATTAATGAATGTAGAATGTTTTTTTTTTTTTAAAGTGAGGCCTGAGAAAACAAATCTAGACAACCTGTGGTGTTGGAAGTTGGAACAAAATGTTTCGAAGTCAAACATGCGTGCCAATGGGAACGACTAAACGAGAGAGAGGGAAGAGAGAGAGGGAAGAGTTTGGACTTTTGGATTGAGAGGAAAGAGCGACGCGGGGAAAGCGTCAACCAACCAATATTTCTTCCTTCTATGATCCAGCGGATCCTGAATTAGATCGGACGCAAACTCTTTCCAACTTCGGACACTTTCCTCACAAACAAACAACCACTTTACCCTCTCTCTCCCCAAGCCTTTTGACCTTCATTGTCACAGAAGGAGAAAAAGATCCAAGCTTTTATTAGGTTCGTTTTGTTCTACTCGATCATATTTCCATCAAATGCTGGGATCTCATCATATGCGTCTATATATCTAGATGTTTGTTTTCTGATAATCTCTTCTTTATGCTGTAAAAATAATTCTTTATTGTACTTCCTGTTTTGAGCATATCGGATTCTCCTCACTGCAATCCTGGGTTGTTTTCTTATACGTAGTTCTGTAACTACTGAGCGCCTGTATAAATTGACATTAAAAAATATCAGAAAAGCTCTAATAATGGGTGTTCTTCTCTGTTTTTGTTTTGGAAAAAAATTAGAACCTTTTCGTTTATAGGATAAATTAAAAAAATGAACTTGCAAGCAATCAGAAATATCTATCTAATCATGAAATAGGAGTAACCCAGGATATTGTTTCCCTCCTTTTTAGCTACTTTGTTTAATCTTGTGGCTTGAAAAAGAGAATAAGTCATACTCTCTAAAACTTAATTGTGGCACTGCAGATGGCAAATAATACTCCACTATATAGCATTACGCAATCTGTGATTTGCATTTCTGTTATTTAAGTTAAATCATAGATTTTCTCCGTACTTGTAGATGGGAGATGAAACCTCAAGGTACACCGTTGATGAAGCTCTTGTGGCCATGGGGTTTGGAAAATTCCAAATTCTGGTGCTTGCTTATGCTGGCATGGGTTGGGTTTCAGAAGCAATGGAGATGATGCTACTCTCTTTTGTAGGACCAGCAGTTCAGTCTGCCTGGGGGCTATCTTCTAATGAAGAGAGCCTAATAACGAGCGTAGTGTTTGGTGGAATGCTAGTTGGAGCATATTCATGGGGCATAGTCTCAGACAAGCACGGAAGAAGGTGCCTATTTTCATCATCTTATTATTCATAAAGAGTCTCTGCAATATTTGAAGCCTCTTCATTTTCTGGAATCTGCAATATATCATTTACTTCATAGGCACCTTGCACCTTTACTCCTTTTAAGTGGATGTAATAATTCCACAGCACACTCCAAGATGAGTGTGAGAACATGTTATGTTGACTGTGTATATACATGCGATGCCATGTATGCTCTCTACTATCTACATAACATGTTCATGTATGCAATCTACCAAATGCGTAACTTAATTATGTAAATTATGTATATAACCAAATTATAGATTTTTTATTGTAATTAAGACTGACGTACTTTGAAGGGGCCAGGTTTGTTAGCCAGTCAACTCCCTTGATCATAATTGAATATAATTTTGAGATATGATAATTGTGTGAGGTGTAACTCCACTATTCTTGATTGTGTTGAGATTTTTTTTATTATTAGTGGTGAGATGCTGATATTACTAGATTGTGGTGAGATGTCATAATCACCCCTTGGAGAAGAAATGCAGGACTCCTTTTTTTTCAAGTCTGTGTTTACTTTTTCCTATATTGTTTTATTGCTTCCTTCCTGCATCACAGTGGGTCCTATTATTTTTTTAATTGGGACTGAGGTTTTAAGGAATAGGGAAAGGAGACTAAAACCCTGCCGCTCTTCAATAAAGCATCTATGACTCTGGATCAAATTAAGAACTGCTTCAACAATTGTACATGTAAGATTGTCTTTGCATCTGTAAGAATATTGCTTCAATCTCATGTCACATATTGGCCCAATACAGTGAAACTCATAGTTGTATGCCTCTTTGAGTTTATAGTTTCACAAAACTACAAACTCGCGCATGTTGGGGACACCTTTTTCTGTGGGTTCATCATGGATCTTTTATGTGATAATCTTTCAATTGGATTATGTGTAATTTATATTTAGAATTTTCCTGTGTGAATGTGGCTATTATTGGTTTTAATCATTTTGGATTATAGTAGGCTTCATCTTGGTGAAAGGAGTTTTTTTCAACGAAATGTCATGATTTGTGGGTGAGCATGTGCGCTCTCTAATACTTGTATCATTCCTTTCCCTTCCCTAGTCTATCAAGAGCAATTTTGCTAATTTATTGAATCAACACTCCAATGCCGTGCTCTAGAACCTTTCTGGCTTGGATTTATAGCTCACGGTTACCTGAAGTGGAGCGTATGATTTACACCTTTAGATAGATGTTATTTTGTCACATTCTTCTTCATTTTTAAGTGGTTTACAGGTCTTTAGGTTAAAAAAATTCTTGTTTCTTTTCCGCATAAATTCTTTTATTTAATAGAAAAAAACAGTGTCACTATTTTAAGGTAACTGGAAGCTTATACAGTTTTTTTTTTTTTATGAATACTGGAAGCTTATACAGTATACAGTATTGCTAGAGGTAGCAGTTACTTTGAATGTGAAGTAACTAAATTGCTAAACATATAATGAGCTAATGATATATTGAAGAAATAGTGAAAGATGGTAATATCTACATATTTATTAGTACTCATCACTGCCTTAAAGTGTATATGTTTGGATTTTTTCTTACAAGCATGCCTAGTAAGATTAGGAAAAGCAATCACGCTTATCATCATCTCGTCATAACTATTGGTACATGCTTTTCTTGTTCTTTTCACTCTGCTTTTTCAAGAGCTGCCTGTCTGTCCTGCTTCCAACCTTTTTGCTTTCCAGATTGCAATGTTCCCCACTTGTTTAACTTTTTTTTACTACTCTTTATCAGAAATTACAATCTGTTTCAATTTGCTGCTTGCTAATTTCTTCAAAGTAATTTTTAGTGTGTCCTAAGAGTTATGCTTGCTTCCATCTATTCCTTCAGGAAGGGATTCATAATTACGGCAACAGTGACTTCTGTAGCTGGGTTTTTTAGTGCTTTTGCTCCTAATTATCTATCATTGATTACTCTTCGCTGTTTGGTCGGCGTTGGTCTGGGAGGCGGCCCTGTACTATCATCCTGGTTTCTAGAGTTCATTCCTGCTCCTAGTAGAGGGACTTGGATGGTTGTTTTTTCAGCATTTTGGACGATTGGAACGATTCTCGAGGCTTTGCTTGCATGGGTATACTTATGATTACCTTCTCGTTTTTCTTTTTTCTCTACTATACAATTTCTTACCAGATCTTGGTATCTTCTTTTTCCTATTTTACTCTCACTTTTCCATATTTAAATTCAGGAAGCAGGGGAATTGCAGTCTTATTAATAGATTTTGCAGTGTTATTTATGTTAGACGTTAATTTTAATGGTGAAAAGTTTTTTTTTTTGTCTGCTCTTTTATGGTTAATATTGTATGTTCTGCAAACTTCCCTGTTGATCCTAGCTATTTTCTGATAAAGTTTTTTCCCAGTGTGGTAGGTATACTATAACACACATATTGGATCCTCATTCTTATTTTAACATGGGTATCCAAGATAGTGAGAAGTATGATAATTAAAATGTGACATAATAAGCTGGCAATTCACTGAGGCTAGCAATTCACCTTGTTACTTACGATGCTTTCAACAAATTCAACCATATTGTGCTCATTATAATCGATAAGAAGAAAGCATTGCAGTCAAGTAACATATTCGAGTCTAGATCTTTGTATTCTCCCTAGTCTGGATTCTGTATGAAAAAATTAAATTAAATGAAGCAGGTGCCTTCATATTTATGCCATGTTATTTGCAGTTTGTCATGCCAAGATTGGGTTGGAGGTGGCTACTTGCATTTTCGTCTCTGCCATCATCACTCCTCCTTCTTTTCTACAGAGTAACACCTGAATCACCTAGGTACTTATGCCTTAAGGGTAGGACAAGTGATGCAGTTAGTGTTTTGGAGAAAATAGCTAGAATAAATGGAACAAAACTCCCTTCTGGCATTCTTGTTTCTGATAACCAAGTTGAACTAGGAGAAAAGAGTATTCCATCAGAAGATGCACATCTGCTATCATCGAGAAGAACTGAAAGTGCAACCCAGAAGGAGATAGATTCTAATCTGGGGGGAATCTCATCACTGCTTTTGCTTCTTTCACCAAAATTAATTAGGTCTACCTTGCTCTTATGGGTAGTATTCTTTGGGAACGCTTTTTCATATTATGGCATTGTGTTGCTGACATCTGAGTTGAACAATGGATATAGTAAATGCACGCAGAAAAAATTGCAGTCACAGAACTCCCATGATGTGAACTACAGAGATATTTTCATTGCGAGTTTTGCAGGTAATTGATCTACATGTATCAATATTATCTTTCTTGGTCATGAGAAGAAAAAATATGTTTTCATACTTCTGGAAGATAGTCAAGTGACATTTAACCATATTTTACATGAAGAGTTTCCCGGGATCCTCATATCAGCCGCTATAGTAGATAAACTGGGTCGTAAGCTTTCGATGTCAGCTATGTTCTTCCTATGTTGCATTTTTCTGGTTCCATTGGTATTCCATCAGCCTGAGGGTTTAACAACAGGCCTTCTGTTTGGAGCTCGAATATGCATCACAGCAACATTCACAATTGTGTATATATATGCTCCAGAGGTAAATTGTAGAATTAAATTATAATCTTAAGAGGCAATAACTTTCATATGTGCTAATCAGTTCCTGATGAAGAGAGATGTCCTGACACCTGAGCCCATGCTTGATAAAAATAGATGTCATATATTGTTTTTCTTGGACCTATAACACTTAAGCTGTAGCTAAACATCTCTGAATATTGAAGTTTTTTCTCACAAAAGGAAAATAGAGAAAGATTAGGAAACAAGCTTTGGTCATGGTTTTCCTTGCATGATATAATTCAATAGGTATATCAGCCTTATAAAAAAATAAAAATAAATAATAGGCGTATCAGTCCGCTCGTGCACTTGTTACCCTGGACAGTTTATTAAAACTTAAAGCTGGTTGTTGAGGAGTAAAACTGATCAAGTATACATTCGTATGTTTCCATAAAGTACTTTGATAAAATCAACTAGAAATTGTCCCACCTAGATCCTGCATGCAAGTAGGCATTGTTTGTCTAACTTCTGAAACTTTGCTAATAACTGCTTAAAAAATAAACACAGAAACTCCTTTAGGATTCATGTTCGTATGGCTTTGATTGACTTGAATAATAATAAGATTTTATGCGAGTTGTTACGTGTTACCTTAGTGTATAATTGGAAGATCCACAATTAGAGTCCAAAGCCTAATTTAGTTACAGTTGCTATGACAATTTTATTTGTCAAAATGTTGATGATATCTGGACATCCAGCTACTTGTGGACAGAAGCAGCCTTACAACAGTTTTTCTTATAAGTTAAATCTTTTTCTCTACTCCTATCTGTGGAATTCTGATCATTGCGGCTGAACTCAAAATAGTTTTTGTTGGATTAATTATCTTGAGATGCTTTATGATCTCCTGTAGTTCTAACTTTTAATTGTCTAAACTAATTGTTTTAGCCTACTCTAGATTACATGTGAAAATTCAATTTATGGGCAGTTCAAGATATGTTCAATTCTTTTGTATCTTTTCTATTGATTTGGTAGCATTAGTTTGCATGGTTATATATCAAAGCATTCCAATCAGGGGCAAGATATGTTCAATTCTTTTGTATCTTTTCTATTGATTTGATAGCATTAATCTTTATATGATTGTGCTTGAATTGTAGGTATACCCAACCTCAGTCCGAACAACAGGTGTTGGGGTTGCAAGCTCAATAGGAAGAATTGGTGGAATAATATGTCCTCTTGTGGCAGTGGGTTTAGTGCAGGGATGTCATCAAACAGTATCCATTGTTCTCTTTGAGATTGTAATTTTCTTTTCAGGGATCTGTGTGGTTCTCTTCCCATTTGAAACCAAGGGCCGCAATTTGAGCGATAGTGTAAGTAGTCCAAGACATATTAATGAATCAGTATGAACTGACCACAGTAAATGGGGTTGCCCCCCTTCCTTACACAATGGTATTTCAAATAAGAGGACCAACAAAAAAGAAGAAACACCATTCTTCTCCTGTTTATCGAATGCTTATGGTCTAATTAGCAGTATAAGTAGTCAAACTTATGCATCTGTTTTTTGCTTTTGAACATCTGATGCTCTGTCTCCCAGCTGCCTCATGTATGCTCATCTGTGCACTAAACCCCAAACAATCTTGGGTTTAGTGATAGCCTGAGTTCCATTGTGAGTGGCTATGAAGAAAATTGTTGGTCATTTTCAAATAGTTGGGAGATGGGAGGGCAATTAGGATTGAGGGAGATTCTAGAGACGTACCCGAGATTTTCCTCTCTAAGGATGAGCTTGCAGAGGACTTCACTACCTAATATAAAGAGAGAGGGAAAGAGGATCCCCTTGCTGCAATCCTCTAAACGACTTGATGAATCCATTTGGGGAACCATTGATCAGAATTGAATATGATACAATGAATATGCATCCAGGTTATCCATTTTTGGTTACCTAAGGTCAAGGATTTTTAGGAGAAACTCATTCCATATAATCAAATGTCTTTTCTCATCAATCTTAGTAGTGATGAAACAAGATTTCCTTTTTTCATGAGATGGAGAAATGATGGGATTTTCCTGTATGATACGATCAAGAAAAAGACATTTTGACAAAGTGAGATCATCTTTGGGAGACGATTTAAGTCTATTAGTTAGGATGTTAGCTATGATTTTATAGCATACATCCATTATGATTTTATAGCATACATCCATTTGAAAGGGTAATAGGTCTAAATTGATGAACTTGGTTTGGATGTTCTTTTCTCTGCACTAGGGACTAGATGTGTAGGATTCTTGTGACACTCCAAGATTTTGCTTAGGATTATCTGCCCTCATTCATGACATGGATATATGCACCTAACATTCATATAGCAATATGCAATATTTGCATATGATAATTTTTTTCTTAAGCAATACTATGCATTACATATAGAAAAAAGCTATAGGCAGTCGCTTGGTGCAAGCGCGTCTGACGTGGAAAAATAAAAACGCATCGTTTCACTCCCTCTGACTCTCCCTCCTTCCATTTCCCTCCCACTTTGTGTTTCTCTCCCTCGAAGATGAAATCCATTTTGCCGAGACTCTTTGTGAATCTCTCCCTCGAAGATGAAGACCTCTCTCAAAAATTTCCATGGATTTCTCCCTGGAGGATGGCTCTGTACACGGGCTCACTCCTACCTTCTGCGAGCTGGGACTCCTTGCCGAAGTGTGAAGTGGTGGCGATCAGATCCTTGAAAGTCAGATTCATCAATGGCTTCTCAAACATCACCACTGGAGCCGACGTTGATTCTTTGATGTCCACGACCCATGAGTTTCTCGACTCCGTCTCGAATGAAAATGACCCTGATTTCTCGTACTTGAAGGGCAATTGGACAGGTTTGGAGATTGCCCATTTGTTCTATCTTGCAAGTATGTTCCTTCTGTACAACAAACCCATACAGATGGCCATGAAAACAAAGACTGACGCAGATGCACATGATAGACCCAGAACCAGAGCTTTGTTTTTTGATTTCGGGTTTTTAGTGCTAGAGTTTTTGTTCAAAGGGTTGTGTTTTTGGACGAGTCTGCGACTGTGAGGTGGGGTTTTGGAATGAGGTTGGACATGATCAATGCTTGGCGTTTTGGAAGTATTGAAAATTGAGGTCCCAGACTAGATGAACGCGGATTTTCCAAATCTCCGATACTTGTCTGGGTCAACTACTAGTGTGAAATTATTAAGCGAATGTTCAAGAAGTTAAGCCTACCAAGTGGAGGGAAATCAAAAGGGAAAGTACCATTTATGGAGTTGTTGAGCCTACCCAGTGGAGGGAAAGTACTGACATGGGTTTTACATTGCCTGAAATTTTGCAGCTTGAAATTTTGAGGTGCACTAGCTTGGTGATGATGAGGTTGGCGTACCCAGAAGGTAAAGCTCGGATTTTTTTTTTTTTTTTTAAATTGACGTGGCGTCAACAACTGTGCACCGATGGTATATAACGATTGTCTAGAGCAGAATTGTTACATATAACATATCCCAAATTAACATAAGAATAATTAATAAACATATAATAATTGACGTCCAAAAGTAACACTACTTGTCTAAAATGTTTGTAACATCACTAGTACTGGAGACGGGACTCCTCGTGTATAAAATAAGGCAGACATAATAACAACTAAGCTAGCCTAAGGAGTAGCTCGCACAACTCGGCCATGATAGCCATAATCCTATTAAAAAATTAGAGCATTGACGTGATGAGCTACTCGTTGTCGCTTTGCAGTCTAATCGATCTTGTCCAAGTGATACTCGTTGGTTCTCCAGATCCTGACACATGATCTATCATTCTAGGGGAAATGGTAGTTGAGACTACCAAGTGAAATTTAATTGCAAATCTTAGCAAGTTAACAAACAACTTAAACTAACAGTTTACAGATGCATGCATGTCAATAAAAGACATGAATGTTAACTTGAACATGAATGAGCGTAACATGATTTGGCAAATAGCATAACATGTGCTGACATAACTTGAATTGATATGGACTGAATTGACATGAACTATAACTGACGTGAACTAAATTGACTTGAACTGAACTTGACGTAAATTAAACATGACGTGAATTGAACATGAACTTGAAATTTGACATGAATTGAAATTGACACGAAAATGTATTCTTGTCTCATGTTGTTACCACGAAATCCTTGTCTCATGGAGTTGCCACGATATTCTTATCTCATGGGGTTTTCATGATACTCTTGTCTCATGGTGTTACATGATAGTGTAGTTTTGTCTCATGGGATTAACATGATTACTTGAACAATAAATTAACTATACGTGGATGTAAAATAACTAGACTTGAAAAATATTTCTTGATCGACTCGTATGACTCATGGCAAGATATAACGTGACGTGACATGTTCGTGTGACTAATGGCATGGCATAACATGGCGTGTAACAAATAAACATGTACAGTAAAAATGATATGGCATATCATGACATGACATATACGTGTGACTAATGGCATGGCATAACATGGTGTATAACAGATAAACATGTACTTAGACATAAATCATGGTATGACATAACATGGCGTGTAACAAATATACATGGCATGACATGACATGACATAACATGTAATAGATAACTATGTATTTGAATTGAAAACATGGCATGCCATAACTTAACATGTGTATATAAACATAGCAAACATGAATGATGCTTTTTTACCACTATACATACATAAGTATCTTGAAAGTAAGTTAGAGATCAACTTATAGTAATTGTAGCTTGACGTAAATTAGCACGAAATGACTTGAATTGAAAGGAGATATTTCTAAGAGTAAGAAACATAAAATTACCGACTCAATATAAAATTACCATTTTAGACCTCTACTTGTGAAAAACGACCATTTTACCCCTAAATTAAAGATTTTGCAACCGAATTCCAAAACTCATCAATGTAAATTTTGTCATAATTCTAAATATCTAATTAGGAAAGTTTAGAACATAATACAACTATGTGAATTATACTTTAGGCCGAAATATGATTGGGCTAAAATCCTTAATTTTTATTGCAATTCTTTCAAACTCCAACTTTCATGCTAAAATTGATTTATGCAACAAATAAAAAATCATATCCTATATTTTAAAATCATGCTAAGACCATAAAACATAGACTCCAAAAAAATACAACTCCTTATGACAAGAAAATGTTAAATACAAAATCCCAAACAACTATTTGATGCAATTAGACTATTTCCTTTCCAATAAATTCTAAGGACTCCGAAAGCCTATAAACATACTCTTAACATATTCATAAGTCCATAACATGTTTGAACAAACAAATTAAAGACCCCAAAAATCATAAAACATTATCCAACACAATCAGCTTGCATACTAACTTCAAAATCCAGTACCACATGCTTTGATTTTAGATCAAAACACTAGATTTGACTTTCTCGTGACATAAATCTTCAAAAACTAAAATCATATGTCTCATATTCAAGTTCTAAACATGATCTAGGTAATTAACCTAAGATCACATGACAAAAATCCATAAAAACACAAAATAAACCCGTGAGCCTCAAGTTTGTGTTCTAACCGAACCTTAGCATGCATAAAATTTCATTTCATCAAGATCAAAACCATTAATCTCTAAACATAACTTCCTAACATATAGATCAAAGTCCTAAGATCAACATATGTGAATATCAAAACCATAGGATCATGTTTTCATAACAAAATATCAACACTTACTCAAAATATAAATTGTTTTTACACCTCCAATTTTCAACTTTCTAAAATCATGCAAAACTTTTAGTAAAAGCTCTTAACATGCAAAAAATCTAAATCCAACTTATATGTTAACATATTAACTATAAAGCATAAAAATATCGGACTAAGATCTTGCGAAAAACTTCATCAAAAAAATCAAAGTTCCACACAACATTCAGACTATCGCCAAGTGAGACCTTTGCATGTTTAAACAGATTTTTTACTAATCAAACCTATATAAAAAATTACACTACCAATGGAAACTGGATTAAAAAGGGAACAACTTATATAGAGGTTTTGAAAAAATAAGTAAGAATGACTAAAAAATTGTCTGAAATCTCCTTTAGAGTTCTCTCGAAGAAAGCAAAGTAAAAGTGACCAAAATATGAGGAACAAGCTATGGAAAACTTATAAAGAGCTGGGGGTTGAGAGGGGATGTGAGGGTGACCACTTGATAGTGGTTTTGTCAGCCAAAACCATGGGTAACAGCATATGGTTTTTCAGTCAAGGAAGCTTCCATGTGAAGGGTGGTGGTGAGGTGGCTAATTGACCTCCCATTAGCCATTATTTGGGTTGACATGGACAGTGGAAGTACACCTAGGGAAGTGGGGGAAACTTGCTCAAGAATCCCTGCAAGGGTGGAGCTTTTCGATAGGCCTTAATGGGCCTAAACCGATTGGGCCTCATTTGGGATTTCAATAGGGTTTGGTTTGGGATTTTGGTTTCTAACATGTCCAAATCCAATTTTTCTTGGCCCAATGAAATTACCAAAGTATAAAAAAAATAAATAAGGGTATAATGCATGAATTTAAATGGTTAATAGCATGTAAAAGTGATTTAATCAAATAATTAAATACTAAGTTAAAACTGGCCAACACTTGGGGTTTGGGAAAACCATTTAGGGTTTGGGGAAACCATCTGGAGTTTGGGTTTTGTAACACCCCATTCCCTTAGTATAGGAATGTCACGTGCTTACGTAAAAATAACCTGTCAAGAGATTTGCATAATTAAATAAAACATTATTTATCACATAAAATAGTTGATAAAATAAAACATGTCTTAAACAAAACAAAAACATAATTCCCAAACCAATTGAAATGGAAAAGACAGTCACACAATAAAGTCACTAAGTTCATAGTCTACTCCTTCTAAGCTTGGCCTACTTGCTTGTAATCATCATCTTCACTTGGGTGGTTAAAAACATGAAATAAAACTAAAATGAGTTGAAAACACAGTAAGAAACCCATCACAATGTAAACGTAATAAACATAAAGGTTTTCGTAAAAAATTTAATGCTAAGAAATTAAATTCATGATCGTTCATACATATGCTTATGACATGCGTAACTTGTCTTGAATTATTTGACTTATCATACTTATTTTACTAACCAACACACTTAATCATGTGTGCAAGGTTGTGCATCAGCTCCACATCCCGCGACAACAAGGGGAGCCGCTAATAGTATTCTAGCATATTATGGTAGATCACGCTTAAGTCCGTGGCTTGCACATCCATCCATAAATCACATTGGTACCATGCATTTTAATGGTCATCTTATTATCTAATCTAATCTTATCTTACACTTAAACATAAGAAAGCGTATGTATCTTATACCACATGAGATGCATGATATGCATACGAATCTAAAAGAACTGTAAAATGTTGAATCTGAACATGATGCAGAAATTTAATATGATCGTGTACTATGATGAATGATATGCTTGCATAAATAGTTACATGCATGGTGCATAAAAGTGGGTATCAAAGAACTGGTTTGAATAATAATCTATCTAAACTAACTAACATGTGATAATCCTAATTTATGATAAATTACTTAACTTGTTGAGCTGCTTCTTGAATCTTACTCCATAATTTGTCACCTATTCGAAGTACTAAATGTTACTAAATTTACTTAGAAAGACATGTAGTAACATCCTACTTAATTAATGCGTACCATGGAGTATAATTGAATATATATTCTATTTCATACAAAATCATTGAATACTAATATCATATAATTAATTAAATTCTAATACACATTTTTATTTGAAATTCATAATTTAGTAGTGTAATTAGACTTTATTCTAGTAAAAATAAGTTGCGAAAATCTCAATTCATAAAACAAGTTAAATTTTCCTTATGATTAACTTAATTATTCAATTTTGCAGAAAATCTAACAAATACTAATATCATTTAAATATTCTTAACATATTTGTTTATTTTCTAGTTATAACTATAATAGAATAATTTTATCTGATCTGACAAAAGAATAATGAAAAATTGTTATATTTAAAATTCAAATCCATGTCAAACTATTATTATAATCTAACCATAATTTAATACTAATAACATATTATAATTTAGTTGGAAAACACATTTTATTTAAATCTATTAAATAGCCGTGAAACTGTTTCATAAAACCCCATGCCGCCACCCCACCCCACACCACCTCCAGCACCACCCAATCCCCAAGAGGCCCCCTGGCCATCATGAGTATTTGACCAAGCTTCACCATCCATAGAAGGTACCAAAAATCGAAAGGCATCCAAAAACCCTTCACTCGGCAACCACCTCCCTTGCATCACCTTCTTGAGCTGCACCTCCATGATTCACTTGGCAGCCAACCATCCACCCTTACCTCTTGAAAAAGAGTCAAGGAGAGGAGTCAAAGTGATGATCAAATCTACCCAAGGAAACCACTTGAACCCGTCAGCCCCAATGGGTGGTATGATGGTTTTTCTCATCTCTCATTTGCACCACGACTTGACCCCCATCCACAGGAGCAATGTAGTAACTGTAGGGAAGAAATCATGGTGGTTTTAGGCCACTATTCCCTCTACACAAGGTGACACAAGCTAATTAAGGCAATATGGAAATTTCAACTTCTTACATCACCTTCCACCTCCACCAATCCCCTTGGACCAAGGCCAACACCTCCACCCTCTTGGTCACCTATAAAAGGCCCCTTCACCCCCCTCATTTCCTCCACAGCTCATCTTCAACTTCCCTTGGAGCATGGAGAGCCATCTTCCCCCTTAGTTTTGAGAGAAACCGAAAGTGAGTAAGTTTGAGTGTTCTTGAGAGTTTTTGTACTAGGAGCTTGAGTGGGTTATGAAATTTGTAAGTATTCTTGCTCTAGATCTTAGTTTACATGTCAAGTTGAAGTATTGGAGTGATTTTTGGTTAAATTTAGAAAAAGTTATCATGCTTAATGCAAAACTAGGTTAATTAAGGATGATTTAAGTGTTTAAATTGTTTTTAGTGAAAATTTAGCTATGTCATGTCTTAAGTATGTTCTGATATGATTTATTAATATCTTAAAATGATCATGGAAGGTTTGATTCTTGATTATAAGCATGTCATGATAGGTTTTGGTTCTATCTTGTCTTGATCATCAAAATATACATGGATTTTTAAGTAAATTAGGATTAAGGCTTGAAGCTTGATTTATTCCACCTAGACTTGATGGTTAAGCATATAGAAACCTTCTGATTGGGATAAGAATAAAATTTTCACATTTTGGTTAAATTTTGAAAGCATACCTTGATAATTTGCACTAAGAACATCAAACTTGATTAATGAAGGATTAGTGAAGAGTAAGATTCTTAGTCATGATTAAGTGTTTGTATGAACTTGATTATCCAAGAATTAGTCTTTATCATATCATTAAGGACTATAGTGATTGTTTGTGATTAAATAAAGTTGCTTAAGCATGCTATAGGGATTAATAATTGAAAACACTTGAAGGCATCAACTAGAGTGCATGCTACGGTTTGGAGTGTTTGAACTAGTTTCACTTTAAATTTTACAATTCTAAGAGTTTAGATGACTTTAGAATATAAAAAATATGAGGTCCATGAATTTTGGTTGAATTTGAGGTTTGTTTACAAATAGTAAAAATTTAGGGCCTTTATAGCAATTTTAGAAAGTTTAAGGGTATTTTTATAAATACCCATTTTTGAAGCCCTTGTTTATGAAACTCACCCATAATAGTATTAATCCTAACTTATTACAATTTTATTTTAGCCTTTACGACCTTTTCGAAAGCTCAAGAAGTCTGTAAGTTGGCCTCTAACTTATACCTTGATAGATTATTTATGATTTATTGATAAATCCTTCATTCATGTTTCAATTATCATTTTGAGCATAAAATATCATGTTATATGATACATTGAGTGCATACTTAAATGATATGTGATATTTTCACCATTTTAGCATGTTGCATCTATAAATATCATTTTCACATGAAACATTATTACATATACACATGTCATGAAAAGTATTTTTCAAGCATAAGCATGAAAATGAATTTTGTCACGACCCCAAAAACTAAGATGGAGAATTATCCTAGTAGAACTCCTCTGTCCACTTGGAGTGTTTAAGAATGGAGTAGTAATTCCTGAGTTGACAAAGAACAGTCAATGGGCTTCGAATGAGTTCTTTTTAAAGAACGCCAGAGCGAAATCAAATTTTTATGACACCTAAGGCTGGTGGGTGTACACGTTTGATGTTATGTTATATTATCAATGCATTGAGAACGAGTTTGTAGACAAAGTAGTTTCAACGTGAGTTTTACTACAGTCACTGGCAGGTACTCACAGTGTATATGGGAAGCTATGACGATACCATATGTTATGATGTTATGATTAATTATGAATTGCTAATAAGGATGAAATGTTATGATGAAATTATGTCTTTTGACGATTGAAGTAAAAATGTTCTCTGAACAAAAACATGTGTCTACGTTCTTCTGAAAATGTTAAGGAATCTGAATGGGAGACACACGCACATTTTTTTACATTTAATATTTATCATTCTTCATGCATAATTTATCTTTGTGCAAGTTGGTTGTTAACTTACTGAGATTTCAAGTAAAATCTCACCCCTTATGAACCCATTATCATTTCATTTGGAATGATAGAAGTTGTGTCAGGATTCGAGGAAGACGGATTAGATGGTGCACTGGATCCGACTAATTGAGGAGGAGCCTGACCTCAAGAGAAGATTGGACTTGATCCTTATGTTTATAGCCCTAGTCCTTCATGCTCTAGAATGCATGAAGCGGCTGACTTAACTTTGGAGATTTTAATGCTTAGTTGTATTAAGTTTGTGCTACGATTTGGTTTTGAACTTTTGGTAGTCATTAATGCATTGCGATGCTTTTAGTTATTCTGACATAAGTTATATTTTCACCTTTAAGCCGCTGCGAATAGCGCATTCTCCTAGTTGCATTTATAGGATGCATTGCATATTAACTGTCATGTACGAGGGTATGTAACCTTGAGTTACATGTCCTGACGCTCGATGCACTAAGTCTTTGTTTCATCCCAAACGGAGGTTGGAGGCATCACATTTTATTAGGTAATTTTTTTTTATTGTGTTCTGATGACTTGGTATTTTGAGAGATTGATTATATTGAAATAGTTGGTTTATAACAATAAATTTTATGTGTAATTGAGAAATTGGAGTTTATATATGTAGGGTGAAATACGATTTTAAGTGACAAAAAGTGACTCTCCGACGTATCTGAGATCGGTGCGTTACATAAATAGTATCCTAACATTTCATGATTTATTCATTTTAGGTGCTGCAAGGTGCTATGTGGGTGTAGGTGTTGCCATGGTACATAAATAAAAATGAAAAATGAAAAAAATTATATGAAGTCATGCTATGATGCCATCGGGTAGGAGTCTAAAAATATGGACAGATCTTCATCTCATGCTTGCATCACTCCTGTCTTTTCTCCATGGTTGATTTGTGCAGGTATAATGTCACTATTTTAAGACTTTTTCAGGTGGTGGAAGGTGGAGAATTGGCTGCTAAGTGCTCAAGTGTGTGCAGCTCATGGAAGAGAGAGAAGTTGCCGAGTGGTTTATGACATTTGGCTTGGGGGAAAAATTGGTCAAGACTTTATGATCACTTTGAGTGGCTCGTGGGTATTGGAGGGAAAGGGAGGTGTCATGTGGTGTTGGCTCAACCAAGAGCAGAAATTCATACACCAGTGGAATGATGTATGTGGGCTTCAATTAGAAGTGTAAAAAATGGACAACAAGGTTTTTGGGCCTTGTTGGGCTATTTGTGTAAGTCTCTTGGTGTTGGACTTTTAGTGTGGGTCAATGAGTGAACCTAATGCCCAAATTTGAGGGCTCATATAAGGCCTCAAAGGTGTGCTAAGGTTGGGTCAAAACGACATGTCTTTCTAAGTTTTGGCTAAGGGCCTCTACTATCACCAAGTTAGGCCCAAAGGCTTCATGTGCTCTTTATATTTGGGCCTAATTTCTAAGGCGTTTGAAGAAAGGTCTAAGCTTCTTAAATCTATATGGGTCTTGGCTTATGACATCTATCCTTAGTATTTGGGGGCCCTAGATAAAACACTATTGAGCATACCTCTAAATCTATCCATACGCCTTATAGCTTAGCCCACTAAGGATGCCAAGTGTCATTCCCCTATTGGCCTCTTGGCAATTAATCCAAAATAAAATACTAGAGATCTTCCAATGATTCAAAATGTGATTCTTATGCTTAAATAATCCCAAAACAAATTTTCAAAAATAACAATTTACACTAACTAAGATTAAGGGAACTAATGGTAGTCCTAACGGGTATTTTAGGCGGGGTGTTACACACAAAATAGAGTCTCAAAATTTGACCCTTCATAATAAACTTTCACAAATAAAATTGTTGGCTGCCTTCAGCCGTTCTACAAGTGAAGCGTCCACGAATCTCTCAGGACTCTTGGGGCTTTAACTATTGGGGCTAATTGTGCTTACATTTTTCAATCACTATCATCGGATCTTGTTACAACTTCTACCATTTCGGAAAAGAATGATAATGAAAACTACCACAATAAGATTTCAATAAATCTCAGCAAGTTAAACAAAAAACATACAGAGATTGTATAAACATGTATAAGGTAAACATGAACATGTAATTTTGTCGAAACATATTTTTCTTTCATCTAGATTCATTTTCAAAAGACACTAAGCTTGTAACAATGTAGCCATGCAAAAAATTTTCATTTCATTTTAATCACTTATACACTTATTTCATGTAACAATGTATGGATACCTCGTGTCTACTCCTATGAACTGTGGACTCCTTAATAGTTACCACATCACATTATCGGCCGTGAGTACATCAGATAGAGAGATGCTCAGGTAGATCAACACGCCTTCATCATAAGCTTTCAATTAGATATGGAATCTTTTAAAAATAACTCATTCGAAATCTATTGACTGTACTTCATCGACCCAGGGATTGCCACTCTAATTTAATCACTCTAGAGTATGCATGAGAGTTCCATTAGGATATTCTCTGATTCTATCATTAGGGTCATGTCAAAACCTTTTCTTTCAATGCACAACTTGTAAACATGTGATATGTAACTTTTTTTTATGTAACTTATAAACCTTTCACGTAAACATTTCATATAAACATGGCATGTACTTATGCCCAATATGCGATGAATGCAACATGAGGACGACTTGAAATAATTAGGACATTCAAATACATATACATAGGCATAACTCATGATGATTCAACCTGGCATGTAACACTATATGCTATGGTCGAGCATGTCCTTTACACCAAAATTCCAACAAGCATAAATTGGTCATATCATGAAAGATTAATCATACAATGGTGGAAATCTATCATACCATGTGGCATTTGAGAGTTAAACAATTCATCAAATAATACAAACAACATGGATGCAAGGTTCACACAAAGAGGTAAATATATTATCCAAGGGTAAGTTATATGCTAACTTACAAAGCTCCAAACGTAAAAGAATACCAATGATAAAGCAAGTTGAAAGTGTATGTGCTAAATCTTAGATTCTTGAAGTCAAAAACTAAAATCCAAGCATGTGATCCGTTCACTAGGAGGTTTAAATATCTAACCCTCGTTAGTTTTTAAGGCAATTGATCTATCCCCATTTTCTTTCTTTGTTCTTTGACCATGTCTTTTGATTGACATGCACATATACACACAACAAGAAAACCCTAGGGTTGAATGACATCAACACTCTCTTCGAAACCCTAGTTGCCAAGTGTGATAAATTCGGTCTTGTAAGAACAAAACCCTAATAGTCGTGTATGCTTGATGTGTAAGAAAGACATAGTTGTGTGTGAGAAGCCCTAATGGTCGAGAGTTTCTAAACATGTGTGTGGCATTCTAGATCATGTTTCTTCTTATGGTGACTAGATTAAAAATAAATAAAAAATCCATGAAACCCTAATGATGGCCAAATATAACTTCATTGTTCAAAGGGTTCATTCCCATTCATTTTGCCATCAAAGATTTGGGTTCTAAAAAAACCCTAGAGGCAAGACCATACTCAATAATTTAAGCATGACCACCCTCTCATGGTCGAAAACAAGTCTTACTTCCTTTCTCTTTCATACTACTTCCATCACACCAAAATACAAGTGCCTTCTTCACTCATACCTAAAATCTCAAAACTTTCCCTCCTCTTGTGCTTTCATGATGTGAACTAGATAAAGAATAAAGTGGAGCTTCCTTACCATGCTAATCTCCACAAGAGGTTCCTTGAATCTTTCCTTCCCTTGGATGCGCGAAAATGGTGTCTGGGTTGAGAGAAAATGGTGCTTGGCTTCTTAGGGTTATGCGAGAAAAAGATAAGAGAGAATGAGAATAAAGCTGAAAATACACAAATGACTCTTGATCTCCCCCTTCCCTCTTATATGGTTGCCGGCCATTAATGACTCTATTTCAATGTCCTCTTGCACTTCTTTTCTCTCCCATCATTAATTCTACTGGAAAAATGAAGAGCCACAAGTAAACCCTTGCATGAGCACCAAGTGACCCCTTCTTACCCTTAGTCGAAATTTCCATCCTCCCTCTTCAATGATTACTTCTCTTGGAAACTTAAGGGACTCATTTGCATGAAAGATAAGTGGCGCCTCTTTGCTATGGTCGAAACCCTAACTCTCATTCATCAATAGATCCTTCTAGAAATCCTAAAGATCCCATGCATGTTTGCCAAGTGGCATGTGCCTCTTTGAATTTTTGAAACCCTCTATCTTCATCTTCTTTCTTGGAGAAACTAAGGGTCATTAGTGTGCATGGGTGTCATGTGGCATAACCTTAGTAAAACCGAAACCCTTCTTTATTTCCTCTCATGATGGCCTGATTACACTCAAAGAATAACGTGGTAATTGTAGCACAGCTTTGGGGTGTCGATTCCATAGAGAAAAAAATTAAGAGAATAGCATAAGGAATAAAGAAACTAAAGAAAAACATTAAATGATTAATGAAAAATTAATTTTAAATGAAAATTAAAGTGAAGCAAAGTGACTAACGAAAAAAATACTCAAATTTGACGAACAATAAAGCGTCGAGAATCCCTTGCACAAATCCGGTATTTTAATTATTCTTAATTCATTGAATAACTCAATTAGGAACTTAATTCCCAAAATTATCAATCGGAAAGTATAGATTTATAAACCAAAATTAAATCAAATATAACCCTTTGAAAAATCATTCACCACTTTTAAGATACGTAAATTATTATCACTATTGAGAAAATCTAACGATGACAATATACTTAGAGAGTGATATTATAGCAAATAATTGAATCAATATAGATAAAAAATTGATCCAAACATAATTAAAGAGCTAATATATTCAATAGAAAAAGCATGACTGAATCCATAAACATAATAAATTCTATGATTAATTGGAGAAGAAAACATTAACAATAAATTGAAAATAGTAAAACCAAAGAGTTTTAGTAATTGAAAATCAAATACATAAATTAAAAATAAATTAAAAATACCATCTAATGTTCAAGTTCATTACTAGCCCTATTTGAGAATTTAGTTACCCATAAATATAATGGACAACAAAAATCTCAAGAGAAAAATAAAACAAACGACGGCCATGGAAATTAATTTCGTTTCTCCCTCTTCAATCCGTCCTCCTACCTCTATATCCCTTTTCCCCTCCACATCTAAAAACATAAAGTGCCGTCCAAGGGCCAGCTAGCTGCTCCATGTTGCATGTATCCAAAAACTTCTCTTTTATTCAGCAGTTCCGTTTCTTTTGGTCCCACGTCCAAGCATAAATGAAGCTGCTCCTTGTCTCACGTCCAATAGCCAACAAATCCCTCACGACCGTGTTTCATTCCAGCTTCTAAAGCCAAACCGCGTGCCTGTGTTTTGAGAAGGATAAAGCCCAAAAACTGCTTAGTGTTGTGTCCCGTGTGAAAGCTGCATGTAGTTCCGTTGCCAACTCGTACCAAATCCTCTCTAGCCTTGTTGTTGCGTCCACAAGAATAATAAATTAAATAATCTCAACTTGCATCCATTGGTCAAAATGAAAAGCATATTAATATGATGAGTTGCGTCCTAAGTTAAAATGCATGCATATCCTTCTCTTTTATGGACTTTGAAATTTCGAAACTTCCCTTCATCTCTCTCATAATTGATTTTGTAGAAACCCTAAACCTTCTTGCATGAATGACAAATGGTGTGGGTCTTAGTAATCCGAATCTCCTTCCTCCCCTTCTCATGATTACCCTTCTTTGGAAACCTAAAGGTCCTCCAGCATGTGTGCCAAGTGGCACCAACTGAATCTTCCTCTTGTCACCTTCTAGATTGTTCTCTTGGAAACCCAAATGTCTCCTATGCATGTAGTACCAAGTGTAAGGAACATTAGGTAGCTGAAAATTTATAAGGCCTAAAACTAAATGGGCTTGGTTGGCCATCCATTAAAAAAAAAAAAAAAAAAAAAAAAAAAAAAAAAAAAAAAAAAAAAAAAAAAGGCTACAAGCTAGGGGTGTCAAATCGTGTTAACGGGTCGTGTTCGTGTCGTGTCAAGATATGTACATCACACTTAATGGGTCAACACGAACACGACCCGTTAAGGATTTCGTGTCAAAATTCCAAACCTGAACACGACAAGGTAAGATAACGGGTTGACACAACACGACCCGTTAATGAATAAGAAATAAATTGACACGTTGCGACACGACACGATCCGTTTCGTTTCAACCCGTTTACATTAATGGGTTGAACAGACACGATACGACACGACACGACTCGTTTGACTTAATTAATTTTATATAAATATTTAAATATAAATAATATCTATAAAAAATAAAAAAATTAACTACAAATCTAAAATTACAATCCAAACAAATAAGATCCACAAAATTTCTAATAATATTCATTATTAAAATTATGTCCCAAATATAATAAACAAAACATACAATGTAAATATATTAATGTTACAATCCCAAATATAATAAAAAATTAAAAACACAGATCTAAACAAATTTAGAACTTGAAGAAGGAAGTGGAGCGTCCTTGCCTTTTAGGTCTAAGGGTATAAAGGTAAATTTAATTTTCTTAACGGGTCATAACGGGTTGACCCGTTAGTGACCCGTTAAGCAATCATGTCTTAACGGGTCAACCCGTTTTGATCTGAAACCGTTAAGACTAAACCCTAACCCGCTTTTATCGTGTCGTGTTCGTATTGAGTTAACGGGTCGTGTTACATATTACCACCCCTACTACAAGCTTTCAATCACTCAAAACTTAACCAATAGGCCTTAAGTTTAATGTTTTTCTCCAATTACTCAAGCCCCATGATGACTTGATAAATTTCTAAGTCTTAACTTAAAAATAGGGGTGTCACAATAACACGTTCAATCTCAAGCGGAATTTGAAGGCGTCACAATATGTTTCAATGGATATAAGTTATAGATATTTTTATAAGAATTTACAGTAGCAATGGACCCATTTCAAGAATATACTTGGAATATAGTTTATGAGAGTTATCTTTTACTTAGGAATGTCAAAAAGTTTTGGAGGAGGTTTTGGTAGGGTCTATGAAATCAGTTTATAAAAATATATTTTTTTCTTAAATTTTATTATCCTAATCAAAATATTGAACAGCTGATATTAAGTGATAGAACTATTAAGCCACTTAAATCATATTATATCAACAAGTGATTAGAAATTATGGAATATAAAATTATGAGCAGTATTAGTTATTAATATATTCACTAATCACAACAAATCCACGTCAATTAATTTGAAACTTTGGCCCCCTGCTTGGATTTGGCAATCTCTATCTTGAATCAGGGGTTGTAAAAAAATAAATGTCCTAGCTTTTTCAAATATTTAAGTATGCCAATAAGGATGCTAACAATGAAACATGAAAATAAAAGTATCATAATTTAAATGAAAAGGGAAATAATCTTTTTATTTTTAAACTTATATAAGCGAAAAATTGGGAGAATATCGAGACAGAAAAAATGATATTTACAGTCATAAAGTACACAAGCGTTGCGCACTCATTTTAAAAAAAATGAATAAATATGAGACTCACATAAAAAAAATTATTTTTTTAAAGGTAGATTCATTTTTTTTTTCTAAAAGAGTGCGTGGTATATGTACAATCTATAACTGTATCTAGCATTACTCTATTCCACATAACTCTATTAGGTTTTTTTTGGAAATTATTTCGGAATAATTATATGTGAAAAGGCAAAATGATAGACATTTTAATGTTAGTTATGTGCTCAGAAAGATTTTGAAATTGATAGTCCATACTAAAGTTTTCAACGCTCTCAATGATTGTCCATAAAAGCACAAACAATACGTGTCTAATTAATAAGAAAATGAGAATGAGAATGGATTTTGGGATTGGATTGAGAAGGCAATGTTGAGAGATGGGAGCTCAATCTCAACTCCTCATTTAATTATCATCTTCATTTTTTAAAAGATGACAACCCTATTTTATCTTCTTTTTTTTTTTTAACTCTTTTGTTGCTTCAATTTGAACAAATATTAACACGGAATATCTCAAAATATCTGTAAATATTAATAAAATTATTTGAAATATTTTAAAATATATCAAAATATCTATATATAGTAAATAAATAGTTTGTAAATAGTAATGAGATTATTTCGTTCAAATGCTTGGATTTTGGAAAACGGTAGCACTACTATGCCGCCCAAGTTTGACTAGTAGGTGTGCCCCTAATGCAAGTTGTACTCTTTTGTTTTTTTTGCTTTTTCTTTTAAACATCTTTAAATATTTTGAAAAAAATAAAAAGAAATATTGATACACTAATAATCACTTCCTTAACCATTAAGTAAACAAATTAAAAATAAAATATATGAGCGGTCAAATTGATGGGGCAAACTCAAGTGGCATAATATCATTTTCCTTTAAAAAAATGAGAAAGATAAAATTAAAAAAAATTATTATAAATTAAAAAAAAACTATTTGAATATAATTTTTTAATATAGTTTTTATTTTAAAATTTGAAAAAATTGTATTATTTTTTATGTTTTATTGGAAAGTTTGGGAAAATTGTATTGAGTTTTTTATTTGAATAATAATTAGGTACCGATTAGATAAAAAAAATTTTAAAATTAAAAAATAAAAAATATTTTTTTATTTAAATGATATTTGAAAAAAATATATACGAGAATACTAGAATATACAAAAATATCAGTGGACAAACAGGCCCTAAAAACTGTTTGTAAAGTTTGGGACTGACTTTGGAGGTGGTGGAATGTACAGACCGCAGATTACCGAACCGAACCCCCACAACCCAAGGGCTCGTGTGCAGTAGAATTGGATGCGGTCGTCCAAACTAGGGATCTGAAGACAGATTTTAATTTTCTTGTACGGACAATTCTAGGGAGGGTACATATCAAATATGAATATTAGTGTAAATAATTTTTTTTGAACATCGTTAATCATTAATAAAAAATAAAAAAATATAACTTTACTAATATTCACTTCTTTAATTATTATAAAAAAATAAAAAATATAAGTAAATACATTTAAAAATTATATTTGCATTTTCTTTCCTTGTATGGTTAAATAAGGTGAGCCCACAAAATAAAACAAATCTTTTTAATGCTAACATTATTTATTACCAAACAAACAAAAATACAATTTAGTGCCTCTTTTGGAAAAATACTAAATTAGCATTTTTCAAAAAAGAAAAACATTATAATTTATTATAGTTTCATCTTATTAATTTTTCAATGAGAAGTATTGCAATAATAAAAAGATCTTATAAAAATAAATCTATAATTTGACATTACTTCATATTATATGCTAATAACTTTATATTAAAAAAAAATTTACAATCTAACATACCACATCAAATCATATGAATTTATGAATTTACTTTTCTGAAATCTCTTTGTGCTTAAAATATTTATCTTTCTTAATTTATCAAAAAATATTTACAATTTTATAATAATATATTAGGAGTACATACCATTAAAATCCAAGTCAACTTATTTATTTTAGAGTTATTTTATTATTAAGCCGGTGAGTAGTGTATACAATCCATATAACATAAATAATAAGATTTTTTTTTGTAATATTGAAATTTTAAAATTTATCCTTTAAATCAAATTATGACACGCAAGCATTTTAGTACGTATACTTTACGTACCGACTTGAGAATATAATTTCTTTTTATTTTATTATACTGATAAGACATTATTTATTAAGTTTTTTTTTCTTAAATAATATAAGAGTTGATCTAAAAATTATGAATTAATTTTTCAAATTTTAAAAAATAAAAAATTAATTAATTGAAAATATATCATAATAAAATGAAAATTAGATAACAGGAATTAAAAACTATAATATATGAGTAACATAAGTAACTTACAGAAAAATTAAAAATTGGTAAATTAAACTAAATCAGAAAGCCAGAAAGTTCATCTTGTTTCTGCAAAATATATATATATATATGTATATATAAATATAAATATGATACACCGATGTGCATATGCCATCATTGCTGCCAAGGGATAGACATAGATATTATTATATCTGTCCCTTTTGTGTGTCTTGTGATTAGATTCTTGTGCTGGTTTTGAAGATCCTTGCCTTTTTTCGTAGTTTCATGGCGGCAAGTCCAGATCGTACCCCTGGTACCTCTTCAATTTCTTCTCTGTCCTTCTATTTTATCTCTATATTATTTCAATGGTTTTTCAACTTGGTGTTGTTATAGTTATTGTTCTTCGTCTTTCGGGGTGTCTTGCTTTGATGGGTGCAACTACTTTTTTTTTAATCTTTTATTACGAATCTACTACGACGTCAATGATTATGTTTTGTTGTATCTAACTGGATTGCTCTGGAAAAGTTAGTGACTGGGGATTATGGGATAAGTTTGTTCTTGCTTGCCGGGATTGATGGGATGTTTCACTTTGGGTTTTATCTTTTCCGTGTTTTTTTTCTTTTGGGGTTTCTGCAAATTTTTGATGTTTCGTTAAGGGCCTAAGGCGTACTCTATGTTGGGATCTGGGATCTGTGTGGTGTAAGGTGTTTTTGATGGGTTAACGCGTACTCTATATTGATGCTTTTGATGTTTCCGATCATATCTAAATTCTCCTCCTCTTCCTGCTCCCCCCCATCATTTCAATTTATTCGAATTCTTTGTAGAACATTACTTTGGTTTGAAAATTGCTATTTACAGTAGGTAATGATTATTCCGACACTGTGGACTGTTACCGTTTAACTCTGCTAATATTAAGATGGTGCTAGTATGGCGATAATTCGATGAGGTCATACGGAACCTTTTTCTTTTTCCATAGCAGAGTTCATACAGATTATTTATAGGTTGACAGCATATGTTCATTATAAATATTGTAGTGGATGCAAATGGTGGAGCATGAGATTGGTATCTCAGGTGTACACCTTGAAGTTACTATGTGAATGTGAAATTGCAAGAGTCGTCAAACATTGTGATTTGGAAAAGACAAATAAATCTAGTCCTACAGCTCGCCTACAGCTTCGTTTACCATGATAATTATATCTGTGATTGCTGTCATCATTTGCTGATTTTACTGGAGAGGGGGAAGGGGATCTAATTGTTTTTTTTATTGAATCTGTATGAGATGGACGAAGTGGGACATGCGACTGGAGTGGTTGTGATTATGGGATATTGGACAAGTTGTGGAGACACTTTCTAAGATTTTGCCACCATTGATCATGTTTGCTTTGGTGCATTATGGTTGTTGAATTGTATGTTCATAAAAGGAGTTATGGGTATCAACTGTTGTGGACATGGTGATGTGTTCCCTAATGCAGATTATCAATTGGATTTGATTTTGAAACTTCTAGATGATAGTTGTATGATCGGGTCAAAATAATTTAATGAGCATCCTGTATTTCATAAAAATTCGCGGCAATATAATCCTTACATAAAGGCCATCCTGTCCAGCTTTCCGGCATTAAGATACGTTTCAGACATGGATGATTATCATAAAGGATTCCCAACATATCATAAGATTCTCTTTCTTGAAAATCCACACTTGCATGTGCTGCATTAATCGGTTGTTTTGAAATCTTAAAGCATATAAGGCATATAAGGCATCCTTGTAAGTTGTGTTAATGTTGTTGTGTGTATCTTTTATGTAATTAAGATTTTTATCATAAGGAGAGATGAATCAAGAATGTACAGCTTCTGTGGTTTTTATAATTACACAATACACCCCATCATCATAAGAGCATTAATCATCTAGTTCCTTTCTCATGGCCATACAATTTACAAAATATTTAAGATGCATGTTCAAGATCCAGTTTGTGGATTTTTCGTCCAGCAATGCATTCATTGAATAGATGCAATAATTTTATGTAGTTTCAAATTTTATCAGGTCCTAGCCCCAAAGGCTAGTTTATTATTCCTTGGAGAACATGTTAAGTATAGTAAAGGTTCTCATTTCCCAAGAATAAGAAGTGGCAAAGTGAAGGATAAAAAAAAAATAATTGGAAAAAAAAAAATAAAGAAAGAGAAGAATTCAATTACTTTTTTGATGTTTGGGTCCTTTGAATCTGCATTTCTGCTTGGTCAATTTATTTTAAATAAGCTTCTACCTTTTTTTGTGCTTTATAGAGGCTCTCCTCTTTCATCTTTTATTCTTCGTTGTAATTAATAGCAAAACTATAGTTCTATGATGAGTACTTCTTACTTTAAAACTATTCACGTTCTTCATTTATCATGCATGCATAGGTGTGCACGCGTGGATTTGTGCTCACATGTTTATAGCGTCAAGTTTTCCTATGCCCAAATTTAGCTTTGGGTTGTCAATAATTTGTACTTCCTGTGTTTTTAAGACTCTACTATGTCACTGAGCTTACTGATCATGGATGCAGAAGAGAAACCTTCTCAACCTGATAACAATAATGAACAGGTAGTTGTCAATCACTTAATTATCTTCCATTTTGTCGCTGTTTCTATCAAATAACTTTGAAGTAAATATTTTTAGTGGTATTTTTCATCTTTGTATGTGTTTCCAGCCTCATCCAATAAAGAATGAGATTGCAGTTGCTCCTAACAATTCTCAGGATGCTGCCACAGTAGTCCATCCAAGGGATGCTGCAGGTCTAACAGGTTCATTTGCTTCAAGTGGAGATCGCTCTGTTTACCCACCTAACGTCTATGCTCCTCAGGCCCAGCCCTTCTACTATCGAGGTTACTTTCCATTCCTCTGGAGTTAGATTTGAAGCCATAAAATTAGGCTACTGTTTCTGAATGCAGTGTGAAAATTTACCTCTTTTTGTTGATCCTCTTTCTGATTATGGTTTTGCAGCTTTATTAATAACAAAATTTTCCATTTGCATGCATAGCAGTCCAATGGTAATCCTTTTTTTTTTTTTGGGTTTCTGTAGTAAGGCCTGCATGCATATATGTTTTGAAGAAATGAATGATTTTCTACAAACTTAGGACAATATTTGGAAACTCTTTTGTTGCTTAGTTTGGTTAACAGCTAATATGCTGTATTCACATCTTATTTTGACTCATGATTTAGGTCGTGGTTTAAGTTGGAAGAAGATAATAAAGATACTGGCTTCCTTCGTTTTCCTTTTATACAGAATACAATCATGTCTTAAGATACTAAATCCTAATGGATCCAGATGTCTGTACAGGTGTAGGTGTGGTAAATCAAACCTGAAGTGTGCTTTTACTTATAGTAATTCTGAATTTTGATGAAACTTGCAGAGATTAACGTGAATAACTGAATATAGAAAACCAGTTGTTAGGTCTGTACACTTTAGGTTCATAAGTTTTGCTTCGCAATCAGTTTGTGTTTTTAAATTTGAGTTAGGGCATGCTTGAATTGAAGATTTTCTTGAAAATATTTCAAATCCTTGAGAAAAGTTTTAGAGAGGTTTTTGTGAGGTTTCGTGAAAGTGAATGGAGCCATAGAAGCTATGTTCAGGTTGAGAAAATTGATGCAAATTTTTAGGAAAGTTTGTTTTTTTTTTAAAGGTTTTTGTTAAAGTTATTTTGGTTTTTGTGCTTTTTAGATCATAAAAACCGATGCAAAGGGATAGAAGATGAAAACTATTTTCAGGAGATGATTTTTTTTCTTTTTCTTAGATGTGCCCTTAGTCATAGAGGGACCGAGATTTGAGTTTATGGATTGCTTTATTCTCTCAATGTATATGATGCATGCGGTTACTACATTGCTCGTCAGTTGCATTTAAATTGTGGAAATTTTGTAATTTTAAGGAGCCGAGTATTATTACTTTGTATGCTTGTTGAGAGAGTATCCAGCGAGGATCATTGCCCAATAAATAGGATCATGCTTTAAGATTTTTTTGTTATGATGTTATATTTAAAGCCATTAATTGGCAATGTATTACTGTAACTCCATAGTTATGCTATCATCAGATGTATATAAAGAAAGTGCCATTTTCTTATCTGTTATGGAACCTCAGGTTATGACAGTGCAAGTGGTGAATGGGATGAATATCCTCCATATGTCAATGCTGAGGGAATGGAAATTGGATCTCCTGTAAGTATTTTGTTCTCTCTCCTCATGGAAATTGGATCTCCTGGAAATCGGTCTTTCTTAGATTAAACTTATTGTATTGTTTCTTTTTTTTCTTTTTAATTAATCAGGGTGTCTACAATGACAACCCTTCTCTGCTGTTCCATTCTGGATATGGATACAACCCACAAATGCCATATGGACCATATTCCCCAGTCACAACACCGTTGCCCTCTGTAGGTGGAGATGCACAGTTATACTCCCCCCAGCAGTTTCCATTCTCTGGGCCACCTTATTACCAGCAGTTAGTCCCACCTAGCATGCCATATTCACCAACACCAGTTTCACAGCCAGAGCTCACTGTTGATCAACAAGGTGATGGCATGCTCTTTGGACAAAGGCCTGGTTTTCCACCTGCGGGATCCTTCAGCAGAGGCAGTTTTCCTGGTGGCCTAGGTTTTCATGATTCTCTGCAAGGGATTGAAGGAGTAAGATCTGGAGGCATTTGGTCAGATTGGTCTAAACCTTCAGACAGGCAGAGGTCTTTTATGCCTTTCTCACCAGCTGTATCTCCACAGCCTGTTGGCACACTTGGGTCATTTGGACAGAATGTTGGAATGGTTTGTTCTCCTACTACATATGCATACTTGTCTATTTGTGGGGATTGCTTTGAAAATCTCATTTTATTTGACTTTTTCGTTGTTGACAATTTAGCAGACCTTTTGTCCCTTTTCTCTAATTAAAGTAAGGAGAATGTAAAAATTTAGATATTATTCTAGGTACATGTGCATTTCGACAAAATATTGATTTTTTTTTTCTGCGAAGCAAGTCTGCAGTTCAGAGTCCATGGTAAAGAATTGGCAAAGCCTGTAGACGACTCAGCTACCCTATTTTTCTGGCTGTCTATGGTGCATAAGACTAACAGAAACATTTACTTACCCTTCCCACGCCTGGGCAACTAAACAAATTAAGATAGAATAATAGGAACATAAGATTGTTTCTAAATTCATATTCTATTAGGATGACTATGATATTCAGGTTATATAAAAAACTGTTAAAATTTATAGTTTGCTAAACTGTAGGATATGGATTATTTTCTGTTGTCCTTGTATTTCAAAATTGATGTGCCAACAGCATTGGGGATAAATCCTATTTAGTGTGGGTCATTATGACTCGAAAAATATATATATTTTTTTATGAGTATTACCACTCAAAACAGTTTTTTGATAAGTGAGTATTATGACTAAAAATATTAAAAGAGAAACAATAGTTTATGCTAATTATAATGCGATTTAATTGTCATATGTGTGATCCTGACACCCGTAAGTAGTTGGATTTCTCTTATCAGATGATTGGAGTTGCAAAGTATTGATTTAGCTTGAAGTGTGTAATGAGTTGGTCTGACACCTGAAAATATGTGTTAATTTTTTCAAGGGAGTACAGTTGCTGCTTTCGTCTCAAGAGTTTCCATAGCAGTCAGTCTTTTTACAAATAATGAAATAATGATGGAACATCTGGGAAAAGGGAAGAAAGTAAAAAAATAAAAACAATGAGTTGAATATGTCCATTTACTGGGAAATTTTTGAATTACTCACAAAATCCCAAGTAATATGCTTCTGTTCATATTCTTACATATTTATTTATTTTTTCCTTGTAAATGGAAAACCATGCATATGCAATAAGCTATTCTCTATTCTCAAATGACATGTGACTAATGGAATTTGATAGGATTCAAACTGAAATTTTAAAGTTATCTAAGTGGGTCTGAAGAATGTAAGTGCTAACTTGATGCTTTGTAGTTGGATGTTCATTAACATGGGAGCTTTATTAATACCCTTGGTTTGCCATTATTGCTTGTGTTTTGGAAAAATTTTTCCAAACTTCTATGAATGTGCTACCATGGGATTACTGTCTACCTTTGTCAATATGAATTGATTTTTGCTGGTATCTGAACCTAGGTGAAATCATGCTGAATCTAAAGAGACAATGATATGTGATTTTATACAGGCTTCTCATCAGCAAAAACCATTGTATGGGTATGGATCTGGTTTGAACCCCTATAACCGAGGCTATTTGCCTAGTGGTTTCAATCAGGGGTCAAGCTTTGGAAGTGCGTCCATTTCCAGTTTGGGATCAAATGGTCGGAGCTGGCTTTCACTGGAGAATAGCAAAAGACACCTCAGGGAAAGTGGTTCTCTGTGCAGTTGTAATGGTACTCCTGACATCCTCAGTGAGCAGAACCGAGGACCAAGAGCCTCAAAGCCAAAGAGTCAAACCATAGCTGACAATAATCCTTCCGTTGAAAATAATAAGCGTAGCTCTTCTACTGCCAAGATCCATGATGATTCACTCAACCGACCAGATTTTGTCACAGAGTACAATGATGCCAAGTTCTTCATCATAAAATCTTACAGTGAGGATAATGTTCATAAGAGTATCAAATATGGTGTCTGGGCCAGCACACCAAATGGGAATAGAAAATTAGATGCTGCTTATCGTGAAGCTCAGGAGAAGCAAGATACTTGCCCAATCTTTCTATTCTTTTCGGTAAATATCTGTTCATCGAGTTCATAGGGACAAGAACATAGCTTGATCTGTATACTTTATGATAATATTTATCTTGAATTATTACTGTCAACTTGGGCTGATGAAGAACCAGTTAAACCATGATGATAACTATCATTAGGTGATTTTAAGGCGGTGGCATGAATTAGGGTTTACATATAACTTCAGATTTATTTCATTCAAGAAAGTTATACCCTTGAACTGATTTTTTAGCATGCTTAGTCTCAGTGGCTCATGTCTTGTTGACGTGCCCTGGAACTTATTGTATAGGAAGGATCTCTGTTCAAGCATCACAGTTGATATTAGTTTTAAGGAGTACTTTTGTAAGAAAAGTGATGGCAGCTATTTGGTTCACCTTTCTCTAGCATGTTGAGTTTCATTTGTAAATATTTTTTGTTATGGTTAAACCTACTCTTGTAGCATTTCCTTTCCAAATGGAACGAAATCTGTTGGAGAATTTTGAGTTTTCTGACCGGCACCATTTCTATATTGAAAAAAAAACAAGTGTTATTCTTGTTGTAGACATATGCTCGACTGTTTATGAACTTTTTGAAAGATTTGCTACTGGTAGTTACAATGTTGACTATAGTTTTCATGATATTCGTTGGATTTATTTAGAAGTGCTTTATACCAAGCTCTAGCCTGATACTAAGCTCTGGCAGGATTTTGGATATGCCTTGACCATTATACTATCTTCTAGCCCTTGAAGAAATTTAGTCTTTCCCACTATATCATTTTTGTATATTCAGGTTCTTTTTTACCTTTTTTTT